>NW_027397084.1:27439173-27457431 GCF_003265705.2 Callorhinus ursinus
CCTTCCCTCCTCCCTCCTTCCTTCCCTCCTCCCTCCTTCCTTCCCTCCTCTCTCCCTTCCTTCCTTCCTCCCTCCCTCCTTCCCTCCTTCCTTCCTTCCTTCCTTCCTTCCTTCCTTCCTTCCTTCCTTCCTTCCTTCCTTCCTTCTCTTTCGTCTCTTTTCTCTTTTCCTCACCCATTCTCTTCCCCTATCTGGGATTTCTTGGTGGGCTTCCCAAAGTTCCTACAGATGGTAAGAAGTTGCCATGAGCTGCCCAGGGTTCAGATTCACTGAGAAGTTCTGCAAAGTCAGATTATTCTTTAGTTTAACATTAAGACAAAAATGTTTTTGGAGGAATATTCTTTAAACTCTAGGTGGTAACAATATGTTTTTATTCTCATCATTATTTGTATTTTTCTGATTTTTTTTTTTGCAATTAACATGTATCACTTTCACAATCAGAAGTAAAAAAGCATTTAAGGAAAATAAAGAAAGAAATTGATAGCACTATTCAGAGTGCTAATTCAGGGCAAGAATCATTTGTCCCCTTTCTGCTTCTCCTGCCATAATTTCTAAGGATCTTGGATGTGTGAAGAAAAGATACTTAGGTATCTGGGTTATGTATTTTATTGTTCTTATCTTTCATCATGACATATCTGACAGTTTTCCAGTCATAAAAAAAAAATCTATGAAGTACATTGACACATAACATATATATTTCTTCCTTCCTGGGGTTTGTACAGCTTGTAAATTAAATTGCAAATGTGAATATTATTTGCTATCTTTATCTGCCTTTTGGCCTCAGAAGTTCCCTCACACATTTACTTTTTCCTTTTCTGCATATGACATTCTAGAATATTACATGCTTTAACTTTTAGTTCATCTTCTATGGAAACCTTCAGCATGTCAGAACAATTTCTCACATTCATATGGAAGTATATATCAGTACAATGGCCCATCAGCTTGCACAATGAACAAGAGTGAATACTAAAAACATTTTCTGAAAGTAAAATGAAATCAAATCAAATCTACAAATGTATCTTGAGAAATCAACTTAGAGTAGCAATTTCTCTGGTACATGTACACATTTTTCTTCCATGAAAGGTTTCTAAATTCATGTCTATCCATTTGAAGAAACTGTGACAGAAGAGTTATGACTTTTCTCAGTGAGGAAAAAAAAAGTTATCACATACATCAAATGTTCCATATGCCTGTGTTATGTAAAAGTCTTGAACATTTTATTGACTCTGTCTGGTCAGATGTCTCAGGAAACACATCAGCTTATGACACACAGGTTCAAACCTTGAATCCACTTTTTTACATTGCTTTGAATTGGCTTTTTCTCTGCGGGGCAAGGCCATTTGCTTCAATTAGCCTGACACTAAAGACAATGAGGATATTATCAGTAAGTATGTGGGACACCTCAACAGATAGGCTTAGACAAAAGCAGCATAGCTTTTAAACTCACAGATCTCTTTGAAGGCAGCACTTTCCTGACTTGTGGCAGAGCCACTGTGGGATTTCTGGGTAAAGAAGTTTGCGTCATCACTTCTCCATAGATCCTGGAAGCACAGAGTATCTCCCTGGGCTCCTGGCCAGCTCCAATAGAGTATTGGCTTCCTACACCACTTCCTCCCCAGAGATTGTTTAGTTGAAACGTGTGCTGCTTGAAGAGGGTAAACCAGTTACCACAGTGCTGGTGGGAGTCCCTCCTCCCATGTGGCAAATTTATCATTAAGTTATTGACCAAACAAAACAAAACAAAACAAAACAGCAAAACAAACAAAATGAATGAATAGCATTACTCATACATTTGAGTAGCAGCTTTCATACTCAATTTCTAGAAACTTGGAAAAGAAAGGAAATGGAATGGAGGAGATTTGCAGTAGGAAAACTTTGATGAGTGGCTCTTGAAGTAAGTAGGAAAGAGTTTGTCCTCTTTCTACAGCGACTTTCCAAACCCACAGAAACACACATTGAATATATTATGGGCCATATGCTCATTCTTTTCCTCTCTTTTGACGTGTAAGATAATACTTCTCCTTCCTTTGATTCTCTGAATCTTTTAATGTACTAATGGTTCATTTTTTGATGCATATGTGCCCAAAAGTGGTCCTCCTTGTGCTGCTTTTCCAGAGCAAGCCTCTTTAATCTTATCTTATATATGACACGTGTCATTGTGTTAATCATCCCCTGCAGCGTGTTAATAGGTGGGTCACCGCACACACTTTTACAATCTATTTGGAGAACTTCAGAAGAGAGCAAGGGTTCTTACAAAAGTGTAAATTAAAATAATGAAAAATTTTTGTTGTTCAGGTTTCCATAAGATTTCATTATATATGTATATACATATACATATATATATATAATTTATCTAACATGAGAAAATGCTGTGATGATTTTCCACATTTTATTAATTTATACAAAATCACTCTTTTCTCTGTGTCAGCTTCTTATGATTCTTTCATAGCATTTATCATAACATTTTTGACATATCTCAGGAGTACATGGGGATTATCTCCAAAGCAATGGCTAGGTCTTATTCTTCCTTGGTGTTGGAATACTTTGATCCTTGGCATAGAGTAAACATTTAAAAGCACATTAGTTGAATGAATAAAAAAAAGAGACAGATGAATAAATGGAGGGACAGTCACAGGCATATATTTAATACTAGAATCTTGTCTATAAAACAAATGCAGGAAGATTTATTAAGTTTTTCCTAGAAGAGCTCTCTAAGATTAGGCATGATATGAATAGAATGATGACGCAATACTCTACAGCAGGGTTTCTCAACAGCGGCAATGTGGACATTGGGGGCAGGAGAACTTTTTGTTATGGAGGCGGTTCTATGAATTGTAAGATGTTTAAGCAGCATCCCTGGCCTCTGCCCAGTAGATGTCAGCAGCAATACCTTCCCAACTCGGCCAACCAAAAGTGCTTTCAGACATTACCCCTGTCCCTGGAGATGGAGGGACAAAACCACCTTCGGTGGAGAATCACTGCCAACTAGTGTCTGATTTCAGGATGGTATTACACATTTGTATTGCTTTTTTTTTTTTTTCTTTTCTAGAATGTGAGTACATAACTGGTGTGGGAAATAGAGTGGTAATAGTAATGCCATTTTCCTACTCAGATTAGGAAGGATGGGAAACAATCTTTGTGTTCCGAAAAACTCATCTAAGAGATGTCATTTATTCGGGTAAACTAATATTTTCAAGCTATAAAGTGAAAATAAGGCCCTGGAGGCCCAAGTCCCAGTGCTTCTAAAGCATGGGCTCTCTATGCAGTTTCCACCTATAAGATACCCATCTCCACATCGCTAGAAGAAACTTACACTACCTTTTGTCTTGTTCTGTGTACTAAAAATAAGTACATAGTTGGCATTTTTCCTAATTAAATACCCCCATCTTCCAAATTCTGCAGAATTTGCTTCTATTTTGTTTCGTTTTAGAAATTGGATAAAATAGAACTGAGTTCCTGGACTCCTTAGTTTATCCATAAAATTTACTTAAAATTTACTTAAATCCAATACTGACACGTTTTTAAAATTCTTTCACATTAGGAGCGCCTGGGTGGCTCAGTAGTTAAGTGTCTGCCTTCAGCTCAGGTCATGATCCCAGGGTCCTGGGATGGAGCCTTGAGTCAGGCTCCCTGCTCAGCGGGGAGTCTGTTTCTCTCTTTCTCTCTGTCCCTACGCCTGCTTGTGTGCACCCTCTCTCTCTTAAATAGATAAATAAAATCTTAAAAAAAAACAAGTTGAAATGTTAAAAGAAATAAAATTCTTTCACATTAAAAAATACTCTCTCTGAAAAGGCAGGTCAGATAACCTCGATGTAATGACTGAGGAAGAAATGGAAACAGAGGGAATTAGAAAAACAGTGTAGGTTTATAGATTATGTTACTGGCAGAACCAGGAGTAATCTGATGTCTTGAGTCCCTATCCCAACATATACAACATTTGAATTAGTACTTTCAGAATGCTCTCAGGACAGGATGTATTCATTTACACTCCTACAGTGATACATTCAGCTTTCATCCCCCACCCCCTCATCTTCTCACCAATATTTGGCTCTGTCTTACTTCAGTCTTTGCCAATATCATGATTGTAATGTACCATTCTGTGATCACTCTAAGGTTGGGCTTCTGTCCTTATACTTCATGACTATTTGTATTTGCACTTCTACTAACTGCCTATTCCTTTTCTCAAATTTTTGGTTACTCTCATGTATATTTCTTATATATTACAAATCAAAAATCTCTGTCAGTTTTAGACATTATGAATGGTTTCTGGCAGATTGTCACCAAGCTGTTAATTTGTACATGAAGAAAACTTAATGACATGATATCTACTGATTCATTCAGTTCTCTTTGTGGTGGTCAGCTTTGTAGAGGTTATAATTTAGACACTCAACCATGTTTTTTCTCTTTAAAGTTTGCTGGTTTGTGGTACTCTCTGTATGATAAATTTCCCATATATTCATAAACCCCATTTCTGAGTCCTATTCCATTTCATTGGTATATTGATCTATTCCTATGCTACTACTACAAAGACTTTCTCTCTCTCTCTCATCCTTCTTTCTTTTCTTTTTTTTAAGTTAAAATTTTTTTTTGTTATAGCTTTGCGGTATATCTAGTGTACCAGTATATCAGTCAGTGTTCTCCAGAGGAACAAAACTAATAGGAGCTGTATATACATAATATAATATATATATATATATATATTTCCCCATTAATGAAGGAGAAATCAAGACATTTTTCCGTGAAGGAAGACTAATATAATTTGTTACAAGCAGAACTATTCTGATGGAATGACCAACAGAAATTTGCTAAATGAAAAGAAATGATAAGAGAAAGAATCTTGGAACATTAGGAAGGAAGAACAATTGAAAAGGTAAAAATACGAGTAAAGACAGTAGATTGTCCTTTTCTTCCTGAATTTTCTAAATTATATTTTACAATTTGAAGCCAAAATTTTAACAGTGTCTGATGTGATTCTAACTTATGTAGAGGAAATATTTAAAATAATTATATTATAAATGGGGGAGTGTAAAGGGGTATAAAAGGAGGTAAGGTTTCTACATTTCACTTCAACTGATAAAATGTTAACAATTGACTGTGATAAGTTATATGAATAATGTAATGATGTAATAATGGTATGTATGATTCCATTTGCATAATATTCTTGAAATGACAAAATTGTAGAGATGGAGAACAAATTAGTGGTTGACAGGCATTAGGGATAGTAGGGGGAGGGGTATCAAGAGGGAGATTTTTGTGGTGATGGGATAACTATATCTTGATTGCAATAATGGCTACCTTATTAAATCTACACTTGATAAAATGACACAGAATCACACATTCATTGTATCAATGTTAACGTCTTGGTTTTGATACTGTACTAGTGTTAGGTAAAATGTAACCATTGTGGGAAACTTGGTGAACTGGTACACAGAATCTCTCTACTACCTTTACAATTTCTGTGAATTTCTAATCAGTTCAATATAACAAAATTTAAACAAAAATTTGCATCATCTGTCATCATGGTAACAAATTAACTTTTGGGAATAGGTTCAGACCAAAGAGAAAAAATATATTTTTTCCCTTCTGGACTTTGGAAATTCTTCAAGCTCAGAAAGATGGAGTCACTCCAGGAAGGGGGTATTCCCATGTGGAACGTAGTCTCATCTTTGAAATTGCATTCAAAGAAATAATCTGCCTGTTTTTTGATAAACAGGAGGCTGAGTGGGAGGGTCAAAGTCAAATAAAACATGGTCCCCACCCCTTGCAGACCTGAAACATAAGCACATAGGCAAAGTAAGATCCTAAGGTACTATGAATTATATATTAGCTATCTGTACAGAATTTATTAAGAATTCAAGATAGCTGTATCACTATCAGCACTGCTCAGGGATCCCAGAAAATGCCTTTTGAGGGAGGGAATCCTCCAGCCAAGACTTGAAGGATAAATAGTTCTCTAGATAGAAGGAAATAGAGAATAGGGCAAAGATTATTTCTCTTTGTAAATCCAACATCTAGAAACCAATGTCTGCTATTCAAGAGGTACTCCATAAATGTGTGAAACTGTGAGCAATCTGGATTGTATAAAAAAAGAGGTTAAATTGGGGTGTTTGGGTGGCTCAGTCTGTTGAGAGTCTGACTTTTGATTTTGGCTCAGGTGATGATCTCAGGGTGTTGGACTGAGCTCTGCCTCAGGCTCTGCGCTTGGTAGGGAGTCTGCTTGAGATTCTCTCTTCCTCTCCCTCTGCCCCTCCCCCCATGAATAAATAAAATCTTAAAAAAAAAGGAGGGAAATGGATTTTCAACATGAATGGTAGGAAAAGAACAAATTTCCATTTTTTTCCCTGAGGAGGGCTCTATAGTGCCATGACAATTTATAGAACCTTCCAGGTGGAAATAGCCCAAACTTTAGATATTCCATCTTTTTCATTCACATACAAATATGGCAAAATTTTGAAGATGACTGTATGTTATATATTCTTCTGGTGCCCTGACCCAACCCATTGATGTAGAAGCCTGGAGTTACCACAATTCCTTTTTGGAAATATAATCAATTTGTGTATAAGTTTAGTAAGTGTATTATTTTTTAATGCAAATAAAAATTTATAAATCAAGACTTTAAGACATATCCAATGTTTAACTTTTGCATTCTGCCCTAAAGCAAAAAAGTTATTTGACCATAGTAAAATATCATACTGCCAAATATTTAATATAAATATTATTCTCTGACATAAACAAATGAAATTTGCTAAACTTAAATTTTCCCCTCTATTATTAAAAACACTTCCTACTCTTTCTCACCTTTTAAAAGGTTTTTCTTGTTACTGTCCCCAAATCCAATGCCATTTTTCAAAAGTTCCCCTCTAATTCTCTGTAAATTTAGCTTACTCCCCTTTTCATTTACAGAAACAAACCCAACACTTGGAGAGAAGAAGGAAAATAAATAATATCTATGTGGTTGATTCAGAAGGAAATCTACTCTTCTGTGATATGAATTTAAATTAGAGACAAATTAAAAAATAGAATGCTTAAAAAATGAAACAAATTTTCAGGATTAAAAAATTATAAAGCAAAGTTTAACAAATAACTTCAGTAGTAAATTATTTGAATTTGTATATTCTAAAGATTTATATCACTTTTAGTATATGTTCTTAAAAATGTAAACATTAAAAATAAAGCTGTTAAGCTGACAATTTGAAACTGCAATCAATGTAAGATGTAGATCTTGAATTCTTTAGACAACAGCTGTGGAAATTTATATGAGGCCTCTTATTATTGAGTTGTTATTAAAAGGACAATTATATAACAATATAAAAAGGACTATATATATATATATAGTCATATATATCTCCAGTTATAAAATAAATAAGTCATGAGGATGAAAAGTACAGCCTAGGGAATATATCCAATAATATACAATAATTTTGTATGGTGGCAGATGGTAATTACACTTATCATGGTGAGCACTGTGTAATACATAGAATTATTGAATCAACATGTTATAACACCTGAAACTAATATAACATTGTAAGTCAACTATACTTCAATTTAAAAAAAAGGACAATTATAAACCATCCACTAGTAGGTGTGAATTTAAGACTTGGAAGTGAACATATATTCATGTAGTTTATAAAAACTTCAGTAGAAAGTTACTAATGGAAAATTAGTTAAATATAATTTTTGGATTTCCACCGGGTAAGTGGGTTAAATGGTTATATAAAGCTCTTGTTTTTCAGTAAGTAACATTGTCTCAGGAGATAGGCTTTTTCCTTTTCTAATAATAACAATGATATTTTAATGAGAAATAAAATCTTAACTTTTTTGCCTTTTAAAGACACAATGAAAAAATATCCACTGTGGGTGTTGATGGTGTTAGTTCATCCTAGAATATCATTTGTTTTTATATTTGCTATGATCCTTGGGACTTCCCATCAGGTATTATATGGACAGGCAATGTTTTAAGCTGATTTACATTTTTTTTCCTCAGAGTACCCTATGAAGTGTTTAATTTGGAACTTTTCCAGTTATTATAATCCGTTTAGATGAGGAATTCAGATACTTCAGATTACAAACTACAGATTTTCCTTGACTTACAGTGAGTTTATGTCCTGATAAACCTAGCGTAAGTTGAAAATATGTTTAATACACATACCTACCAAACATAACCTAGCCTAATCTACCTTAAATGTGCTCAGAACACTTAACAGTAGCCTACAGTTGGGCAAAGTCATCTAACACAAAGTCTTTTTTATAATAAAATGTTGAATACCTCATGTAATTTATTGAAACTTGTGCTGAAGGTAAAAAACGGAATGGTTGTGTGGGTACAGAAGGGTTATAAACTTGTGGGTTGTTCACTCTTGGGATCGCAGGGCTGACTGGGAGCCCTGCTTGCTCCCATGCCCAGGATCATCAGGTAGGATCATACCACCTATCACCACCCTGTTAAATGTCAACATTCAAAATTTGCAGCACAGTTTCTCCTGAATGTGTATCGTTTTTGCACCATCATAAAGTTGAAAAATTGTAAGTTGAACCATTGTAAATAGGTGACTGTCTGTATAAAATAAGTGACTTCTGAAATTTTCACTTATTTGGAATTATATATATGAAATAATAAGAAATACAAGAATAACACATTTAATGTTCATAGCTAGAGATGACACATAAACGCACATAAAAATGTGTGCATGCATGACAAATGTGATATATATGTACACGTGTATGTATACATATATATAATTCATATATGTGTGTATATTATAAATGGGTGTCTTCCTTATGTATGCTAATGAATACTCCCTCCTGTCAGGGACTATATTCAAAATTTTGTTTATTTTCTCATTTCATTTTCATAAGAACCTTATGAGATATGAAATATTGCTATCTCCATTTTATACAAGGGACAACTGCAGGTCAGAAAATTTAAGTGACTTGCCCAAACCCTCAGCTAGGAAGGGGTAAAGCCAGAATAAAACAAGAACAAAAACTGACTTTAGAGCTCATATACTCAGACACTAGGTACCCCGTTGAAGCTAATGCCCTCCAAGCCTAGCAAGAAAAGTGGGAATGTGTATTTCCTAAGTTTGCTTACTTACTTTAAAAAAGAAACAAAACACTATGGTCTCTATTTCTTAAAAGGTGTGTTTAAATTAATTCATTGTTGATAATTCTTTTTAAAGGTCATTTCACAGCAATTGTCCAAAATGGAAAGAAAAAAGAGACATTTTCAGGAATAGAAATTAAGCCATCCATATGGCCAGGTTTCCCCTGGAAACAACATGTTTTGGCCCAGTGCTGGACCATGCATCAGAGCTGGGCAGGCTCTAGCGCATGTCCCAGGGCCGCTTGATGATTGCTTTAGCAGGAGGCACCGACACTCGACCGGAGGGCAGTTAGGCTCTGGTGCAGACGAGTCCTGGGTCCTCCTCTGTGACCAGCTGACAAAAGACAGACTTCATGTGTTCCCGTGTGGGAGAACTTCAGGACATGTTATGGTCTTTTGAGCCACATGCTCCCATCTGAGCTGCTCCACAGAGTGATGAAGCTCAAAGATAATCAAAGGCAGAGGTAGGATGGGAACTGAGGTCTCCTGACTCACGTACAGTCAGTTCCGCCCCCTTAACAGCATTCTTTTCATTGCAAGTGTGAAACTGTCTAATTCAGAGTGCTGGAGTTTAAAGGAGATATTGCTGGTTCACGTAAAAATGAAGCAGCCACGAAAATAACAATGGGAACCAGCTTTTCTCTCCACATACCACCACCACTTCACCTACATGGATTCCATTCTCAGGCTTCTCTCTGTGGCATGATGGCTCTAGCGGCTCTAGCTTCAGTATCCTCTCAAATCCAAGTGCAGAGGAAATGAGAACTTTCTCCAAACTATTTGAAACTAAAATCTTGGGATTGACATTCCTGGCCAGAATTGGATGTATTCCTACTCCTCAAAAATAAAAAACGCCAAGGAGATGGAATGCACTAATCAGGTGAGGAGGGGTCTAGGTCACATGTCTATTGCCAGAGCCCCCCTTTTTTTATTTTATTTTTTTGAGAGAGAAAGAGAGACAGAAAATGGGGGGAGGGGCAGAGGGAGAGGAAGAGAAAGAATCTTAAGCAGGCTCCACTCCATGAGCCCGATGTGGGGCTCGATCTCACGACCATGACATCATGACCCTGAGATCATGACCTGAGCTGAAATCAAGAGTCCACTGGCTTAACCAACTGAGCCACCCAGGAGCCCCCACCAGAGCCCTTTTAAAACCACATGACTGGGAGTAGGGATGAGGTATTTGGGATATTTTCAGCAGGAGAAGAGTAAATGCATGGAGAGTGCCAGAGCAATATATGTTCATTACATGACTGTAACTAACACTGTCGAAAAGTATGGAAGTGGCTACTGACCTTTAAAGAAGTGAGTAAAAGTCAAAATCCCAAAAGGAAGACAGATTTGTGACCCAAGTATTCTTCAGGTTAGTTATATTTTGTTAAGTTCTAAATCAATTCAAATGAAGGGATAGGAAAATATTTTTAACAACAATGACTAAAAAGCTAAAAGTATATTGCAAACTTTTAGGAGGAAGAGCAAAAACGTCTCACCTGTCGGCAATGGAAATGGTGACAATACAAAATCAATTATTTTTGTCTATCCGAATAGAGTGAAAGAATTCTTCTGTGGGATGTTTGCCACATTGCGCCTACTTTCCATATCCAACACTCTGTTATTAATGAAAGACATCATCAGTTGAAATAGACAAAATAATAAAAGCAATAGCAGCTAATGACTTTTTGATTTGACGAGAAGACCTTTCATGACTGAAGGGTTTAAAACAAAAAGGGACTACAGCAGTACAGAAACTACCCATTACCTAACCAAGGAACATAGGCTAAAATTGAAAGGAAATTCTCCGTGTAGCTTTACTAAGAGGAAACATAATAATCATATGAATATAATAATCCAGGAAGACATCACAAAACCACAGAATGAGATGATCCGGGATCTCAGAGGAAAAACTTCAAAGACCAAGACTTCACTCACAAGTGATGATAAACTAAATAAATTAGAAATAACACATGACATTATAAAGCTGAAATGAAATTGCTTTAATAGAGAAAAGATCAAGCTAGCCACAGTGAAAATGCAGACCAAAAAAATTTGATATATATGAAGAAAAGACCCCTGAAATGAAGGAAGAATTGCATCTATAGAGTGAAAAAAATACCCTCTTCCAAGAAAAAATTAATTTGGAGCCATCGACCTTTAAGCATACCTGGATGAGTCATGTTACCTTCAAGATAATTCCTCAGGCGTCCAAGTAGAAAAGCAATTTTCTTATTAGGAAAAATGGGAGCAAAAAGGCTAGCTTTTAGCTAGACTTTATCCTAGCCACATTGACTGCCAGAACGCAGAGGGGCAATGTCCAAAATGTGTGCAGAAAGGCCCCAAAAGAGTACATGCTATTGTCATGCTGTTACTCAAGTATGAAGACAAGAGGTGGACACTTTCAAATATGAAAGAACTCAGTGGTCAAAGCACTTTTGAGCCCTTCTTGGGAAAGAAGTCCTATTCAATTAAATCAATTAAAGACACTAAACATCATGAGACCATAGAGCAACGTCTCTAAAATTCCAAGAGAAAGCAGTGTGACCAAATTCTGGACTGATGCATATTATTCTTCTACTGTGAAGGCAATAGGCATTCTCAAGCCTGTAAGGACTCCGGGAAAGTCAAAGTTCAGAGGCTTTCTTCAACAAATGATGGCGAAATTCAATCAAAAGATTATTTAAATTGAGGTCAGAAATAGAAAAGTCACAGAAAGACGAAATACAATGGAAATACCATCAATACATAATAAAACGTACATGTTACTGTGCTTTTTATCAACTTAAAAAATATCTAAATAACAAAATTTAGGTAGGATATGGTGTGGGTCAGAGAGGAAATATACTAATTTCCTCATTTTCATGGCTGGGAGCCAATTGGTACTATCTAAAAGTAAAACATGTAGATAAAAAACATAACTAATTTTTGTATTTTTAATAATTCCTTAAAAAATAATTTCTTTAAACTCAGAGGGTCTTTTACAGATTAAATATCTCTTGTGCTGAGTATTTATTGTAAATATAAACTTAAATGCGATGGTCCCAATTTTAAAAATAGCATGCAGAGTGTGATACATTTTTAGAAACGTATTTATTCTCTCTATAGATATGTATACATACATAAGGATTTCTGGAATTATGTTAATCTAATGTTTTTTATGTTAATCTGATGTTAAGAATGTCTTTTTCCAGGTGGTGAGATTTTACCTTTTTGTCTTTTTTCCTTTTTATATTCATTGACGTTTTTGTAATAAACATGCATCATGTTTATAAAAATAATACCATTATTCTAAAAAACAGTATTTCTAAAGGAACAAGGGAAAAGAAAGAATCAAGGGAGGTCAGTGACAGCATTAAACTGATGCCCTCAGGTCTGAAGGTATCATGTTAGGTCAATTTCATTTGCTTACGACCTCATTCATCCGACTACAAAGCCACCTCGGATGCTGCCACACCCTCAAGACCTCAGGAAGGGCAAGGTGGGTCACTGAGAAAGAGGCCAGGGGATCTCCAACACCGAAGAGACAGGAAAGGAGGTGGTGGGAGAGCGTAACCTTCGCTCTTTTCAGCATCCTGCGCAGATTAACCTGGGAGTGAAGGGGTGGCAATAACACGGTCTATGGACACATTCTGCCTCCCTTAGCCTTTGCCCACTACTCTATATATGATGCAGTTTCCAGGTCTTTGTTTTGGATTTTATTTGAGAAAAAGCAGCTTTCTGGATTCTATTTGGGGGGGACTCCTCCCCTTTTGAAGGTTCATTATAATCCTACTGGCATCCAATAGAGCTTTTAGGAAGAGGGTGTGAGGGCCAAGTTCATAAGTCTCCTATCAGGACATATACTGCTGCTTTTACTCAGATATTTTAGCAAGAAAAACAAATAAAGCTAATAAATGCAACTATGAGGCAGCTTTCCTTCTACATTTTTTGAATGTCTTCTTGTCCATTCCATCCTCCGCACATCTCATGGGTATCTAACTTATATACTTTCCTGAGATTTTATACTTGTAATACCATTTCATCAATAGAATAAGGACACATCCCATACATAGGAATAAGGTGGTTCATACAGTGATGTTCCATATAACTGAAGATTTCTGCTTTAAGTACCTAAACTTTCAAAATGTATGTTTTTTTAATACCAAATAGTTTATAGAATTGAGTAAAGTATAAGCAAAAATTTCCTGTTACCCACCTCATTTCTGACCTAACTTCCAGTACTAGCCATGGTTAATATTGGCTGAGGAATAAAAAACAAAAACAAAAAACAAAAAACAAAAAAGACAACTCAGAGAAGAGTCCTTCTCTACTCACCTCCATGCTCCCATTCTCAGGAAAAGAAACAAAGGTCGGATTTTCTCTCGGTCACCCAGAGAAATGTTGGATCAGGGCCCTAATACCAGCTCTGTGTTGTTTATCACATGTATCTGATGATGTGTTTTTCTTTTGCATGTACTTTAGCATTGTTAATATATTTGGTATTTTGCACCCAGAGAAAATTAATTCATTCTTTTAGCAAACATCTACAGAGTGCTTACAAATTTGAGGTATTATACAGTGAATGTTATCCTTATAAGCTTATGGTTTTATCAGAAAGACAAACATGGACTGGCCCATGAGCATCTTTACTAATTTGACAAGCAACTGAGAAATCACTGCATTTCTCAACTTGTGCTACCATATTTTTAGTCCCAGAAGTTATTCCTTCAAATACATTAAGTTCAAAGCCAGCTGGACATGATTTTTTTTTTTAAATGTACTTTGAATGTTTCTATTTAGAAATGTGTTGGGAGCCTGTGAATAAGTTTTATATTAAGCATTATTTATATTCTTCTTTGGCAAAACAAAATTAGGTTTTAAAAATAATCAGTGCTGCAGTTTACCAGATGGTCTTTTAGAGTCCTTGTTACTATTTGTGTTCAGTGCCATTCAGTTTATTTTTAAGTGGATTTTCCATTGAAAGCTTAAGCTGATGTCTAATGAAGTTAATGCATGAAGTCAGGGTCAGATGGCATGAATTATTCACTGAATTCTCACACTTGCCTTTATGGTTAAGTCATCATAATATATCATAGTTACCATGAGGAATGTTAAATTTCTAAAACCAAAAACTCTCTTTTTAAAATGCCTTTTGCATTTCATGTAAATATAGGTGTTCTAAGACCCATTATCAGGGATTGAAGGTTGTAACTTAAAGAATAAATTTTGGCATCAAAACTTTAAATAAAGCATTATCTTTAGTGAACTCAGACTTGGGCGCGTATAGTTTCCTAAGAAGTAAAATCCTTTTAAAGCTCCTCTCTTCTTTAAATACTGAATTTGAATTAAATATATTTATTTTAGTGCATTAGTCTATGATTAATTCCCCTAAGATTATGCATGAACACAAAGTGAGGAAAAATATAAAATTTGATCTATAAGACAAATACTACTATTGTTTTTTAGGTCTATCTGTCTCTTTTTTTAAACTTAATCATTTTAATTTGAATTAGTCTATCTAGAGTACTGACATCTAATTCATCCATGTCGAAGGCATGTGTCTGAAAATGGAGTTTACAGGCTATGAGTACCATTTGCATTTAGAATAAAATATGAAATTTCTGATAAGCTGTCCAGTCTTGCAAAATTGCTTCCTGACCACACTTCCTGTGGCTCTCCCCCTACTCTCTGGTTCTCTAGTTCCACGGGCCTTTCTGGACACCCTGAGCTCATTCCGGACTGGGCTTTGCTCTTCCTTCTACCTGGCACGCTTTCCCCACGTCTTCACCCTATGGCCAAGCTGGGTATTCAGGGCTTAGTTCAAATGTCACCTTGGAGAAGACACGTCCCTGTCCTATTTTCTTCATAGCGCAGCACTAAAGTTACCTCACTGATGGATTTGTGAGTTCGCAAGTGAGGACTGCAAGTTAATTTTGATCTGTCCCACACAGAATGCAACTTCATGAGACTAGACACTGGATTTTACCTCTTTTGGGCTCTGTGTCCACTTTTACCAGGTCCAAAAAGCACATTCCACACAGAGTAAGTTGTCATTCAATAGCTTAGAGCGAATGAACTAGGATTATCTTGGGCAGGGGCTGGCAAACTTTTTTTTTTTTGGAAAGGGTTGGAAAATACGTATTTTGGGTTTTATAGGAAATATTCTTTAGTTTCCTTCCTTCCTTCCTTCCTTCCTTCCTTCCTTCCTTCCTTCCTTCCTTCCTTCCTTCCTTCCTTCCTCTATTCTAGTCTGTCATAGAAGTAATAAAAAATTTTAAACTTAAATTTAAATGAAAAAAAATCTGATGTTTTGGCTCACCTCCATTTTCAGACACTGCAGTAAGCCCCAGTGCTGGCTACAAAATTAAACTCTTTGTTTAGTAGAAACCTGACTTGGCCTCAGGTCACTGAGAAAGAAAAGGAACAAACAGGTCTTAACACGACTTTCTTCAAAAGACCGTTCAATTTTATTTCAGGCAATTGGTGCAGTAGCATTTCAGTGAAACGGAAGGCGCCAACTGTGACTATCCTCACTTTTAACATAGTAATCCTTCATCACAGGCTTGGAAATATTTTTTCTTCTACAAATTTTGGTGTCAAATTGATTTATCATTTACTAGATGCTGGGAGCAATGTAAAACACAGAAGGAAAAATAATTAAAAGTAACAACCACAATCTGTTTTTAGTCATTCAATTGTATTCTGTTAGATCTGTGTACTAGTTATATTCAAGCCTGGAATATGTTTTCTCATGATCTGACTAGCCCAAAGCTTTCTGATTAGTATAACCTATCACTTTATTACTTATTTTTATACTTTTATTTATTAGTAGTATTTACACCTTTATTATTTATTTATAGTAAGTTGTTATAAACATCATCTATGCTATAGGCACTAAGCAGTGCCTATACATGATCTGATTTAATCCTCTGTCCCTGTTTACTGCCATTGTCATTTTGTGAATGAAGAAGCCAAAGCTGAGAGGGGATTAGGAAGTCAGTCTACGCCACACCCTTGGAAAGTGGCGCAGCTGGGAGTGCCATTTGGTAGGCAGGAAGTATGACAGCAGAAGAAAAGGAGAGAAACAAAGAATCTGGGAAAATGCAAAGGAGGAGAGCGGATAAACAAGGTAGGGAAGAAGTACAGAAGCAAAGTTATCCTAGTTTTCTATCTCTTGATAAGACTTCTCAGGACAATGATAAGCAATGGAGAACAGCATTTTCCACCAGTGTCTTCCTTGTCATGTCTTTTCAACTTCTCGGAAAAGAAAATATTATCATGCTGCCTCATACGAGGTGCATCTTGTCATTTTCCCTAAATTTTGTGGATTTGGAAGAAAAAGACTACCAAAACCAAAAAGGAAACCATACTCGCCCAAATCACATTTACTAAATTTCTATCCATTTAAGATAATTTTTACCCTAGAAAATTACTGACTGGAGGTCAGAGAGATAATAACCAATCTAGGCCAGAAGTTTATACTTGACTGTGAGAGACCCGGATTGAACATTCTTTCTTCAATGGAAAGTTTTCTCAGAAAACAAGTCACTTCATAACAGATCTCAAAACATGGAGTCATGACATGCTAAGAGGCCAGAATACAACGTGGAAAGTTGGTTAAAATATGGATAGTCACGTACACACACATGGCTTTGGACGCACATGCGCACACACACAAACACACCCAACTTTCTCTCCAGAAAATGTTTTGAGTGTTTTTTGTTCTGTTACCAGATAAACACATAGAAGCATATTTATATAGTTATGTCAATTGTCTTAAAAGCTATTATTTTATATTCACTGCCAATTTTCTAAAACCATGACTTACTTACTGTAAGGTATAAATTATCTTAAATAATTCAAGTTCTACATCTCTGAAATTTGTTTATTTCAATTAAGGAGAACTTTCATATGATAAAGAGGTGATGACAGACATCTAATAAACCATGACCTACAATGATCAAGTTAAAGCATTAAATCAAAGATATATACGGACACATTAGTACCGCCTTAAGTCATACACATTGAACATTTTTCTCAGGCTCACTCTATATCCATTTGCAAAGCACAATGTGATATCATGATAGTTTTCTTTCATGTGCTTATGATAGTTTATGAGTGCCAAAACTTTGTCTGAGCAAAATGCTATGTAGCGACCAAGGATCAGAGGGTAAGAAGGGTGACCTCAACCATAGTGTGGCCATACTAGCAACAGATTAAAAGGGAATTGACCACCATGGTTTTTCTTTGTGGGTTAGTGGGGTTACCAAGTAAAAAGGAAAATTAGCAAATTCAAAAACAGTTTCACAGTAGCAATTCTTTGACTTCCCTAATTATTATTATTATTTCTATTATTATTCCTAGAACTACAAATTGTTTAAATTATTTAATGTATTCATAAGAAAATAAAAATCAATTGATAATTATAATTCTAAAATGGTTTTAGAACATGTAGACTTGTATTTCTGATAAAATAATAGACTATAAATCCTGAAATTTTTATGCTTATAAAATCTTCAAAACATTCAAAATCTACAAAATCTTCAAAATATCTTTTTCAAATGGATAGCCAAGCTCACAAGAAAGTAAAGAGAATCTTCAGAAGGCAAAATGAAGCGAGACTGCCAATCCATAGTGGTTAAAAAATGTTCAAAGCCAGAAGCTTGCCCTAGGGACACGTGCTGATGCCCAAGCAGAACTGCAAGTCTCAATGGGGCACACAAGCAACAAGAAACAAGGACTTAACAGTGGAGTCCAATGAGAGATCTTCTACATAAGCCAGAGTCCACAGAGGTCTACTATCTTGAGAAAAGGAGAAAATCTGAGGGAAAGTTGTCTTACAAGTGAGAATGACAGGGAAGCTTGTCTAACAAAGCCTTAACTCTCAGGTAAGTGCTGGGGGTGGGGGAAATATTAAATAAAAAGCTCTAGCCAGAAACCAGCCTTCATGTAGGACCTGGGTTGAAATGTACAGTAACTTTAAGGTACAAAAAACCCTCCACAGCCTTTAACTGATAAATTAACTTATATTCTTCGAGGTACCTAACAACAACAACAAAAAGTAAATATTTTCTCACAGAAAAAAGGAAGGAAGGAGGGAAGGAAGGAAGGAAGGAAGGAAGGAAGGAAGGAAGGAAGAAAGAAAGAAAGAAAGAAAGAAAGAAAGAAAGAAAGAAAGAAAG
>NW_027397084.1:27457441-27501083 GCF_003265705.2 Callorhinus ursinus
GAAAGAAAGAAAGAAAGAAAGAAAGAAAGAAAGAAAGAAAGAAAGAATCTTCAACTCAGGTGCCATTGATTTCTTACAGATAAATTTCCAGGAAAAAATACACAAAATGAAACAAGGTACCGAGGTTAAGAGTAAGTAGAAACATTAAAGAGCAGAAAAAGGTTTTCCGACTTGTAATACTGGAATTATTCTTTAAATGTAAAGTTAGTATACTCAGCATGCTTATAGAAATAAAGGAGGGGACTAAAACATGACTAAGAAATAAAAAGCTATCACAAATATTTATTTATACATTGTTAAAAAACAAAACATAAGGAACTTCTATAAATGCAAAATAGAATAACTAAATGTAAGGGAACTCACTGGAAGAGGTAAACAGTAGATTGGAAACTTCTCAAGATATTTCATAAATTAGAAGACAATTCCAAAAGTTATTCAGAATAAATGAAGAAGAAACAAAATTTTGAAAGAAATTATAAGCACAGAGTGAAAAACTGACATTGATTTTAATCAAAATTCCTAAAGGAGATAATAGAATTATGGAAAGATTTTAAAAATGAAATGGCAGAGAATTTTCCAAAATTAATAAAAGACACATACTATCAGATTTAAAAGTACAATGTCTTAATATAAATAAAAGAAGTTCACACTTAATCATCATTTTATGGTGAAATTGCAGAACCAAAGACAAATAAATGTTAAAAGCATCGGGAAAAGAAAGTCAGATTAGCTACAAAGTAACAATAGACAGCCAAATTCTCAAAATTAAAAAAAAAGGGAAGCCAGAAGAGAATAAATTTACACATTTTAAAAGGTGTAAAAAAATATGTTGACACATAATTGTATACCTAGCAAATAAGAACGAAAAAAGACACCTTCAGGCAATCAAAAAGGAGGTTTACCACCAAAAGATCTCCACTAAAACAAAATTTAAAATATATCCTGCAAGAAGAAAAATGATTCAAATTGAAGGTTGGAAATGCAAGAAATAAGTGAGGAATGAAAAAGACAAACATATAGAAAATTCTAAATAAGCACTGGCTGTTTAAAACATTAATAACAGTATCTCAATAGAGGGTTAAATTTAGAATTAAAATACTATTTAATAATTAGCATGCCAGCTGACAGAGGAGGGTTGCGTATTATCAGGAGTTAAAGATGTAAGGTCTTCTATTATTCAAGGGAAGAGTAAAAAGATCAAATTTAGACTTAAGTAAGCAAGTGAATATTTCAAAGAAACCACTAAAATAAAAAAAAATTGAAAAAGAATTTATAAAAATGCTGAACTAACAGAGCAACCGAGGGAAAATGATAGCACAATAAAGGAAAACATCTGAATGGAAAAGAAGGGATACAGAGAGGAAAAAAGGAGGAATGTGGCAAAATTAAAAAAGCAAACATAGTTAATGGAAATAAGTTTTAAGATATTAATGGTCATTATAATCCTGAATGGATAAAATTCATCATATGAAAGGTGACAATAATCAGACTAGATTGAAAAAATGCAGTCAGATACTTTTTAGAAGAGACAAAGAGAAACATTGAAAAAATAGAAAAAAAGTAACCAGTAGAACATTAACCCTAAAGTTAACTACCCTAAATAATAATTATCAAGGATTTTTAAGCAGAAAACATTACAGATAAGAGAGACTTCAACAATGATAAGAGGTTCATTCACCAATAAAATAGAACGCTTCTAAATGTTTCATCCAATACAGAGGTTTCAAAGAAGGTTCATGAATCGTATTTTGTTAACATAACTCGTTTTTTTCTAAAGATTTATTTATTTATTTTAGAAAGAGAGAGAATGGGGGAAGGGCAGAGGGAGAGAGTCTTAAGCCCACTCTGTGCTGAACATGGAAACTGACCCAGGGCTAATGACTCTGAGATCATGACCTGAGTCAAAAGCAAGAGTCACATGCTTACCCAATAGCACCACCCAGGCACCCCTGTTAATGTAACTCTAAAAAATGTATATTAAAATTAAGAATTGTGTTCAAAGACATCATAAAAAGTTAAGACAGACTGCCAACCGGAAGAAGATACTTACCCATTGTATAACCAACAAAATATTAATTCCCAAACTATATCAAAAACTTTACAAAAATAAGGGAAAAAAACAAAATGGATAAAAGTAATGGAAATTCATTTCACTGAAGAAGAAATACAGAGCAACCATAACCATTTTAACATATGAGTAATCAGGGAAATGAAAATTAAAAATATGATGTATAATTTTATACTCTGTAGACTGGCAAAAATTCAAAAGTCTGACAATAATGTATGAAAAGAGTTTAGAGCAGTGGAATTTTTCATAAACTGCTAGTAGACTTACAAACACTTTAGAAAACAAATCAACATTTGCTGAAGTTTGGAGATGTATGTAGCCTGTAATCCAGCAATTCTTAGATATATACTCTCAGGACTGCACCAGAAAATATGTATATTTTCTAAGCTGATGGATAACATTAGTGTAGAAAAGCAATCACAAAGACAGATCTGGCAAAATAACTTGACTCATACTTCCAAAGAGTTGTTCAAAGACCCTTAAAAGGGATAGGGTGGGGAAAAGATGATTCCTCAGTTTTAAAATTTCCCTTCACTCCCCCAGAATTTGTGTTGATGATTCCATGCCCTCAGAAAGGCAACATTCTATAGAGAAAAACAGACATAAACATACAACTACAAAATTATATAAATGTGCTGAAACAAAAGAGCACGATAATTTGGAGAATAAAAGAGAGGGGTATGATTCAGATTTGGGGAATTCTTTAAGGAATGACTCAGGAAACGAAGTTGCAGCTTGCAGGATAAGTAGATTGTAGCTGAGCTAAAAGTGAGAAGAGGATGCCAGGGACAAAGAAAAAGACACATGCAAATATTTGGGAAGAGGAGATGACACATACAGAAGTCAGGTGCTGGAGAAAACTGAGTGGGTTTTTTGACTTTGGAGGTAGACATGAGATTAGAGAGGGAAGGAGATTTTGATCAGGAAGAACCTTGTAGACTAGATAAGAATTTTGGATTTTAGGGGCGCCTGGGTGGCTCAGCCGGTTAAGCATCCTACTCTTTGTTTTGGCTCAGCTCATGATCTCATGGGTCTTGAGATCAAGCTCAGTGTCCTGCTCTGTGCTCAGTGGGGAGTCTGCTTGAAGATTCTCTCCCTCTGCCCCTCCCCTGACTCACTTAAACACACACACACACACACACACACACACACACGTGCACTCTCTCTCAAATAAATAAATAAATCTTTAAAAAAAGAATTTTGGATTTTATTCTAAAACAAATGAGAATTAAATGCTTTTCAGCAGTGGAATAATTAGATCGATATGACAGATTCAGAGTTAGGGAGAAATCAGAAATCCAGCATGGTGCGTATGAAGTTTGAGATACTTTCAAGTGAGGTGTCAAGTAGGCAGCTGGAGCTAATGAACTTAGAATGCAGGGTCTGAGATGGAGTGTAGGTTTGGAAATTCTCAGCACATGTGAGACATGTGAATGCACATGGTCTCTTAGAGAACGTTGGTTGAAAAAAAAGTGAGCCCAAGACTGAGCCTTAATAAGTCAACATTAGAGAAGGTACAGAGAAGGTAGAACTACCAAAGGAGTCTGAGAAAGAGTGCCAAAGAAACAGCAGGAAGACAATGAGTGTGCGCACCTAACCAGAACACACACATTTGTAAGTTTGTCTCTCAATCATGTTGGTCCACTCACCAACTCTCTAAATTTCAAGCAATAACTTGGAGCACAGATGAAAATATTAGGATATTTTCCCCAGCATTTTGTCCAAAATTTGTCTTTCATTTGATACAGAGCAGTGAAAAGTCTCTATTAAGTGAAAAAAAAAAAAGTCTATCTAGGTAATGGAGGAGATATTTTGGTAAAATTCAGTCTCATTCATGGCAATGACTTGCTTTTCTCCCAGAACCACCTTCTTCCTCTTCTTTAATAATGGGACCTCCAAAGTTTTAGTTGGGCACATGGATCCAGAAGATTACATTTCCTATCCTCCCTTGTATCTAAATATAGCCATCTGGCTAATATTTGGTCAAGGGAGTAGAAGAATTGTGTGAAATTTCCAAAATGTTTCTTTAGATGGATGGGATTTATGATTTATTTTACATTTCCTCTGGAAAGAGGGCACAATGGCAGAAAGAGGAGCCATCTTGTGCCACGAGATGGAAATCTAATTTTCAATGAGACAGGACCAAAAAAGAAGAGATATTTTTCGACACCAGTAAATCACCAACAAAGCTCTGGTCTACCTAAACAGAATTTAACTAAGGATAAAGAAATTCCTATCTACTTTAAGTCATTGTAATTTTGTTTCTCTTCATAACAGCAACCTAATCTGTATTCATTCCTCATGCAGTTCTAGCCAATGAAATGTTCTTCCCTATCTCCATTACCTTAGAGAATTGCTACATACCTCAAATGCTCCCCATCTTGAAAATCTTCTGACAAACACATCCCCAGTTTAGAAAACAAATCAGTTTTATAGTTTTATAAAGCTTTAGCATCAGCCAATTTATTGCTGTTAGTAGCCCATGGTGCCTTTTAAAAATATCCCTCAAGTTTAGGGATGTTATGAAATTTATTATTGCATCCTCAGTACCTAGTACCATAAGTGGAATAAATTAATGTACTGAATGAACAAATGAACACTTCTGACCTCTCCCATTCAAACTCTCCTCCCTCAAGCACTTTCCCACTTCCCCTTTCTGGGAAGAAGAATTGCTAGTCCTGCTGCTCAGAATCTGAAACAATTGGGCCGCATTCGGTAATGTATTCGTTTACTGTACCCAACATTCTCCTTTTCAACTCTTCTTTCACTAGCAGTGCATCAGCCTCTAGTCTCTTTCTGTTTCTACCTGGACAGGGCTTCTTTCGGCTGGGTGAAGTCTGTCCCTTTTGATTTCTGATCCAGTCTTTAAAATACAAGGCTGTTTAGACAAGTAGACTTGTATCTTCCCCACAATCAGAATAATATTGATAATTGCCCTTCCATAGACATGTGTGAGCGTGTGGGTTCCAACATTCAGATTCAGAATATTCAAGAGGAAGCCCCAATTTGGCAAGATATCTAGGCTACACAGAAACATCCAGTCTTTGCTTTGTCATATTAAGCACTTGCCACGGGACTGATAAAATTGTCATGTTGTTTCATACAGGACTTTCATTCTTTGTACGCCATCTTCTCTAAGTTAAGAACTCTAAAAGTGAAGGGAGATTAATGATAGTAGCATTTGGGTCCTCCAACTTTACCCCAGACCTTGACAGATGCTTCCTTATATACCCTTCCACACCCCAAATAGTACTCTAATATTTTGTATAGTATGCGCCTGTTCTTGCAAAGAATATTTTCTTATTTGTAAGAATTTATTTAATAATCAGCAGGTATAAGAAAGCAGAAAAAGCTGGTTTTAGAATACAGCTAGGTAGTGGCTGTATGAGGACTGACCTTAAGGTTTAACCTGGGTAACGAGGGTAAAAAGACATCCAAGAGGTAAAGAACAGCGAAAGCTCAGACAATTGATGGATTAGAGGTCGCAGTAGGGCTGCTGGATTATTGGCATTGGGGTTTTGGAGGGAATGAGTTCAAAAGATCAAGAGTATTGGTTAGTAATTGAAATGCATAATTAAAATTATACAGGGGTTCAGTTATTGATCATGGCAAGGTCTATGATATTACCCTGGGAGTGAGTAGCTAAAGTGTTGGAGGAGAGGAAGGGTGCTAGAATCATCTACTTACATAATAACAGCAAGAATGGTATCAGCATTAAAGAGTAAAGAGCTAAGATCATGAAGAAACAAGAGGCAATTACGTGAGGGTGAATGGCAGTTTCAAGGTATTAATCTGATGACATAGGATTTAAATATGAAAGGTTTTAGGGAAGGAGGAGGGAGAACAGGAATGGACAAAAAAGGCCTTCTATATATGCCTAAATTAGCTGTAAAGAACACAAGCTAAATTAAAAAATATATAATG
Organism: Callorhinus ursinus; assembly: GCF_003265705.2. Lineage (NCBI taxonomy): Eukaryota > Metazoa > Chordata > Mammalia > Carnivora > Otariidae > Callorhinus > Callorhinus ursinus. Next base: position 27,463,434 of record NW_027397084.1, read on the forward strand.
CAGGCAAAGACAAATACAAATAGGCATGAAGAAGGAGTTTGTAAGATAAAATACAGAAATATAGTAAGAATCCCAAAGGAGATGAGGGGACGGGAGAGTTGTTAGTTGGCCAGGTGACTGCAGGCTCTCTGGATGTTGACTGAAGATGGTTAAAGCTGACTCTTGAGAGTTGTTGTCATATGTTTTTAAGAGAATCTCATTGCTGAGGACTGGGAGACTCTCTCCTTTGGTTTCCTCAGCCAGACTGATACATCTCTACTAATTGTGATTCTGCAATTGTGAACCTTTACAAAACTTGCCATTTGAGGTCACTCTAATAATTTTTTAAGATATTGGAACCCATGATTCTTTTCAAATTTATGACATGTCATCTCTTCTAATGTTTATCACCAGTGAGACAAAAAAGCAAAGGATAATGTTCTCATTTCAAGACTTATTTTATATGGTCTTTAAAATTCAACAAACAAATCTAAATAGGCAATTCAGTCTGTTTTCCAGACTTTAAACATCTCCCAAATAAAACCGTTTATAGCATAGTTTGTGCTTTAGGAGTCTATTCTGTTATTAAATTGAATTATTTTAAGTTCTTGGATTATAATAAATTTGCATGTGATTAAATGTTTGACACAAGAAATAATTTACAGCCAAGTACCAAAAGTTTTACCAAATGGATTCAAGAAATATATCTTGGATCAATAAAGTATTATATGATGATTTAAATAAAGAATATACCTTTGTCACTTTCCTCTGATTAAATATGTAGAGCATATTTCTGAACGTTATAGGAAAATAGTCATCTTTGGTTTTTTACTTCCAGGCAATGAAATGACAGCCAATTCTGTTGAAAAGGGAAAAGCACATTCTAAATGTAATGTGTTTCCAATCCATGGCATCCGGAAAAATATTTTTTCATTTGTACTGTTTCAATGTTTTTGGCCTTTACTACCTCACAGTTAAGAATTTCATAAATCATATGTTTTAGCTATTGAAATAAGTATTTTAAACAATAATTGAAATATTTTAGGGAATTATATATTATTTCTATCCTACCCTTTTACTTCCTAAAACCCTTGACTTAATTTAAGTAAGATTTTAGCTTTTCTTGAATTACTGTACTAATGGATTATTTTTACTTATTTTGAAATTGTCACATTTAAACACAGTTTGTCATAGGTTTTCTATTCTAACATTCTTACATGATCATTATAGGAAAATATAAATACAGAGAAGTAAAGATGACTGAAAATACTGCTGTGCTTGGTACCAATATAACTTCTGCTAATACTGAGGCATACTTTTATTCTGAATTATTTCTTTTTAAAATGTTTTCTAATTTTCTTAAGCGAGTTCCAGTAGGTTGTGAATTATACTTTATCAATATGAAAATATTATTTTACATGACTTCCCAGTTTAAGTGTATAAAAGCAGGTGTTCCACGTAGTCGTTACTAAAGGGCAAGAGCTGCTTACTTGGCAAAGTTGTTGAAACCAAATCTATTGATGAACCTCATGGTATATTTCTCAGTAATAGAAACCTGAGATCTGGGCTCCCACCCTACTTGGTTCCAAATGATGGGAAAACTTTTATCCTATGGTGGAGTGGCAAGTTCTTTACCTGAAGACAAGGACTATGTCCTATACATTTTCTTAAACAGCCCAATGTTTTAATTCAACATATAATTAGTGAGTATTTGCTATGTGACAATCACTCCGTAGAGTGAGGGAGAAGTTGGGCTGTTGTGACATCTCCAGCCAAAGTGTGCCTCCCTATTTTTAATGTTTATCTTGGTTGTTGAATTAAAAATTATATAATTTCGTTAATTTATTTATTTGACAACTAATTTAAGTAATTCAATTCCCAGGATGGATATTTTAAATCTTGAATATATTATGTTCAATAAAGAAGATTTAGATTCCATACTCTGATTAGTACTTATTAGTTGTAAAATTTGGGGTAAATTATTAATACTTCTGCGTATATATATATATATATATATATATGCATGTGTGTATGTATTTAATTTTTTTCAAAGATTTTATTTATTTTCTGAGAGAGAGAGAGAGAGAGAGAGCGTGTGCACACAAGCTGCGGGGGAGAGGCAGAGGGAGAGGGAGAAGAGACTCCCCGCTAAGCAGAGAGCCACCCAGGTGCCCCTATTTGATTTTTTTAATGCCTCTGTATTTAACTTATTAATTGAGACAAAAATATATAAAGTGTCTATTACAATATCTGGATCACAGTAAACATCCTTTAAACATAAGCTATTATTTTTACTGATTTGTTATTACAATAATTTTTCTGTTTTTTCTTAATTGAAGGTCAATAAGGAATGTATATATACATTTTCCTTCAATATTTAACAAATGTCTCTTGATTATCTAAAAAATTTAAATACATATGACTTTTTGCAGTGAAGTTATTTAATTTAAATTTTAAAATGTCGAAAGGTATATTGGATTCCACATATGAGTGAGATCATATGGTATTTGTCTTTCTCTGACTTAGTTCACCTAGCATCATACACTAGCTCCATCCATGTCATTGCAAATAGCACGATTTCATTCTTTTTGATGGCTGAATGATATTCATTATATGTATACACGTATACAGGCATAAATATATGTATACATATATGTATATATATGATAGATATGTGTGCAGAAACTTTTAAAGAAAAAAACCAGATAAACATATGGGAGGGGGTAAAAGAAAAAAAAGGAGAGAGGGAAACAAGCCATAAGTGACTCAATAATAGAGAACAAACATGGTTGATGGAAGGAGGCGGGTGGGGGATGAGCTAGATGGGTGATGGGTATAAAAGAGGGCACTTGTTGTGATGAGCACTGGGTGTTGTATGTAACTGATGAATCACTGAATTCTACTCCAGGAACCAATATTGCACTATATGTGAACTTACAAAACTTAAATTAAAAAATAGGGGAAAATAAATAAATAAATAAATAAATAAATAAGTGTATTGGAAGTATCTCAAGTAAAAGTCTTACTAAATCTCCTTTCTAACACATACATATGTTGGGAGTTCCCTTTTCAAAAAGAGACAGTTTACATATTTACACATAGATCGATAGTTTCAGGAATAATTTTGTCAAGGAGATTTTGGTTCAAGGATTAGGTTCTAACGCAAGTAAAATGGTTGGGGAACTAGACAAATTACATGGTTAATGAAGAAAAAAAATCTAAAAATTCTTTTCTGCAACTTTCTGGCGACAAATATTGTTTTCAATTCTTGACACTCTAGGTCCAAAGTTCCTTATCCACAATTCCAAAATCCAAAGGGTTCTAAAAACAGAAAAACTGGTTCCTAACCAGTATGCTGGCAAAACCTAAAATGACCCAAATTCAATCAGCAACAAAACCAACAAGAACTAACTTGAAGGTCTATATTGTTTCAACCTGGCCCATGAAATATGAATATTAAAAATATTGGCAGACATAACAGTAAGCTTAATTATAGAATGCTGCTCCAGACCTCACTGGAGATATTAGATCAAATATGATATCTACCACTAATTATCTTTCTAAAATCTACAAAACTCTAAATTTAAAAAATATCTGGTTGAAATATCACGTCAGATAAAGGATTAATATAACATTAATTATTAATTAAATATGTTATAGCATAATATAACATAATACAATATTATAATAGTAATAATGTATTATTAACGTGTTAGTAACACCAGAGTTTTTATAATTTATAAATAAACAGAAAGCAATATCGTTTCCATTTAAAAATTTTTTACAAACTCTAGGAATGTCTCATTATTACTGAGTAAATGTATTATTTCATAACTTCTCAAATTGCTAAATTGTGTTTAAAACTGTATTTTACAAAATCAGAAAAAATTGTGCCAAAATTTAAGTTTCTGTATTTGTAATATCAATTTCAGTTGGTACTTTCCATGCCTGTACGAATAAACTGATTCATTTCACATGTGTCTTAGCTTTTTTCTTTGTAGATCCTCCTGTCAAATAGAAAATGAAATGTAGAAATTTCTAAATAGTAAATTAAAGATCAGCTCACCAGTTGCAGCATTAACTACAATTAAAATGCAAATATATTTAATATATATGAGTTTCATAGTTTAACACTAAAGTTGTTACTACGATTAGCAAAATTAAAAATATGTATCTTAAAGTCTTTCATCTAATGGTAAATTAATAAATTAACATAATTGTGTATATTCCAGGTCAGATGTTTATCAAAGGTAATGTCCCACATTCACATGTCTACAGTAATAAGTATATAGGTTTTTTGGCTCATAGTGGAATTTAACATTTGATCATATTAAAATAAGATCTGTATATATTGTTTTATACTTTAATCTTATTTTTATTAATGTCATATCTGATTATTGTATGAAAATAAAATAGTTCTGAAAGGTTCACAACTAATTTAAACTTTCTCTCATTTCTAATGTATCCTACTCTACTTGCTCTCCAGACACAATGACTCTTAACTCCTATAGCCCTTTCTTCTGTAATTGTTTCTGATTATAGAAAGCAATTATATATATAAAATATATATATGAATATTTACATATGTATGTGAAGATATAGATGATGTATGTATGTATTTATAATTTTTGCTTATTTTGCTCTTGTGTTACATGCAACTGATGAATTATTGAACACTACATCTGAAACTAATGTACTAGATATTGGCTAATTGAATCTAAATTAAAAAAAAAAAGAAAAGAAAAGAAGATCTCTGGTTCCACCTCAGACCTACTAAATCAGAATCTACATTTCAACAAGGTCTCCAGGGAATGTGTATTCACATTCACATTTGAGAAGCATTGGTCTAACCTGCAGTGTTGCTATCCCTTTGTGTATTGTCTTATTTGCTGGGCTGGAAATGCAGTGACTCCCTTAAAACTTGAGAATCATGTCCTTTGTTTCTGGGAAATGTCTTTTATAATTTCTTGATAATTTCTTCTCTGCCATTTTGTCTCCTAACTGGAATGTCTTCTAAATAGATATGGAAACTCCTGGATTGATCCTCAAAGTCCTTATCTTTTCTATTTTCTCTCTTTTCATCTTTTCTCTTTCTAGGAAACTTGTTACACCATCATCTTCCATTGCCATTGGACTTTTTCATAGTTATCATTTCAGTGAGCTCTTTCTTTTTTCTGATTATTATTTTTTTTTACATCTCATTGTCCAGAACCTAGTTATAAGGCACACTCTCTCACATAGGATGCTGAGAAATACATTTTTTCATTCCAGCAACAAGTGTGACCTGCTAAAAACCAGTACTCTGTTATGAAGGAGAGGAATAAAGTATAATGTGGTTGGCCACTAGATGCCTCTACCACAAGTTCCAAATAACTAATTTCAGACAAAATAATCATGTCGTCTGTTTATCTGTTTGATTTCCATTTATCCATAAGCCTTCTTGTCATGAAGTAAAGTAAATGATGACTAGTAAGTGTGGAGAAAATTATTTTAAATAGGATAATTATTTGAAAATGAAAACCTCTGAACCAAATACCATTTCAATTTTTAAATTCAGGATAAAGATTCAATTTAGAGTTAATCAGCCCCGTACTTTCTAAAGTATGTTAGGATCCATTAATATAATCAAATTATGTTTGTAACAAATTGCAGTCAGAGGGCTGATTTTTGCACAGGTTAGAGTAGAGTAGAGTGTACCAATTACTTTTACTCCTCTGACCAAAGTCCAACTCCCTTATGATTGAAAGGCTTATACGCTTTGCTCAGACTTTGGAAGGACACATGTGTAGATCTGAACGAGAAAGGATAAGTCGCCTCGTAAGTTTTATGGGTCAAACCAACCTCCCTCATTTGTGTAGTGATGTGTCATAGTCCTTTCACCTTCACTTCATGAATTTATTCAGAATACATTTCTGTATTCCATTTGGTCAGCTTTCGACTGAAACAACAGAAATCTTAGAATGATTTGTATTTACATACAAATTCTGCCACGTGGCAGTGAAACAATCCTACAACCCTAAAAATTAAACTTCTCATTGGAGAGAAAATACCAGTGGAAGATGCAAATCTAACCATCAATTAAAATCTTTCATATTATTCCTGAATGTAAAACCCTCATCAGATTAGCTAGATGATATTTTTAAATGTTTACAGAGTTTCTTCAATCATATTAAATTAATACCGGTATTTCTAGCTACTAAAATATTTAAGTTAGAAAAGAATTGTGGTTGATAGGTAGCAATATAAAATGACTTGAAGTTTAAAGAAATTTAAAAGGAAATTGACTCATATATATTCTCAGTGAGCTTATTTATATTTGTCATTGTTACATTTAAAATGTATAGGTCCTTTCTCTCCAAATTCACATAAACTCCAAAAATTTAGAGAATCTATTCATAAAGTTAAGCTTTACTTAATTTATATTTACAGTATAATATAATAAACTTTGTTTTTATTTATAATGTGATGTCTATTATATGTTCCATCTATTAGCTATTTTTATTGCAGGTAAAATGAACTATAGAAGTCTCATTAACATATAGATCTTTAGTCTGTCCAATCTTTTTGAGATATTAAAAAAAATTTAAAGACTGGGAGTAGTAAAATTTAGCTAGGTTTATACATTTTACTGGAAACTATTGCTCCTGGCATAGCAATTAAAACTGATGTTTGTGACCACCAGAAATAATGAAGTTTAGGATTTATGATGAGGCACCAAGCGTTATGCCCATATTTTATTTTTAAAGATGAAAGATTTACAGTTGATGAGGCTTGAACTGATGTGGCTCATTCATTCCAGAAATGTGGGAGTGAAGGAATGTGAGTTCAAGGCCAAAAAATGCCATTGTGTCCAGGTGGAAGTGCAACAATAAAAAGGAAACTACTAATGGGGCAATTTATTTCAAAATGTTTTGTGTAAAATGTGTAAAACTCTCAGCTCTTTGATAGCAAAATCAGAAAACTTCAGTTGGAACTATATAGTTATGTTGTTATATTCTTCATCTTTATTTTCCCTACAGATATGAAATCTCACAGCTAGGTGTTCTTCTTCACTAATTTCCAGAAAATTCTCAACTCCCCAAAGAAGCCAATTGATATTAAAAATAATGTTTCAGGGAAAAACTGGTCCCTGTTTTCTCTTCTTCCCCCCCTTATTCTTCTGCGCTCTTCTCCCAATATGTTTATTTGCAGGACGATTTCTACTGCAATATTCTGTATCCCAATAACTCTGTCTCTTCCTCTGAGGGAGAAAAAAATCAACTAGACAGCTGTAATAGTTATTATTTATTATTTTATTTTCTCACATTTCCAAACTTTTGCTTTTAGCTCCCTTCATGTGGAGGCAAATGGATTTAAGTTATTTTCCTGAAAAATAATCAGGAACTCTTTTCTTCATGTCTCAGACGCTGCCTGGGTTTTCCTATTATGGCTGCCTACATTTGGAATCAAGGGACTCAGTACTGTGTTCACTGCTACACACAGCTTTTCTAGAAAAAAAGTTCTTCTTTATTTTCATCTTTTTAAAAAAAAATTTATTTATTTGAGAGAGAGTGCACACAAGTGGGGGAGGAGGGACAGAGTGAGAGGGAGAGAGAGAATCTTAAGCAGGTTACTTGCCCAGCACAGAGCCCAACGCCGGGCTCCATCTCACAACCCTGAGATCATGACCTGAGCCAAAATCAAGAGCTTAACCAACTGAGCCACCCAGGTGCCCCTATTTTCACCTTTTATATTACGCAAATGATGCTAGAATAAGCCTGGTATACATTTATTTAGGCAATACTAAGATTGACACAGATGAATTTATATAGGTATAGATAAATACATAGTATTTTTGAACGAGTAGGCAGAAATGCACTGAAAACTGGCACATTATTTCTTCAGTGAACAGTTGATGTAAAATTTTAAAGAAATCCAAAACTGTCCTATCAAACTGAATAGAAGTTTATGCCATTATTAATAAAATTCCCCCTGCTGCCTGTTATTTTAAATTTGTTATTATTTTGAACTGAACTTTAAGTGAATATGTAAAGTTAACATATGTATATATATATGTAATATATATATACACATATATATATGTAACACATATACATATAGGAATATACTAATGTGCTTTTCTCTGGGTTATGTTATTGTTTGTGACGTTCTCTCATATCAATTATGTGTGTCCTCCCCAAACAGAGAAAGCTAAGCTCCAGGAGAGAACGGCAGGCAGAAATGCCGAAAGAAGTGGTCAGAGCCTGTACATCCCCCACTACCAGTGACTGCTAGCTTTGGGGATGAAAGCAGACCTACTCCTGGGAGACATGGGACTGTGGACTCCTTTGTAGGTCAACCTGGGCTCTGGGAGTCCCACTGTTTTTGGTAAACCCCTCTTACACTGCATCGAAATCTAAAATCTTTCCACCTAACCTTTTCTTCCTTCTCCTTCACTTGGGGTCACTGTGTATCTGGGTCTCATATCTCTCCCAGGCTTATCTAGCTTCCTCCCTATTTCCTTTTTATATAAACTTTTCCCCTAATAAAATCTTTGCACATTTAATCATGTCTCAGTGTCTGCTTCTCAGAAGACCCAGACAAATACAAGAGCCTGTATAGGTTCATCCACTAGCTAGTCCATGACTTGGTGCCTTTATTGGCAGCTGGCTTCTGGAGAGCTTAAGATGAAGCTGGTTTGTATGGCACTGACGTGCTGGGACATGCCCATATATATCTGTCAAGTCCCCTAGAACTCTACATCGCAAAGAACGAATTTTAATGTATGCAATTAAAAAAAATCAGTCAGAATGTTGGGGATTTCCGGATGAATTGCAAAGTGTGACAAATGAATCTAACTGTATCGTCAACACATGACATTACCTCACTGAAAAGGGTGGGAAATAAGGAGCTGACTTGTAACTTCAGATAAAAGCATTTTGACTAGAAACTAAAAGGATGAAGACAAAAAGAAATGTATGTAAACACTACACTCTAATTGGCAAGTTTGGTTCTCACTGGGGTTTGCGTTAACAGTTCTGAGCCTGCTTTAGGTGTATACTGGGGTTGAACAAATACATAGATGGTGGGTGGTGGGAGCCAAGTCTCTCACTGTCGGAGAGGGAAGTAACAGATAAGCAAGGTGGGGGGGAGGGAAGGCTAGATTGAATCCTGTAGAACTAACTTGGAGTGGATACATTAATAAGAATGCTGTATAGCTAATTTATATGCAGAAAGATAGTTACCAAATAATTTTAGATATGTGTACACATGCGTTCATTACATGCATATATTTCCTCACTCTGCCCACTGGAAAGCCTAGAAGGGTGATAAGACAGCAATAAGCATGCTTGCACTCAGACCTTGATTTCAAATAGCGAAATGGCTGATTCTAAAGCTGGGCAGGAAATACACACGATAAACTTGGCTCATCTAGTAGTGACTGAGAGTAAGGAGGTACTCAAAAAACAAAAGGATGGGGTTCTGACAAAGAGATGCAGAAAAGAACTGGAAAGAACTTCCGTGGCCAAAGTTGGAATAACTTGAACTTCCCAAAGAACAAAAGAAATATCCATGAGTCCATCCTGATATAAATAAATGAGTAAATACATAAATGAGGGATAAAGCACAAATCTTCCATATGGAAGAATTCCAAATAATAGAGCAGATACTCACCCTTCCAGGAGGTGACCTCAAGTGTGGGCTGGAGTTAGTGATTTTCATCCAAAGAGCAGTGTATAGGAGACGGAGTCCCTCCTCTGAATTGCCCTTGGTGGAAGCAGGCTGCTTCTCTCAAGGTTATGGGTTATGACCATCCCTCCCCTCAGCCCCAACCAATAGCAGGTTGATGCAGAGGATAGGCTGGAAGACAAGATCCCACTCTTTTCCTGCAAATGCAGCAACACTGAAGGTTATGCCAGCTCCAGAGTTTCCTGTCGGATTTGCTGGAAACTCTGTTGCAACTGCATCAAAGTCCAACTTCTCCCCTTCCCTTTACACATGTTGTTCCAGACAGGCCTCCCTGGGAAAGCTTCTGTATGCATATCCCCATCTCAAAGAATCTCTCTGGGGCCTGATCGAAGACACCCTGCCTTGGGAAAGGGAGGACGCAGGTAGCATGTAGGAGGCAGGAGAAGGCAAAGAAGAAGATCTAAGATGAAGGAGTAGCTACAATGACAAAACAGGGTGACAATGTGGAGAAGTGAAGAATGATACATAGATTTTACTAGTCTAGAGTGGAGGTACAGAGGAAGTAAGACAGGATATGGGCATGTTTGAGAGAATGGAGATAGACAATCTTGTGGGAGACCACAGGCAGGAGCTGATCCTGAATACAGACGGAGCCTCTGCTCTCTCAGCATACAGGACTCCCCAGTACCCCCCTTTTTTTAAAAAAAAGATTTTATGTATTTATTTGAGAGAGAGAGAATGAAAGAGAGAGAAATCACATGGGGGGGAGGGTCAGAGGGAGAAGCAGACTCCCTGCCGAGCAGGGAGCCCGATGTGGGACTCGATCCAGGGACTCCAGGATCATGACCTGAGCCGAAGGCAGTCGCTTAACCAACTGAGCCACCCAGGCACCCTCCCCAGTACCCTTTGAGTGAGCTCCAAGTGCAGCTGTTGAACTACTCAGTTTTGGCCACTGCTCTTCTATTTCTAAAGTGACCTGTCCCTATCATCATTTGAAGGGTCACTTTGGCCCAGCCCAAACTGTCTTAATAGTTTAATAGTCTTAATTCCAGTTTAACAGGAATATAAACATTACAGCCAAGTTTCATCAAGCCTAATAATTCTTGCAGGACCTAAACTGACCCAGAAAATAATGGAGTTATTTATCCTAGGGAGAGGAAAGGAAAAATCAAGAAAATGCTGGAAAGTAGGGTGGGAGGATGGGTTAGCCTGGTGATGGGTATTAAAGAGGGCACGTTCTGCATGGAGCACTGGGTGTTATGCACAAACAATGAATCATGGAACACTCCATCAAGAACTAATGATGTGATTGTATGGTGATTAACATAACAATGAAAAATTTAAAAAAGAGAGAGCACGTTCTGCACGGAGCACTGGGTGTTATGCGCAAACAATGCATCATGGAACACTACATCACAAACTAATGATGTGATGTATGGTGATTAACATAACATAATAATAACAAAAAGAAAATGCTGGAAAGTATATGGGAAATTTAATTACCCTACTGCATAAATTCAGTTCGCAACTACAAGATGTTACTGCATGTAATATAAAATGTAAACTAGATTTTGTTAGACTCATGTTCCCATAAGGGAACACACTCAGCTCAGACTCATAGGCAATTCTGGGGCCCCACAGGGTGGTAAGAGCCACTGGATTCCTACACTCTGGGATAGAGGGGGCAGCATTCGAAGGGACCAGGAACACCAGAGGCATAATGATGAACCAGTGATTGTAAACACAGGCAAGTCTAGTTTCCCAGGGAGAACCTCATGACTGGAGAAACGACTCAGTTAAGATGGGAATTCGAGATCCTGAAAGATTGATGTCATGTACATCCCACTGTACTCTTACCTCAATTAAATTATAAATTCAAACCATACTTTTCTCATGAATGAGTATTTTCATCCACAGTAAAGAAAAATCAAAAGAAAACTGTATCTTGTTACAGACTCTTGCCAAATTCTATTTCTGTGCTGTGTATAATCTAATTATTGAAGCTTATGGTTAGAGAAAGGACTCTAAAAAATACCATCCTGCTGAAATAAATTTATTTCCTAATTGATTTCCACAAAAAATAATCTAATCTTTAAGTAAAATCAAGAAGGTCCTAAATTCCCATATTGAAAACTGACCCAGAGGTCATAGAAGTATTCCAGAAGGAAATGTGCAAGTCCTGGGGTCTTCAAGCCCCCAGCAAGCAGGCATGAGTTTGCATATTTCAAAGGTTTTCTTTTTCTTTTTCTTTTTTTAAAGATTTTATTTATTTATTTGACAGAGAGAGAGAGAGACAGACAGACAGAGAAGAAGCAGGGGGAGTGGGAGAGGGAGAAGCAGGCCCCCTGCTGAGCAGGGAGCCCGATGCTGGGCTCCATTGAAAGACCCTGGGATCATGACCTGAGCTGAAGGCAGACGCTTAACAACTGAGCCACCCAGGCGTCCCAGTTCAAAGATTTTCATCTGAAATGCATTTTTCAACGTAATACTAAGCAATTCTTTTGTATGTGGGAGGAGTAGGGGGAAGGTGGTAGGGGTGTGTTAACTTTCCTAAAATGAAATAAAGGGATTTGAATGGTCTATATTTTCCTTCTTCCTTCCTCTGTTTCTATTAATCAAATTGTGCTTTTAGTAAAATCAGGTACAGAATCATCAATAGTTTTGAAAGATTTTCTGTCTCCTGCAGAAAGTTGTTCCTAACCCAATACTTTCGTGGTAAGCCTTTTGTATCTGTCAGTATCTGCCCATTATCAACATTGAGACTTTGGAAATAAAAATGTTAACTGACAAATTGTTTCAACTTGCCTATATACATAGAAGTTAATTTTAGATATTCCTATAGCCACTAGATAAATTGTATTTATTCATTTTTCTCTTATAAAACTAGAAAAATATTAATTAGAGTAAAACACTAACAATGGGAAAAAATAACTGATTCTGTGCTGAAGTTTTCAGGATGTTTTAAATTTAACTGATATGTTTTCATAAACATCCCTGTTAGTTTTCCTTTGCAAATATGTATGACTCATACAAACTTCACTTACTTCTTTTCAACTATGCCAAATGTTTTTAGAATAATAAATGATTTGTATAAGACATAGCTATTTCCAAGCATGCAAAAACAATCCCTAGAATATGTACCATGTGCTAACCACCTATTATGGCATTTCCTTTTTCTTCTATTTAATTCATTTTTCCTCCCTCTCCTTCCATCCATTTTACATTTTATCATATGCACAGATCTTACATTGGAAAAGTATGGTTATATAATTAAGGAAATATGAATCAACTCATCACATCTAAATTTCTTGAGTTTAAAATTAGGAACAGAAGATAATAAAATTTGTCTGCATCTTAAAATGCTCTGAATTATCTTGCCAACTTTTTAACGAATTATTCTAAAATTGGATTTAGTTTTACAACTAACATGATTCCCAATTTTTTTCACTACTCCCCATTTAGAAGCATACCAGAAACACACCAGAGTCTGAAAAAAGTATCTTACACAATCTTACATCTAAAATTACATTTAGAAGGGACAGGGGAAGATACAAGAATAAAGTGCTATAAAGTTAAAGAACATGACAGTGGATTTTTGTTTTCCGGAGGACCCTTCTTCCATAGCTGCTGAGCAAGATACAATTTTCACTGGAGGAGTTCTGTGCTGTTTCTGCCACCACACATTATAAAAATGCTTTTTCTTGTCCAAAGCTTTCTCAGAAAAAAAGATGACTTGTTGATTCTGAGAGTGATCCAGAGAACACAAATTATGATATAAAATGAAAGTGTAGTTTTTTCCAAATATAAATATATCTTTTTCTCTGTGTTCAAGAGAGCAACAACTAGATATGGCAAAGATATCTGCATTTAACAGAGGAAAAGAGATAGCCATAGGAATAAGTCTGTAATAGTGGTGCTTCTGACATCACTCAATAAGACATGGGAGACTTTCCTTGGAAAGGCAGTGATGTGGTGGAAAGAGTCCAGTATTAAGATAGGGTTAACTCAGATCCTGGCTCTATCACTTCCTAGCCCTGAATAAGAACGCATTTTCAGCTTTTTTTCTGAGCCTTGGTTTCCTTACTTGTAAAAAAAAACAAATAATACATTATATGTTAAAAAAAAAAAAAGGAAGAAGAAGAAGATAGCAGGAAGGGAAAAATGAAGGGGGGGAAGTTAGAGGGGGAGACGAACCATGAGAGACTATAGACTCTGAGAAACAAACTGAGGGTTCTAGAGGGGAGGGGCTGGAGGGATGGGTTAGCCTGGTGATGGGTATTAAAGAGGGCACTTACCGAATGGAGCACTGGGTGTTATATGCAAACAATGCATCATGGAACGCTACATCAAAAACTAATGATGTAATGTATGGTGATTAACATAACATAATAAAAAAATAATAATGTATTACATGATTATTTTCATTATCAAATGAAACAGTGAAGGTTAAGCATGAAATAAGTGTTCAATGCTAATCTCTACATGAATCTACTCAAAAAGCTCTTCTTACCATCTTTAAAGTGCAGGGTGCTCCATCCAGCCTTGCTCTGACTGAGGAGTCAAATATATGTAATTCAAAGTAACCTGTACATTTGCTGATTGAGTACCTGCCTAGGGTCAGACACTGTGATAATTAATTTAATCCTGAGAAGTACCTTATGAGATAGATAGGTATCATTTTAGCCCCAATTTTCTTAGCATAGGAAAGCCAAATAATGTGCTTGACCTGACATATTAATTAGGTGAAAACTGATTTTAAAGCCAGGGGGTTTCATCATTTTCTCAAGAAGCACTATTACAGTAAGAGATGAAACTTATAGTTTATAATTAAAATAATTTTTAAAGTTCTTTTATCCTTTGGACATATCCAGTTAAAAGTGTATAGTCCAATTAAAATATTTCAAAGTCACTCGGGACATTTTCTTACCATGTGTTTATACTAGTGACTAAATACATATTTAGGTTCATTTTAAAATTTTTATTCTTAAGGATTGTTCTTTTATTTAATTTTATAATTATGTAAAATATCCCATGGTCCCCCAAATGAAAAAAGCTATATTTTTTATTTATTTATTTTTAATTTTTTTATTGTTATGTTAATCACCATATATTGCATCATTAGTTTTTGATGTAGTGTTCCATGATTCATTGTTTGTGCATAACACCCAGTGCTCCATGCAAAAAAGCTATATTTCTTAAAAACCTGGTTTCTATCTTTTCCCCCTTCAATCTATTCCATTTCATTCCTATAAAGTAACATTTTTGAAAAATTTATTTTAAAAAATAATTAATATTTTATTTACTCTAAATGCCTAAGTTATTGTTATTTTAATGTATTTTATATACAAAGTATAAACTAATTAATAAGTAGATATTACAGTGATTTGTTATGAAAGTATCTTTCTATCGTGCATTTTTTAAGTCTTGACATTTAGATCTGTCATGCATGTATCTAAAATTTAGTAGGCTATACATAAACTAAAACACAGTGTTCATTCTTATAAATTGACTCAAAATCCATAAAGCAAAACTTAAGGAGCTGATACTTTCTCAATAACTAAAGGATTTCCTTAAAGACTAAGGTCTCAAATATCCAGAAAATCTTAAAGACTGCTAACTGCTACCCTCTTATGTGACAATAAAAATAATGAAGACATCATAGCTTGGAAATTTCACAAAGCCCATACAAAGATATGACATTTAAACTTTCCATTGTCTATTTTTATTTTTAATACAAGCCGGTATTTATCTCTTTTTTAAAAATAAACAATGGCAAACTACACACCCTAGTAGTATATTTATCAAGACAGTCTAAGTGATACTCTAGTAACAAGCAAGCCTCTATATCTTATTGGCTTAGCATTGCGATGGGTTATTTTTCACTCTCCATCATAGTATATATAGGTAGAACTGCTCTCCCTGGTGATTCTCCTAGGTGATAATTCAGGGACCCAGTTTCCTTCTACACCGAGACATTGTTATCTTAAACTGTGGCCCCTGAGTTTGCCACAGAAGGAGAAAAGAGAGCATGTGAAGAAGGTATATGGTCAGGCCCAGAAGGAATGGATATACATCACTTCTATCCACAGCTTATCAGCCAGAATTGACCAAAGGAAGCTTGAAAACATAGTCATCCTGTGTGTCCGGAAAGAGGACAATGAAGTGGGATTTCACAACCATATAGTGTTGTCTCTGCCAACAAGCCGTCTTAAATTAGAACAAGAGTTTTGTGTGATTATCACTACATTACTTCATTGGACCTGACATAAATGTTGACATTTGTCTTGACATGACTTGATTTACATCACTGCTTGAAAGGAAAAATGGAAAAGCATGTAACATTTAAAAATTACTGTTATCATAGCTTCCACATTTTACTCTATCTTCTTTCTTTTGAAGAGGTGAACATCCAACTATTCCTCTATTACTCAACTATGGTGTAAAGCTTGTTTCCCAATGGCTGTGTGTATATGGCTAAAGCCAACTTTACTTTTAAATCATAATTTACATTCTGTGGAAATAGCTGAGTCACTTGTTTTTTGTTTATTCTATGTTCCTAGAATGTGTGACAGGCTACACAAAAAAAAAACATTAAGATTACTATTTAGGGGCACCTGGGTGGCTTTAGTCAGTAAACTCTTGGACTCTTGATTTCGGCTCAGGTCATGATCTCAGGGTCTTGAAATCAAGCCCCATGTTGGGCTCCATGCTCAGCGGGGAGTCTACTTCTCTCTCTCCCTCTTCCTCTGCCCCTCCCCCTACTCACACACTTTCTCTCTAAAATTAATAAATAAATCTTTAAAAATAAATGAATGAATGAATAGATAGATAGATAGATAGATAGATAGATAGATAAATTTAATCTTTTACCAGAACAGACTGCTAGGTGCAGCTAATTAAAAAAAAAAACAAACAAATTATTTTTAAGGCTTCCTGTTTAAGAAAACCTCATGTGATTGGAAGTAGGAGGACAATCATCATTACTTTTTTTTCTTAAATTCATGCTTAAACTCATATTTTACAAGTCCATTTGTATATAACTTTTACATTATTGTCAAATTCACAAAAATGTTTCCTAAAATTTACATTCAATGCTTTATTTTGTCCAGAATTAAGGTAAAACCTTATTTACTATATAGTAAATCACAAAGAATACTATTTTTGCTTATTTAGCTTTTTCTAAATTAAAAATGTGCCCATGTCTCAGTATATTTTATTAAATTGGGTGCACTTCTTTTTGTTCTCAGAGTACCCAGTGCTTCCTTCTATCACAGTGATTATCACCTTATATTACAACCATCTTATTGAGATTGCCTTCACTAGAATCAAAGACATAAGCCATACCTTCTGAGCCAACATTCAGCACTTGGCACTTAGTATGCTTGACTCATATAAATAGATCAATAAATGTTTGTGGGCATGAACAAGTTAGTAAATAATAAATATACATAAAGAAAATGATGGTTCTTGATGATTGCTTTGTTAATGATGAATTCAGAATCTATTGCTTAGTTGGAGAAATTAGAATTTTATATATTTCCAAATGATTTCCTACTCCTTAATGATGCCTTCTTAACCTTCAAGCTGACTATAGGAAATAGTGTCAATCAAATGGTCTATAGAGAATGTAGTCACTTCATACCAGTGTAAAAATGCATTTTTGACACACATTCAGCTGATCTCCTTCCCCTCCTTTCCTTTTCCCCCTTCTCCCCTCCCCTCTCCTCTCTTTTCCTCTTTTGCAATCCCTTCTGTGGGTATAAAACCAGTTTAGTATTACATGACCCCAATTCCAACACCCTAAAAAGTGATTTAATCAATGGTAGGCACATTTCCAGCGAGGCAATCAGATTCTTTGGGAGACTCTAATATTTAGAGTTAAAAACACTAGTCTCTGCTGTCACTTACACAGTGATAACATAGATCCAGGAACTGAGAACACCACTTTGATGGGGCCATGTTTTACCTGCTTGCAAAAACAGCAGAGAAGATTGGGTTCTTTAAGGTGACGAAATCTGAAAAGCAGAGAGCAACAGAACAAAATTCGAGTACTCCCAGATGAATGGAAGGTGTCACTTTGATTTTTGTATGGCTGATTACAATTCTATAAATAAAACTCAGTATTCAGGAATATGACTCTTGGGGCGCCTGGGTGGCTCAGTCGTTAAGCGTCTGCCTTGGGCTCAGGTCATGATCCAAGGGTCCTGGGATCAAGCCCCACGTCAGGCTCTCTGCTCAGCAGGGAGCCTGCTTCTCCCTCTTCCACTCCCCCTGCTTGTGTTGTCTCTCTCACTGTCTCTCTCTCTCTGTGTCAAGATAAATAAATAAAATCTTAAAAAAAAAAAAAGAATATGACTCTCTTCATCTTTCTGTAATCAATGCAATTTCTCTCTTGCTCTCTCCTTTTCCATTAGAAAACACTATCTAGTCACTACTAGTAAACTCAGCAGAGATTACTTGATCTATTCAGGTTCAAAATGTCATCAGTTTGGGATTTAAACTCAATGAGTTGAGGAGTCAGAATCAGTCCACTTGAAGTTTTCTTCTTCCCACCTCCAAGGTCCTGGGAAGCATGCAGTACTTCATGGCACTGATGGCAAGGGGCATTGGATCCTTGACAATCTCCACACACCAGACTGGATGCTTCCTTTTCAGTCATTGTGAACATATGCTTGTTAGTGCTACTGCTGAGGTCCCTGAGTTCACTGTGATGACAAATGTCCAAGTTCACAGAGCTTGTCCCCTCTATCTGAACTTTAAGGTCACTTGGAGTCCTCTGACTGTCTTCTTCCTAGCCCCTCCTCTGGCCTCTTGCGAGGCTTCCTTTAGGCCTAATGACCTAAACTCTCTGCCCTTGCTGCCCCATGATTGTGCACCATTCTTGATGCAGAGCTTCTTTGCAAGGACAAGGATCTCCTGGGCTGCACTTGGAAACAAGACAAAGGCATCCTTTCTCTAGGATCCCCTCACATTTACCTTTCCTGTCGTCATTCCCTCCCCAGGGGCAAGGTTCAAGTTTCTTTAAAAATTTAGAAGATTCTATTTCACAATATTGACACTCTTGTTCTCCAAATTTGGGAAAATATCTTCTGGTTTAGCTGAGAAAAGACACTTATTTCCTTTCCGTGTGTAGGGAAAACTAACCACATCTTTCCAAGGAAGCGACTTATGTAAATCATTCTGGCAAAGAATACTGAGACTGTTTCCCCCAATTCCTTTTCTCTCTCCCTAAAGTAAAGCACAAACAGGCCTTGCGAGTTAAAGGCAAGGGTTTGTTGTATATATTAGTCATCAAATCAATCAAGTCCAACCCATGAATGTAAATGATAGAAACTGTGTTTACCCAGATGTTCCAAGTATACCTCAACTTCTAAACTGGATAAAATTCTACAAAATTTTTAAGTTGGGAGAGCTGGCTCTTATATTTAAAAATAATGTATAATTGGGGCATCTGGGTGGCTCATTTGGTTAAGTGTCTGACTCTTGATTTCATCTTGGGTCTTGATCTAAGTGTTGTGAGTTTGAGCCCTGCATTGGGCTCCACACTGCGTGTGGATCCTACCTAAAAAGAAATCTTACAAATTGTGTATAAGAATAAAAAAATGGAATGGCTGGTTGTGATTAAACACAGAAAGGAAAATTCAGAGTGACTTTTGTGTTGGGTGTGTCAGCCCATGCAGGCTTTTTCATAGGAAATACCTCATTTAAGTCCCAGAACCACTGTGAAATAGATGTTAGTAGCTTCATTTCTGAGAAGAAGAAACAGTTAAGTGAGTTATTCAAATTATAACAAGACTTCTATTATTGGCTGAATTGCATCACCCCCCCCAAAAAAAGATATATTGAAGTCCCAATCTAGGTACCTGTAAATGTGACTTCATTTGGAAACAGGGTCTTTGCAGATGTAATTAAATTTAGATGAGGCCATACTGGATTAAGGTGGCCTTTAAATCCAATGACTGGTGTGCTTATAAGAAGAAAAAGATTTGGAAGATTTGGAGACACTCAGGTACCCACGAAGGAAAGACAGTCATGTGAAGATGGAGTGATGCATCTATGGGCAAGGAACGCCAAGGACTGTGGGAAACTGCTAGAAGCTTGAAAGAGACAAGTATTCTTCTCTAGAGCCTTCATGGGGAACGTGGTCTTTTGAGCACCTTTGGACTTCTAGACTCCAGAACTGAGACAATAAGTTTCTGGTTGTTTGAAGCCACCCAGTTTGTGGTAATTTGTTAAGGCATATCTAGAAAAGTAATACAAAGCCCCATTCATTGAATGCCTAGTAGGTTGCAGGCATCCTCTTGATCTGTTACATGCTACTTAATTTAATCCTCACACCAACAACACCAATTTACCCAGAGGATAACAGCGCTCAGAAAGGTTAAGTAACTCACCAATGTTACATTGTTTCACTGTTTTCAAGTGATAGGGTCAGGATTTGAAAGTTCAGATGCAAAGGTTCTACCACACTACAAGTGCTCTTCTAAGTTCCCATGACCAGAAAACAAATTTGAAACCAGATTTTCAGATTCCAGGTCCAGTGCCCTTATCACTAAACAGAATAAAAAAATTGAATGTCACATTCATCAATGCAATATTGAAGTTAACAAATGAAGACAAGTGAATGTTACTGTACAAAGTTCTACGTATAAAGTGTTGGACATTTATAAAGGAAGATTGCAAAGCAAAATTACAAGTGAGAAATGAATCAAATTATCTTAAATAAATACATTTACTGCAATTTTCTTGCATTAAATACTACTAATTATAAAAAGTCCAAGACAAAGAGAGTTTGCTATATAGAGATTTTAATTTCTCTATTTGCAGTAATTAGATGAGTTTTTTTGACCCTAGAAGAGTGTTTTTGAAACTATTTCAAGTGACGTTCCAACTTCCTCAGAGCTAAGGCCTCCCTATGAACTTGCCAAGACCTACAAGATCCCACCTCCTTTTTCTGCAAGCTCTTACCTATTACTTCCCATTTGGTCACTCTTCTTTAGCCACACTAACTCCTCTGTGCTTCTGGAAATGCTCAGCTTTCTATGACTTCTAACAGAGCTTTTGAACTTGTAGTTCTTTCTGGCTGAAATTCTCCTCTCCCAGAGTTCTGCACAGCTCACTCTCTCACTTCCTTCATGTTTTGACCTAAATGTCACCTTTTTAATATTGTCTTCCCTGACCACCCTATCTAAAATTGAAGCCCCTCCCTGACACTGTCTATCCTCTCCCTGCTTTATTTTTAACAACAACATTATCTGTGAAAATAAGGGAAAAACCTCATTTAAAATGGATTTGGGAAGTCCTGAAGGGAGAGCTCTCATGAACGTACCATCCAACCAACTTATTTTACTACCCCAGCAGGAGAAAGGAAGATTTCCTCCTTGCCCAGCAACAACCCAGCCAATGAGAAGTTGCCACAACCCCAAACTCTTGCTTTCCTCCAATTAATTTTCTTCCAAACAGTCCCTCTCAACTTCTTCCTTTCCTCTATACAAGAAGGGTTTCTCTCCTCTTCTCTCCAAACTTGCCTATGGTTCACCAGTTCCCTTGTCCTGAATCACGATTTCTCTGCTATTCTCAAATAAAGTTATTTTGCCATACTGGCTATTTTATTTTTAAGGTCGACATATCTAATATACTATTTACACACTTTTTGAGTCATTTTTATTGACTGATCCCCCCCTCCACACAAACAGAAACTCCATTAACGCAGAAATTTTTGTTTTGTTTGTAACTGTATCTTCCTTCAGTGGCTAAAACAGTTCCTGGCACATATCAGGTCCTCAACAACATTTGTTGAATGAATGAATGAATGATGAATTCGTGGATAAATTATTTTATAGTTCTTAACCTGAGTTCCAAAATAGAACCTCAAGGTGTCCATGATTGCCTGAAATTGCATGAAAAATAGTGTATATACGCAAAGTTTTGGGGGGAGAGTTCATCATTCCATCAAGAGATAACATGTTTAATCTCTGAATTTATTTATTTATTACTGAAGAAGGTTGTGAAATATTTATATGAAACATAAAACATATTGTATGTATTTTAAATGTCAATATTAACCATAATTCCTGCTAAGCTCTGTATGATTTTAGCCACATACATCTTAGAATATCCTTGCATGGGAGCGCCTGGGTGGCTCAGTTGGTTGAGCCTCTGACTCATGGTTTTGGCTCAGGTTTTGACCTCATGAGTGTGAGATCAACCCCACTTCGGGCTCCATGCTCAACAGGGAATCTGCTTGGGGATTCTTTCCCTCTGCTCCTCATCGCACCCTCACCCCCCACCAGTGAGCACACTCTCTCTCTCACACATAAATAAATAAACCTAAAAAAAAAAGAGTATCTTTGCATATATGTCCCAGTTTCTACAGAAATACAAGGGAGTGCAATTGATGCATCCTCTTAGATTCATATTCTCCTTTCTCATTTATATTTCCACAATTACTCTCCAAATTGGCTTTTTGATTTTCTCTTTACTTGCTTTCCATACTCACATTAACCTTTCCTGTTTTGCCCTCTCTTCTCTTTTTCCTCCCATAAAGCTTCTTTTTTAAAAAATTATTTTCAAAAACTAATGATGTAATGTATGGTGAGTAACATAACATAATAAAATAAAATTTTAAAAAATTATTTTTCAGTTTTATTGAGACATCATTGACAAAGTTGTAAAATATTTAAAGTATATAAGAGTGATGAACTGATAGATTCATGCACTCTGGAAGGATTCCCTACATCAAGTTAATTAACACATCTATCACCTCACATAGTTTCCCTTTTTTTAAATTTTGGTGAGAATTTTTAAGTTTTATTCTCTTAACAAATTTCAATTAGACAATACAGTGTTATAGTCACCACATTATACATTAGATCCTCAGACCTTATTCATCTTATACCTCAAAATTTGTACCTTTTACCAGTCTCTTCCTATTACCTCCACCCCACAGTTCCTGACAACCACTTTTCTACTCTGTTTTTATGAGTTTGGGGTTTTTTCCTTTTTTTGATTCCACATATAAATGATTCCATAGAGTATTTGCCTTCCTCCATCTGACTAATTTCACTTAGCATAAAAGGGACCTTCATCTGTTGTTACAGTCTTTGGCTTAAATTCTGTTTTGTCTGCCCCTGCTTTCTTTTGGTTTCCCTTTGCATGGAATACATTTCTCCATAACTTCTCTTTCAGTCTATGTGTTTTCTAAAGCTGAAGTGAGTCTCTTGCAGGCAGAACATAGCTGGATCTTGTTTTTTAATCCATTTGGTCACTCTATGTCTTTTGATTGGCGGATTTAGTTCATTTATATTTAAAGTAACTATGGATAGGTATGAACTTACTATTACCATTCTGTTCATTGTTTTCTGGCTGTTTTGTGGTTCCTCTGTTTCTTTCTTCTCTTGCTCTCTTCCCTTTTGATTTGATAAATTTCTGTAGTGGTATGATTTACTTTCTCTTTTTCTTTTGTGTGTCCACTATAAGCTTTGCTTTGTGATTACCATGAGACCTACATAAAATACCTTATGTATATAATATTGTATTGTAGGCTGATAACAACTTAACTTCAAGTATATTGAAAAGGTCTACATTTTACATATTCTCCACTTCATTTTATGTGTTTGATGTCAAAATTTGCATCTTTTTACATTGTGTAAATTACTGTAGTTATGGTTTTTCTTAGTACTTTTGTCTTTTATCCTTCATATGAGAGTTTTAAGTGATTTACCCACCAGCATTATAACATTGGGGTATTCTGAATTTAACTATATATTTACCTTTACCAGTGAGTTTTACACTTTCATGTTTTCCTGTTACTAATTAACCTCCTTTAGTTTCAACTTAAAGAGCTCCATTTAACATTTCTCCTAAGGCTGACCTAATGGTGATGACCTCCTACAGCTTTTGTCTCCTTTTGCTTCTCCCTTCCTGCCTAGATTTTAAAAGCCAGGGTACCTTACCTGATCTTACTCCTCAATAAAGCAACATAAGTTAAGTCTAACCAAAATGAGGAGAGATGTTTTTTGTAAGTCCATTTTTAAATGATTTGGAATTTCCAAAGCCTGGAGGTTCGGGGATACCTCTCTGTAGAAACCCTTGCTCGAGAATGAAAAAGTCAACATTTACCTCTAGCAATGTTTCCTCAACTTTCCTGATAATAAGAATCTTCTGGGATCCTAATTAAAAATTCAGATTGTTCTCTGGATATGGCCAGGTTTAGCAAATAAAAATATAGAAATACAATTATTCATTGTTTATCTGAAATAAAATATAGGAATACAAACATTTATTATTTATATGAAATTCGAATTTATATTATTTATATGAAATTCGAATTATTATTTATATGAAATTCGAAAATACATTTTGTATTTTATCTGACATCTATATTGGGATGGTGTTCAGAAATCATGTTTTTAACTTGCACTTCAGGTGGTTTTCATTACCATGTCTTGAGTAGAGACTTGGGCAGTTTCCTTTTTGTCAAAGCCCACTAGTCACTTTTACAAGGGACTTTTAAAAATACTCAAATCAGCAGTGTAAATGTCACTGTTCTCATTGTTAGTTACCATTTATGATTACTTGCTATTCTTATAATCATAATTATGTAGGTTGTTCAGCATACGTTAGATGCATTAAATTCTATCCTGTCTTGATTACATCACCAAATTCTGGGTTTATAGTTGGTCTTCAAATTTTGTAGTTCATAAGCATTGCCTCTATTTTAGAAATTGGAAAATTTCACAGGATACCCTTGAAGCTACAAAAGTGGGTCTTTGGAGGTGGAATTTAACGACTCTTTTTGACCTTGGATTTATGACATCATT
The DNA here is from genome assembly GCF_003265705.2 of Callorhinus ursinus. Classification (NCBI taxonomy): domain Eukaryota; kingdom Metazoa; phylum Chordata; class Mammalia; order Carnivora; family Otariidae; genus Callorhinus; species Callorhinus ursinus. Next base: position 27,487,904 of record NW_027397084.1, read on the forward strand.
CAAATCAAACTGATTAATGATACAATGTGGGGAACCTTGACTCACAGTTTTGTCCTCAGAGGATCCTCAACTCTGGAATGTGTTTCTTCTCTTGATCCAATGAAATATGAGCTTCCTGGCTCCAAGGATACCTTCAAGGGCCAATTGTTTACAAAAACATTTGCCTGAGGGCTTGAAAGTAGGGGTCCAGATGACAAATGGCATTTTAAATGCATTTGCCATGTATGAATCCCAGGAGGATCAGCAATGGAAACATTTTGAAAAGTAATACCAGTAATTAGGCACATTGGTTTATGAAAAATTAGCCTCATATAGTTTGAAGGTTTGACATGTCAATGATTCCCAGATTTCTAAAGTCAAGGTGTAAGAAACTAATTGCCAAGAATATAGACAGGGATTTAATAAACATAACTCAGTCCAGCTTCAATAACCCAGAAGCCCAGGAAAATTTCAGAACATGATTTCTCAGAACTTCTATGACCTTTGGGAGCCTTCCATTAAAGAAAAATAAAGCAGGTTTGCTTTAAGTAATTCCAGCCTTCAATGATAAATAAAAGGAATCCTTCACAAACATCAGAGTTCTTTTAAAGTTTTTATTTTAAAAGGCCCAAATGTTCTGTAGGGTTTTTAAATTATTTTCATAGATTTGGAGAAGGTTTTGGCTTCTCAGGGCTAATACTATGGGAACAATGAAAAATATATTGGGAAACCTTCCTTTCGTACAGCCTATGTTAAAAGGAAATGCAATGCAAGATGGAGATGGTTTCCTTGTTCTGGTTAGACTAGTCCTTGAAGTCCACCCAGATTCCATACGATTGTACAGAATGAACTGGCCCCTGAAATTCTCATTCAACTTTTTACCTTCAGACTTTATTGAAACTTGGGACAAGACCTCTCCCCCTCCCAACCTCAAATGGTTTAACTCCTGCAGGAGAGAACATGATTACTTTTTCTTAAAGAAATGACACAAGGTTATTTTCATCCTTCACAATATACTAGGGATTTGAATTCTCCAATATGCATTACAACACAGAGTTCTGAGCTAAAGCATCCTTACGGGTATATGGAATGTGAGCTAGACCTTTTTTTAGTAGTAAAATGACGAATTGCTGAGAAAGAGCATTATAGTATCTTGGGGAAACTTCCTAATATCACTGGGCTTCTTTCATTAATGTTTGTATAAACCTCTCAATTAATTCCAGCTCTAAATTTTTATCTCTGCTTAATAGTAAGAGTTTTACTGTAGCCTTGGTGTATCCCTACTTGAAAAGTTCAATTGGAATTATTTTCAATAATAGTACTTTGCAAAAAAACTATTTTAATATAATAACAAATGAATACAAAACTGTACAGAAATTTGCACAGGGTCAGCCTGATTCTATGATATATATGTATGCTAAGAAGTAGTCAGAGAAAGTGGTCTTCCCCAATTCATCCCCAGAAGATGTATGCAACTTCATGCAGAGCAGAAGGGAGAAATGGTTTCAATCTTTCCCTTTCTAACTGTGGATGTGTTTAATTTTTACCAATACAAGTCTAACTTCAATTTACTACATATTCTAAAATCAAGTTTCTATGAAGATTTTCATTTTAGCAATTCACAAGATCTCTACTACCCAGAAATCTTGGGTAGTAGACTAAGAAACAGCTACCACCACCACCATCCTGCCTGGGAAAACCATACAAGCTCTTGGAGGCACAATTTCTTCATTTCCAAAATAGGAATGATTTATGACCTGTCTTTATCATGCATGTACGTGTGTGAGAAGCTCTTAATTAATAAATAAATGTGGAAACATTTATTAACCATAAAGTAATTTACCAACATAATGTATCTTTATTATAGGATCCATAGAATACAGGACATTTCATCAGAAACCAAAGAATGAAGACATTTTACCTATTTATCTGAGTGGCAAAGAGGCTATTAGAAGCAATGGAATCCCTAAACTTGCATGATGGTAGTGTATGCTTTGGAAAGAGGAAAAGGCAAAATTGGTCAAGTTATTTCTGCAAGATGTGAAAGCAACATCAATTCTCACAAACCATAAAATCCAGCTCTTCTTTAAAATGTAGGTTTTATTATTTTTCAGCTATAGCAAAGCCAACAGATCAGGAGGTGATTGGCATTGAAAAGATAGTTTGTTACTCAGTTCCCAAGAGGAAGGGGCTTTCCACATTATACAGGGCCATACAGGAAAGCACCAGAACTGGTCAGGAGGCAGAGGAAGTCAAGGGAAAACAGTGGCAAGAGCCTTTATTGTGGTTTCCGTGGTCAGAAACTGGCATGGCAAGAGTAGGCAGGTTTAGGATTGGCTAGTTTGAATAACTTCAGTGTTCTCAGGGGAAGAGAGGCTGTCCCTAGTGTTCTGGTACTTGATCTTGGAGTGATTAGAGCAAGGAATTAGAGCTCTTCAGTGTTGGAGTCCAATAGATGGTGGGGATGTGGGCTCTGAATTGGTTACTTTGCATATGGAAGGTGTACTCAGCAAGCAGCCTTTTACTATCTCTAGGATTGGCCATCCCTGAGAAGACTAGCCTCTCTGGGCTCAGCAAGGCCCCTGATGGCAAAGTGTCAGAAATACAGAAAATAAAAAAGTGGTTAATACAGAGAACAACAATTGATAATAAGTCAAAGAGAAATTGTATCTGTCACAAACACGCTAGTTTTCAAGGTTCTACATAAGAAAATGCAACCATGATTTATATCAAATATGTAAATAAGCCATACTATAAGGAAATCTTTCAGAATTTTTCACTACCTTTGTAACTATCAAATAATTCCAGTGACTATCGCTATCCTCGGAATGATTTTCTGTGTGTCCTCTACATCTATTGTACATATCAGCTACAGATCCGATTCTGGTGGTGTGGTCCAGCACTGCAGCAAATAGCTAAAAAAGAATATAGAAAACATTCCATGAGTGTATTTGCTGAGAAGCTCCCTCAGTCCAGGAATCTCTTGTCTTAACTATCCTCAGGTCTCACGGTACCTTGAAGTCTGTTTTTTATAAGTGTTGAAGAGAAGTTTCCTGAATTGTCTTGAAATGACAAAGAAACTTAAAGAAGATAAGATGAATCTAGTTGGGAACATATTGACAGTTTAAGGTGTAAGATGGCCAAAAGAAGATTATTGTAGTAAATAGCTAACTGTAAAAGATGTGGAGACCACAAGAAAGGTGTCTTGAAAACAGACTGGGAGATATCACACATTAAGAATGGAACATGAGGAGAGAAGAAAGTTGAGAATATACTGTTGGGGGTTATTTCATATGCCATGCACACTGTGTCAAGTGCACCATAATGGGAAGGGGGCTTCCTGGGCAGGTGCAGTGCACAATATGTCCACTCTACACAGCATCTCTAAGCACTGCAGGGCACAGAGCAAGGGTTCCATGCATGCATTTGAATAGAAGGAAGGAAAGCAAGAGAGTAGCCAGAAAGGAGAAAAGGGAGGACGCCCGGGTGGCTCAGTTGGTTAAGCGACTGCCTTCAGCTCAGGTCATGATCCTGGAGTCCCGGGATCGAGTCCCTCATCGGGCTCCCTGCTCGGCAGGGAGTCGGCTTCTACCTCTGACCTTCCTCCCTCTCATGTGTGCGCTCTCTCTCATTCTCTCTCTCTCTCTCAAATAAATAAATAAAATCTTTAGAAAGAAAGGAGAAAGGGGAGAAAAATTTTCATTGGAAAACTGTATGGTAATGGATTCTTTTCTTCAAAAGATTTAGAAAAAACATATCTTACGGTGAAATATGTTTAAGTTACTCTTTATTCCTTCAAGTAAATGTGATCCTCTCCTCCCTGTGAAGAAAACTGTCAATACTATAGTCTAAAGAGAAAGAAATTATTTTTATTTTTTAATTTTAATTCCAATGTAGTTAATATACAGTGTTATATTCATTTCAGGTATACAATGTAGTGATTCACCAATCCCATATATGACTCAGTGCTCATCAGGATAAGTGCTCTCAATCCCCATCACCTGTTTCACCCATCCCATCCGACCAACTGGTAACTGTCTGTTTGTTTTCTATAGTTAAGAGTCTGTTTCTCAGTTTGTCTCTCTTTTTCCCCTTTGTTTTGTTTATTAAATTCTACATATGAGTGAAATTCTATGGTATTTTTCTTTCTTTGATCGGCTTATTTCACTTAGCATTATACTCTCTATCTCCATTCATGTTGTTGTAAATGGCAAGATTTCATTCCTTTTATGGTTGAATAATATTCCATTATATATACCACATTTTCTTTATCCATTCATCTGTTGATGGGACACTTGGGCTGCTTCCACAGTTTGACTATTATAAATAATGCTGCTACAAACACAGGGGTACCTATGTCACTTTGAATTAGTGTTTTCATACTCTTTGGATAAATATCCAGTAGTGTGTTTGCTGGACCATGGGGTAGTTCTATTTTTAATTTTTTGAGGAACCTCCATGCTGTCTTCCACAGTGGCTGCATGAGTTTGCATTTCCATCAACAGTGTACAATGGTTATTTTTTCTTGGCATCCTTGCCAACATATGTTGTTTCTTGTGTTTTTTATTTTAGCCATTCTGACAGGTGTGAGGTGATATCTCATTGTGGTTTTGATTTGCATTTCCCTGATGATGAGTGATGTTGAGCATCTTTTCATGCGTCTGTTAGCCATCTTGATGTCTTCTTTGGAGAAATGTCTGTTCATGTCTTCTGCCCATTTCTTAACTGGATTATTTGTTTTTTGGTGTTGAGTTTGATAAGTTCTTTATATACTTTGGATACTACCCCTTTATCAGATATGTCATTTGCAAATATTCCACTTAGTAGGTTGTCTTTTAGTTTTGTTGTTTCCTTTGCCATGCAGAATCTCTTTATTTTGATGTAGTTCTAAGTTTATTTTTGCTTTTGTTTCCCCTGCCTCAGGAGATGTATCTAGCAAGATGTTACTACAACAATGTCAGAGAAATTACTGCCTGTGCTTAAACAGAAAGAAATTCCCATACAGGATAATAGAAAAATGGTTGAATGTAAATGAAGAAAGGAGGAGCTTAATTACTTTTTATGCAAATCACACTGTTGGTTATGAAATTAAGAGTTAGGGAAAATAAATACAGAAATCTTAAAATTAGTTCCTCAATTAAAAATCATATTAATAGAAGAGATAAAAAGAGTAGTGAAAGAGTGGGCAAATAAAACCTATTATTAATATTAACCCATTCAATAATATATTTGAATTATTTTAATACATTATTTCAATTGTCCATCTCTACCATCACTACACACTCATATTCCCCCTTTATGTATACTAATTTACCTATATGTAGCCTCTCCTTGATGATGAAAGGCTTTTGTCACTTTGAATTTTCTTTTAAAAACAATTTTTGTCAAGACTCAACCACAAATATCCAACTTTTTGTTGTATCTTAATGCATTGGTTTTTATCATTTTCCAAATTTTTATTCAGATTTGTTATATATTTTCTACTTGAAGTTCATGTTCATGTTCTCTGGCTCATGTTCTCATGTTCTTTCTTAACCTTATTATATTCTTTCAAAGCACTCTATACAAGAAAAAAAGCACTAATCATAGCATTTTTATGTGATCTTTTAATTGTAGTTTTGTTTATCTCTTCCACTAGACTGAATACTCTGATGTCAAGAACTGTATATAATTTCTTCATTGTCACATCCCCAGTACCTAGCTGAGTATCTGGTACAAAGGAGATGCCCAACAGATCTTTGGTGAATTAATTAAATAAAAAGGCATGTGTAGTTGAATATATCTCAAGTGCAAGACCAATCTTTTGATTGGAAGTGAACTCACTGATACAAGTTTGCCATGTTAGCAAGGATGCAATCAACATAAAGAAAGATGATGTTGAAAGTAACATATTTTCCTGACTGCATCAGTTGCAATGTAAAAGCAATAAACAGTTCTTAAGAAAACCCTCTGAGCAAATGGTTTGGTTGTCCAGAATGGGGAGGAGCTGCCCACCCAGGTGGTTTAAAATGAGAATAACTATCTTTTTCCACGAGGAGCGTGCCAACTCTGGGAAGACCTATGAGTCGTGTCATTGATTTTATGCAATTCTTGTTCTTGAAATTTTATTTTCATTATAAGTGTCCAATACTATTCAAATCAAAGGAAGGCAAAAACCTGAACATTCCAGTAATGGACTCAAAGCCATATATTTAATTTTAAAAGCTGATTTGAATCTTGCAAAAAATCTTAGCTTTCCTAATACACTGATGTAGTGTTTATCTCTTTTTGCCAATTTTAATACATGTCAGTTTACTTGGGGCTATTTCAAGGCTTTCTTTGAATATGAACAGACTTTTCTATTTTGACATTAATTCAAGAAGCATTATTTACCACAAGCAGTTACTTGCTATTGATTTTTACTACCACATTATTTCTGTTTTAGGAACAGTGAATTTAAAATTTGGTCAAGCTGTTAAGTCTTAGAAACTTGCTTTACCATCAAATCCATTCCACTTATTGTCACTCAGTTTATTGGGGTAAAATTTATATACAATAAAATTCACCAATTTTAATTGTACAATTGGATGAACTGGGAAAAAAATTTATCCAAGTGTACATCTTCCCTTATATCACTTTGTAGTCAATTTCCTTCCCCCGGCTCCAGCCCCTGGCAAACTCAGATTTACTTTCAGTCACTAAGATTTTGCCTTTTCTAGGAACATTTTATGAATGTCTATATTCACCTTCTTTAACTTAGCATAATGACTGAGGTCTACCCATGTTGTGTGTATCAGTAATTTGTTCCTTTTTATTAGAGTAGTATTCCATTAGATAGATATTTCACAATTTGTTTACCCATTCACATGTTATGGACATTTGGGTCCTATCAATGATTCAGCTATTATGGACATTCATAGACAAATAAATGTGTGGACATATGTTTTGATTTTTCTTGGGTAAATACCTAAGAGAATCCAGTTAGGGATTGCTGGATCTTAAGGTAAGTGTATGTATAACTTTATAAATGGGGGCTGCACTTGATATTTTCCTTTCCAAGAAATTTAGTTAATAGTGTGTCAGTATTGGTTTATTACTTGTAACAAATGTATCACAGTAATGTAAAATGTTAAGAATATGGGAAACTGCATGCAGAGTATATGGGAACTCGGTACTGTCTTCACAAACTTTCTATTAATCTAGAACTCTTTCTAAAATAAGTTTATTACAGCAAAAAGACATTTTGATCTTTGTGCTCTTAGCGCAAATGAAGATGTTTCCTTTATTCATATTGGAGCTTGTCTTAATTATTATGAAGTAATTTACACTATCATTAAATGTTAACTGTGCCTTCAGAACACATATAAATTCTTCAAAACTCTCTTTTGAGGAGTACTAAAGTACTAAAGGAAATTTACTAAGTTATAATTATTTGATAGTTATATATCCACAATTACCTACAGAGCAGCTCAAGGAGGTGTGTTGTAAAGTAAAAAATCTAAATTAGCAACTTTTGAATAGAGTAAGCAGGTCCTACAGAATTTCTTTTTTTTATTATGTTATGTTAATCACCATGCATTACATCGTTAGTTTTTGATGTAGTGTTCCATGATTCATTGTTTGCGTATAACACCCAGTGCTCCATGCAGAACATGCCCTCTTCAATACCCATCATCGGGCTAACCCTTCCCTCCATCCCCCTCCCCTTTAGAACCCTCAGTTTGTTTCTCAGAGTCTATCGTCTCTCATGGTTCGTCTCTCCCTCCGATTTCCCCCCCTTCATTTTTCCCTTCCTACTATCTTCTTCTTTTTTTTGTTTTTAACATATAATGTATTATTTGTTTCAGAGGTACAGGTTTGTGATTTCTTTTTCTTTATCCTCTGCAGTGGCAGAATTCTAACCATATTTTAAATAATCCAAACTGTTTTGAAGCAGCAAATGAATGGCAGAAACAGATTGAGGGGGTGACAAGAAAGATCATGTGAGACTGGACAGTAATGCAGGATGAAAATATTTATTTCCATTAGTACGATATACCTGGAAGACAAACTGAAAAGATGATCCATTTGGGGGTGGGGGAAATGTAAGAACAAAGGGCTAATAGAGCCAGGACAGTAAACCATTTTACTTTCCCTGGGGCATCTAATGGAGAGAACTAATGGGAATAGAGATTTGGAGAACCATCCTGGTCTGTCCAATGCCTTTTAATGGTGAGCTGTAAATTTTTGCTACTCCCAGCAGATCCACTGCAACCCATCTCCTGCTCTCTGCTAGAATCTAATTTTGTTTAGCTCGGTGTTGAGACTTGTGCTGTATATTTCAAGGGCCATGAAGGAGGAAAACCAGAAAATGTGCCAATAACACTAAGTGAAATTTATAGCCTTTCCCAAAATGATCCCACTGACCTGCTTTATCTTGCCTTGTCCTTAATTAATATCCTTTCATTTTAATCAGCCAACTGAAAAAACAAATTAACCATTTCCTTTTGCATGATCTGACATATGAAATTAATGCCTGGTGGTGGCAATTTTTTACGCTTTTAATTACATGCCTTGACAAGGGCAGAAATTATTATGTTTTCAGTGAAAACTAATGTTTTCATAATATGTTCTTCTTACAGTCAGTATAAATATTGAGAATTTCATGATACATTGTTGTCTAATTAAACTTTCAGAGTGGAATTTTATTCATCTTAGAGTTTATTCATTTTAGAGTTTAAAACATTACACTGGTCATGTTTTGCCTTAGAATGAGCCAAATGGTATCATAAAAGCATAAATGAGATGCCATGTAACTTTTCATGGAATGTTATGTACTCTATGATTTTGTTTTTTTTTTCTTTTTCTTTCTTTTTTTGATAATTCAATTAAGAGCACAAATAAAGAGCATAAGGCAAATTTTCTGCTGAATTTTTAAAAAAGCTTTATTGAAGTATAATTGACATACATATTTAATGTGTATAATTTGTTAAGTTTGTGTGTAAGTATAAACCCATGACACTAATGTTACAAGCAAGATAATGAATGTATCCATCCCTTTAAAAAATTTCTTTGGGCCTTAATGTAATCCTTGTCACCTGTTATCCTCCTATTTTGAGGAAACCAATTATCTGTTTTCTGTCACCATAGAGTAGTTTGCATTTCTGTTATTTTATATAAAAGAAATCACAATGCATGTACTATTTTTTTCTGGCTTTTTCACTCAGCATAATTATTTTGAGGATTATCGATGTTGTTACATATATCAACAGTTCATTCTTTCTTACTGCTGGAAAGTATCCTGGTGTTTGGATACCACAATTGTTTATCCCCTCACTTGCTGATATATATTTGGATTGTTTCTAGATTTTGGTTATTACAAATAAAGCTTCTATGAACATTTATGTCCAAGACTAAAATACCACGTTAAGGGAATGAAAAGACAAGAAACAGACTGGGAGAAAATATTTGCAAGTCACATATCTGTTCAAGTTTTTTAACGAGGACTTGACGAAAGATATTATAAAGATAGCAAATAAACTTAGGAAAAGATGCTTAACGTTATTAGTCGTGAGCAAATTAAAAACATAATTAGGTACTACTGCATACCTATTAGAATAGCTAACATTCCAAGTGTTAGCAAGAATACAGAGGAACTGAAACTCTCATACATTGCTCACAGGAATGTAAAATTGTACAACCACTTTGGGAAAACAATTTGACAGTTTCTTACAAAAAATGAAACCTATATATATTGTATGACTCAGCCTGTTTATTCCTACATATTTACCAAAGAGAAATGAAAGTATGTGCCCTTTCTGCTGAGGTTATTCACTCTGATGTATTTATTCTTCTGAACACTATTCAGTCTGACTCACACCTATCTGTGCTTATCAGTTTACGTTTAGTTGTATACCTACCATATTAAGTTGCTGTATATTTTATATTAGCTGAACATTTCCTTTTACATTGCAATAACTCCCCCACCCAAATTATGACATGGTTAATTCCTACTCACTAATTTACACATAGTGTAAATATCCTGATGTATTTGTTTCAATCAATATCTAACCTTAATCCTGAAAATGGAGTTTGTCAATTTTCTACTAGCTCACAAGTACATTTTTCAAAGTTGTTGGTACAAAATAAATCCTCTACTTAAGGAAGGTAGTAAAATGCATTTGAAAGAGACCATTTGAAAATCTGAAAAAATAGATATCTTTAATCTTATCAAGTTAGACTATTACATTCTATACTAAGGCATGGACACTTTATACCTTAGATACAGCAAGGAAGAAACATTAGTGTAGTTGAAAATTAAATTATAAACATTAGTATACTTGAAAATTTCTACAGAAATTTTATCAATTCCATTTTCAAGCCTCCATTTTTCATCTGTAAAGTGGAGGTGATAATATTGCCATCCAACAGGCTTCTTTGAAGATCACATGAGGTGTAAACTCTCACGAGGGGTCATTTACACAAATAAGCTTGTGATAAAATTGACCAAGCTAACTTTTTTGCAGATGGGAATGAGACATCTGAATTCTGGTAGATTTATATACGCCTCAAACACATTATCATTTGGGCACAAATAGCAAGAATCCCTAACAACTCTAGGGGCGGTCATGTAAATACTAAAGTTTAGACTCTCCAACAGATGTGCAAAAGAACCCTAGAATATGAATTTGTTACTTTGCAAGTCTCTGTCTTCAGTTTAATATTAGCTCTTACATAGTTACTATCACAGATCTATGTTTTTTTGAAAATCTAACATATTTTCAGTGCATTTGTATCTTTAAATCTATAGATTTGTGTTCCAAATTTTCATAACTTTGCTAGTGAAAATCTTAAGAGATATTGGTGGGTGAGAATCACAGTTCATGAGATATACAAATATAGATAAACATTTTAACTCCATTTTACTGGCTTGTATCAAGCTTGCCTCATTCTGATACATATTTTGAATGGCATAAAATAAACTGATGTTATCATTAAAAGGAACATTCATTTTCATTTTAAATTGTCTCATTTTGGCACTGATGGCTTCATCCAGAAGATTTCTATGCCCTGAAATTATTGTATCCCATCACAAGTACAAGATCATATTTTCTAAGATTGATTTCTGATTCTAAAATGGAATGTTGCTATAGTGTCCAGATATGTAATGTTTTTGACAGACATACTATGTCTATGAAGTGGAATAAAATTTCTCAGAAGTATTTTTAGGAAAGTTTAGCTAACGTATTTTAAAATACTCCAGTGATTTGAAGAGTGTGACCATTACCTAGTGAATGCTTTATATGCAAATGTGGCTGAAAAAAAAATTCCATTATTGTTACTAGTGCTAATGTTGCCAAGATTAAATAATAACTGTCAACAGCCAATATTTTCTTTTTCTTTTTCTTTTTTTTTTTTTAAAGATTTTATTTATTTATTTGACAGAGAGAAACACAGCAAGAGAGGGAACACAAGCAGGGGGAGTGGGAGAGGGAGAAGCAGGCTTCCCGCTGAGCAGGGAGCCCGATGCGGGGCTCGATCCTGAGCTGAAGGCAGACGCTTAACAACTGAGCCACCCAGGTGCCCTACAGCCAATATTTTCTAAAAACTGAAATTCTAAGGAATATTTATCTTTATTTTAAGGTTGTATGTTTTGTTTGATGTGTAAATAGATCAATATTACAATTCACTCAAAATGGATGAGAGTAAAATACATTCATAGAATTCATTAGGATTCATTCTAGAAATTATAAACCACGAGTTAGTGTGAGACAAATATTTTTTAAAAACGTATTTCTATATATAGTCAAGCATTACATTCCATCTTCCATTCCTTTCTTGCTAAAGAGTTGTAGCAGAGTAATTGATTTCATTTTATTATGTTTCCTTTTGTCTGATTATATTTAATTTCAAACTTGTAATTTTTAGGGATTCTTAAGGCAGTACCCACAAGACTCCCCTCTCTACTTCGTATACCATGATTATAGAACTATCATTTTCTCTGTCGTTTTCTGAGAAATTAGTTAACCTAACCAGGCATGAACACTTAACAGTGACTAAAGAGCCCCAAGAGTTCAAATCCATACTACAAGCCAATTGAGAAAATTCCAGGGTTCACTAAGGTGAAATCAGGGACAGCCCCACAAGCAAATCACTATTGCTGACACCCCCACCTTCATAGCAACACAAATAACACTTAAAGGGGCACCTAGAGCATTCTTTTTTTTCGTAGCATTCTGATCTTTATGCAATCGGAAACTGAAAACTAGACTGTGGATACTGGAAATATATTACATGAACACAGAAAGGCAGGGTCCAAAATTCGGCTCCAACACTTGCTTATTAATTGTGTGATCTTAGACAAGCTTCTTATTTCTCTGAGCCTTATTCATCTATAAAATGGGTATTGATACTAGTATCACAAGGTGTTATGAAGCTTAAAAGAGCTGAAGCTTTTATAAAGCAAGTGGGACAATAAATAACATCATTCTTTAAAATATATTTTAAAGCACTATGATTTCTACTTTTTAGGAGTTGTTCTGGATAAGCACACACTTTTCATTGGGAAATACATTATGAAAACTTTCTTTTGCTAAGGTAAATATATATAATAGATTATATAGTTATGCAGATACATATAACATGATCCTATATGAGCAATACTGTTCATTCAATAAATATTTATCGAGTGCCTACTACATGCCAGGCACCACACTAAGGGAAACAGTTGATATGTGTTTCAACTACAAAACTTGAAATTACCTTGAAATTCAAAAGACACCAAAAACAAAACAAAACAAAACAAAAAAAACAAGTAGCACAAAAGTTGTATGTGAGAAAGTACGGTTTCTTTGCACTTTTAAGAGGAGAATGGAAGGCGGAGCAAGATGGCGAAGGAGTAGGAGACCTAGATTTCGTCTGGTCTCAGGAATTCAGCTGAATAGGGATCAAACCATTCTGAACACCTACGAACTCAACAGGAGATCGAACAGGAGAGTAGCAACAACTCTCTGAACAGAGAAGCGACCACTTACTGGAAGGTAGGATGTGCGGAGAAGTGAATCTGAGGCGATATTCGGGAGGATAGACAGCGGGGGAGGGGCCTCCGCCGGCCGCTTCTGGCAAGTGATAGAGCCGCAGAGCACAAAATCGGACCTTTTAGAATTCGGCTCGCGGAGGGACATCGCTCCAGTGGCTAAGCGGGGGTGGAACCCTCGCGGGACAGTGGGGTCTCAGGACCCTT
>NW_027397084.1:27511083-27551258 GCF_003265705.2 Callorhinus ursinus
TATGTGCTACGGTGAGCGCTGTGAATTGTGCAAGACTGTTGAATCACAGATCTGTACTTCTGAAACAAATAACGCAACATATTTTAAGAAAAAAGAAAAAGAAGAAGATAGCAGGAGAGGAAGAATGAAGGGGAGTAAGTCAGAGGGGGAGATGAACCATGAGAGATGATGGACTCTGAAAAACAAACTGAGGTTTCTGGAGGGGAGGAGGGTGGGGGGATGGGTTAGCCTGGTGATGGGTATTGAGGAGGGCACATTCTGCATGGAGCACTGGGTGTTATGAACAAACAATGAATCATGGAACACTGCACCAAAACAAATTATGTAATATATGGTGATTAACATAACAATAAAAAATTAAAAAAAAAAAAAAAGAGAATGGAAAGTCATTCCCTTCTAGCCGGAGAAGGTATTAGCAGAGATGCACTCTCAGAAGTGACGCACAGAGCCCCATCTCTAAAGGAAGCTGCGTAGAGTTTGATGCCCAGGACAGAGGTTTATAAGCCTGGGTTTCCAATATGGAATCTAGAAGGCCAAAGGTTTCTCTCTCTCTCTCTCTCTTTTTTTTTTTGGAGTGCTAAAGGAGAAAAGATGAAGACTCATAAGACATGATACATGTCAAGTGAAAAAGACCAGAGCACAAAAGTATCTCTGCGTTGGTTACAACGTTTACATGTGGACAAACTAGAAAAGATGCGGAAAAATGAAAGTAGTTGATATGTCAGCATGAGCACATTGTGAGTAAATTTTTTCTCCTATTTGATTTCCTGTATTGTTGCAATAGTGTTGCCTAGGCAATAAGTACAGGTCAAGAGAAAGCACGAATAAAGACTAAAAAGTAAAGAAATACTGCAAAACTGCCATGGCAAGTGAGAAAATATCAAATTGAGATAAAGAGTAGTTTGTTTGGAGCATGATCCTTAAATACCATCCAGAATAATCCCTAATGTGGAAATTCAACCTGCAGGTCAAAAGAGCATTAATAAATTAAACAGACATTAATCCTTCACTACTCACCTCTGTTCCCCACTGTAGAATTTTTTCTCTCCACCTTAAGATTCTGGATGTCTGAGGCTTTGTCATTTTCCCTCTCCCGTCCTAGGGCCCCCTCTTGCCACCAGAGTTCTGCCTCACTTCTGGGGGCCACAGCTTCCCAAGGGACCAGGACTTAGCAAAATCATTGGTGCAAAGTTAGGGCTAATGAAACAAAGTTCTGTTAGTTCGACACGTATGGACTAGGTCCACCTCTCACTTGTGACTTTATTTTACAGAAAATTATAGTTGGTAAGTAAATTTTCCTGTAAACTTCAGACTTTAACTTTCAAAAGGATCTTTAAGAACAAAATCTATTCTTGCCTGTGTCCTGCTGATACTATATAATGCGTGTATTCAGACACTTTACTCAAAAGTCATATAATAGTCAATTAATAAATAAATCAGCTTCCTAGTCATACTTATAAAATCCTAAAGAACTACTAGCTTGGCATTTTTAAGTTGAGTTCTTCTCTTTCTAAACTTAAGGAATGGTTGGCATCATAGGCCATCATATAAAGATAATATCTGTACATCTGAGAGATATGAGAAATAACATGGCCCAGGCGTCTTTCATCAGAATGCTGAGTTCTGCTGGAACAGGACTACACTCTATTCTTGTAAACACAAAAACGATAGCTGTGGTGTATGTATGTTGCATTATAGAAAAAGAACTACATGGAGAAATTAATCTAGATTGTCACCTAACTCTTAGTATTGCAAAGTCCTTTAAATGAAGTTTCATTGAACTAAAAGAATTTGGAAGTCTATAATTTATCTGTTTGTTCCATTTTCCCTTTATAACTTTGGATACCCGAGGCAATTACAAAAAGAACTTAGTATATAACGTGGTAGTGACTGCCTTTTACCTAAGAACAGTGTCTTTAGAGAAATGTAAGAAGAAAAAATTCAACCGGTGCTTTTACTAATGATGTTTCTCCACCAGTGCAGTCACCAATCCACTCTGGAAACTTCTGCCAACCAAAATTTTGTCTGCATTTTCATTCTTAGAACATGATTATGCATTCCTTTATGCATGGTTATGTAACTGTTCTCTAAATGTTCTATATCTGTGTATTTAATCTGTCAAATTAGATTGTTGTTTCTAGGGAGTGAGCATGACTTCCTAGTTTTGCATATCCCCTCTGAAATGGTTCTTAAATTCATCCTTGAATAGTTTAATTGCTTAATATTCAGACCATTTTAGACAATTTTACTACTAAGAATAACATATTTCTTTGCTAAGAAACCAAATGGCCTGAATTTGGATAGTTGTCCCTGATGAGGTAGAATAGCTATCTGTTAAGAACCCGTGTGCCAGGGCGCCTGGGTGGCTCAGTTGGTTAAGTGTCTGCCTTCGGCTCAGGTCATGATCCCAGGGTCCTGGGATCGAGCTCCACGTCGGACTCTCTGCTCGGCAGGGAGCCTGCTTCTCCCTCAGCCTGACACTCCCTCTGCTTGTACTCATTCTCTCTCTCTGTCAAATAAATAAATAAATACAATCTTTAAAAAAAGAAAAAAGACACGTGTGCCATCGCACCTGCTCTGCGTTATTTTATGACCCCACAGGCACAGGCGGGCACAGGAATGGAGAGCTGCCCACAGTCCCTCTCCAGGCCCGAGGCCCTCATTCCTCGGATGCTGGGAGCGTTGCCTGCTGACAGTACACACTTGAGGCGGTCTCCACAAGTAACCCTAGACCATGGGCAACTGCCTAGCTGAAGGCTATTATCTCTCCCCTCTGGCAACCCTTTTTACTCCTTCCCCAAATGAGGACAGTTGTGAAGGGCCATCCCTGCTCCCGTGAGCTCAATGGGCTCCGGGAAGGCCTCTCTTGTACCTGCATCACAGTTCAGTTCTCCCTCTGCCCACACCTGCCTCCCGCACTTCCTTCCAGGAGGTTCCCAAGGCATTGTTCAGTGACACTCTGCACACAAACCTCTGTCTCCATGTCTGATCCCTGAGACTCAACATGTGCCAGTCCCTTAGAATAGGGGAAAGAATAACAGTGTGTCCACAGGCCAACTCTGCCTCCAAATTATCTGCATCTGACATTCTGTGTTTCTGTAAGTGAAAACGAATAGCAGCTAGCATGGTTCACTCCTTTTATTTCTCTTGTGGTTGCTCAGTTTGGGCACTCCCCTGTCAGGTATTAAAACTATGTGAATTCATTAAACACAACTGTAGAAACTCCTTACCCATAATGCATGTGCCAAAGCAAATGTACTGTTAGCCCTCAAACAGAGCTAATGGGTATCTACTGAGACATTTAAAAGCACTATCTCATGATAAAAAGAAAAACGAATCTATAATAAAAGAAATTGGTAATACTTCCCTTTGTCCTTTGTGCAGCATAACCTAGAATTTGGGATGAAAATATAGTTATATATATTTATTTTTCCAGTTAATTTCTCTAACTCCAAATCGCCCTTATTAGCAGGAAGCCCAGTGTCTCAATTTTGAAGCTGGGAAGGGTTTCAAAGAGAAGTTGAGCTCTAACATTTTATTCCTTTAGCAAAAGTCTGAACCAAGGAGGGGAAAATACTAATATGCACTAATTCTGAGCAGATGGATATGTGTATTTGTATTACTTTTGGTACTTTTCTGTATCTATGCAAATCTGCATAAAAGATAAATGACTAGCCTCAATACAATCTTGATTCACTGGGCACCAAATAACATATGAAAGAGATAATCTTATTTATATTAAACTGATTTATTTGAGAATCAGTTCAGCCTGAATTCCTCTGAGGAGCTCCCTGAGTACTAGTTGCCCAGCTATGGGCATTGCCAATGTATCATCACTTTGCCAAGGACAGTGGCCCTGTCCCCTCTCTCTGACCTGCTAACTGAGACATATCTGTTCCGTATTTGCCCATCAACCCAGGTACTTCTTCTTATACATCTGAACTGTTACTTCATGCAGGACTCACTTCCGGTCATGAGGGTCTCCTACTCAGAATATGTTCTAGATTTCGTATACATTGGCCCTCCTTACCCACTCTTTCTTTCCTTCCTCTTTATCTTACTTTTCAATAGTCCTCAATTTTCACGTCAGGTTTTTATACACTCAAATTTCAAAGAGCTCCAATCAACAAGCTTAGAGGGGTGCAAATGTCCTAGTAAAAGAAAAAGAAATGTTAACAAGTTTTTATAAAGAGCTACCATTTGGATGCCTTGGTGGCTCAGTTGGTTAAGCATCTGACTCTTGATTTTGGCTCAGCTCATAATCTCAGGGTCATGGGATCAAATCCTATGTTGGGCTCGTGCTCCGTGTGGAGTCTGCTTGAAATTCTCTCTCTCCCTCTGCCCCTCTCCCAGCTTGCACACACTCTTTCTTTCTGTCTCTCTCTCAAATAAATAAATAATTAAAATCTTTAAAATGACTAATAAATCAAAAAAGTTTAAAGTACATATTAGAAAGTTTTCTAGTCATCCAAAATAATAAAATTTCCATAGTTTTTATTTCCATAACCACGGTCTCTAAATGGGGGTGCGTGAACCTCAGGGGGAAAAATAATATTTTGGAGTCTGAAGGCAATATTAAAATATTTACATTCATTACACTATATTTATGATATTTAAAAAGAAATTTGTTGTGTTGTATTGATACGTGATATTCAGATAGGCCCTGGTGCCCTTCTTTAGTTCCACTAGTTGTAAATGGTCACAGAAAGAATTCAGAAGCAAGTGCTGGGTTGCTACAGTGCAGATTGATGATGACACCCTCATTCTTTCATTTACCTTCCAATGTACTGCAATGAACTACAGTTTATATGTATCAGCAAATGAATTTATCATTTTTATTACCTAGTCTTTACTAAATCTCAAAAAAATGAGCAAGGTGCTTAAGAAAAGTTTCCCAGGAAATCATTGATTGAAGACAATACTAATGAAGAAGGACAAAAGACCAATTAAAAAATTATAGAGCTTTCCATAGTTTGGCTATTGTGGACATTGCTGCTATAAACATCTGGGTGCACGTACCCCTTTGGATCCCTACATTTGTGTCTGTGGGGTAAATACTCAGTAGTGCAATTGCTGGGTCATATGGTAGTTCTATTTTCAACTTTTGAGGAACCTCCATACTGTTTTCCAGAGTGGCTACACCAGCTTGCATTCCCACCAACAGTGTAGGAGGGTTCCCCTTTCTCTGCATCCCTGCCAACATCTGTCATTTCCTGACTTGTTAGTTTTAGCCATTCTGACTGGTGTGAGGTGGTATCTCATTGAGGTTTTGATTTGGATTTCCCTGGGATGCCAAGCAATGTTGAACACTTTTTCATGTGTCTGTTGGCCATTTGGATGTCTTCTTTGGAAAAATGTCTGTTCATGTCTTCTGCCCATTTCTTGATTGGATCATTTGTTCTTTGGGTGTTGAGTTTAATAAGTTCTTTATAGATTTTGGATACTAGCCCTTTATCTGATATGTCATTTGCAAATATCTTCTCCCATTCTGCCCGATGTTTATAGCAGCAACGTCCACAATAGCCAAACTATGGAAAGAGCCAAGATGTCCATCGACAGATGAATGGATAAAGAAGATGTGGTATATATATACAATGGAATATTATGCAGCCATCAAAAGGAATGAAATCTTGCCATTTGCAACGATGTGGATGGAACTGGAGGGTATTATGCTGAGAGAAATAAGTCAATCAGAGAAAGACATGTATCATATGACTTCACTGATATGAGGAATTCTTAATCTCAGGAAACAAACTGAGGGTTGCTGGAGTGGTGGGGGTATGAGGGATGGGGTCGCTGGTGATAGACATTGGGGAGGGTATGTGCTATGGTGAGCGCTGTGAATGGTGTAAGACTGTTGAATCACAGACCTGTACCTCTTAAACAAATAATACATTATATGTTAAAAAAAAAAGAAGAAGAAGAAGATAGCAGGAAGGGGAGAATGAAGTGGGGGGAAATCAGAGGGGGAGACGAACCATGAGAGACTATGGACTCTGAAAAACAAACAGGGTTCTAGAGGGGAGGGGGTGGGGGGATGGGTTAGCCTGGTGATAGGTATTAAAGAGGGCACGTACTGCATGGAGCACTGGGTGTTATGCACAAACAATGAATCATGGAACACTACATCCAAAACTAATGATGTAATGTATGGTGATTAACATAACATAATAAAAAAAGAAAAAAATTATAGAGCTGAAATACCTTCTTCTTCCCTTAACACAAGCTTTCTCCCAGCCACAACACAAGGAAAAGAGGATGGTCTGGTATGATTTGAAAAAATGATAGGCAAAAAAGATCAAAATTATCAAGAAGATTATTTAAAATGCTTACTTACATCTGCCATCATTATAGATGAGCCTCCACGCATGTACTGTACTTTGAGATATCAGCTAATGGTAGCATAAAGTTTCTAGATAAGGACATCCTGATTAACAAACCCTTTAAAACTACATTTTATTTTATCTTTAGCACATTCCCTTAAAATTTCTATCTTTATTTCTGTCTAGTAATATAGACTCAATAGCTATTTATTAGTTCTCTCTGTACCAGGTATGCTTACGGACACTTGAGAGATATCTATAAATAAAACTCATGTTTTTAAAACCACCCTTATGGAGTTCACACACAATTACATGCATAAATGAACATACATATATTGGAGGACTTCCTGTTTTTTAACAAATTTCGTGTCATTGAAAAGGTTTTTATACCACTGGAATTCAAAGGAATGACTTCCATGGCATGCAAGAACTTTTCCCCATATGTGACCTTAATTCTTGCCATTTACAGTCTCAAATTTCACTCCCCTATAATTGTGACATATTTGCACTTTTTCAAACATTTCATTATACTACGCTTTCCTCAGTGCTCTTTGTCTCTCTTCCCTCTGACTAGAGTACTTGATCTATCCCTAATTCCCCTTCCCTTCTTGTTTCTTACATCTCCTTTCTTATCTTTCAAAACCCAGCTCAGTCTCCATCCTTTGTGTGACCACATATGGTTGTTCCTGAATGAATCAATTCCTTTACTATGCGCTCCTCCATTACTGTGCCCTGTTCTGAACAATGGACACACTGTTCTGACCCCCTTTGTTTATGTGCTTGTGATCTCCTTGAGGAGGTCTCCTTTACCTCCCAGCCCAGTACTATGCCTGACATGTAGTATGCCCAATAAACACATAAAGGAAATTGTATTAAACTCTTCACCAAATAGTTTTTAGATAACTGAAGTTTCACTTCCTTTTTTTATTTTATGAAAGAAATTTAACTAAGGGACTTGACTTGCTGGTTTTCCAAGAGAATATGTGCCTGGTCAACTTGAAGTTAACAGAAGTTGTTTGTATCATGTGCTACCTTGATTTGACAATATCTAAATGCATTTACCTGGTTCTTGTTTGGCAATGGTTGTTCCCACAGACAAAATGGTTCTGAATTCGTGTGGTAGACTAATAATGCTAATATTGTATGGAACAAGATTGTTAGAAGTTGCGTGTCATTTTTTTCACTTCTAGGAAGCAAGTTGACTTAGAGAGGTAATGTGCTCCCTTCTTTTATTGAAAAGTCAGTTTTGAAAATGATGACCACAGAATACATGCTTTACAGCTAAGAATACTGATGATGGAGGTCGTATTGCAAGAATCCATGTTGTGTAGTCTTCAAAACCCGTCAATAAATTTCAACTACCAAGGCCTTAATTTGGCATTTTGATGAGCTGTTTCTTGCCTCTGGCTCAATTGTGCCTCGTATGGCCTTTGCTGTTGCAGACCATCTTGCACTGCATGCCAACATGGATTTCAAAAGATTCCAATGATCTCTGAAGCAAGAAAGAAAACGTTGTGGTGATCCATTAAGAATTTAAGGATGAAATTTCCCTGGTAATTTTAGTCACCCAATTCCGAGAAAGAGAGATAGAGGAGACTGGGAGAGAATATTAATGAGGCTCAGCTGCAGCCATGACTGCAATAAAAAGTATGCAGAAAGCAACAGGAAATACCCAACAGAAAATATGTCAGGGCACATCTTCTTTTGTTCTCATTACTTTGACAATAAATCTTAATATTTTCCAGAAATTTGGATGAATATGATAAGCAACTATGTTTATAGTAACGTGATTACATTTGTTAAATTAGAAACAGCAAGGAGGTCATGTATTCTCTGCCATTTTGGGAAACAATGAACAACTAAAAAGACTGGCATCTATAGAAATTCCAGACTACTGTTAGCCCTATTAATTCTTATTCTGGTTGAATTAAGGGAAAGATTGCATGTTCTATGAGCTCATCTTGCCTAAGCTATCTTTAGTTAACTATTCTTTTCTTAGTATCGACTTTGTTCTATTGTCTCCTTAAAATCCTCTAAAATTTTATTCACATCTACATATAAATCTCCTACTTGTCACTTCAGTGTTTGATGGGTTGGCTTCATAGTCATTTCAGTCATTTATCATCTGGTTTCTTCACTATATGATAAACCTTACTAAGAGTTTCTTCCTTAAAGCGATCTTTTATCGTGGTCCAAGTACAGAGTACCAAATGATTTTTTTTAACATAAAAACAAATGTTAAAGCCAGTATTATAAGTAATGATATAAATAAATCAACATGTGCTTCTGTAGTGAGTATGTATGGTGGAAGAGAAACCCAAGTGGTGTCTGTCATAATAACTTCAAGCAGTGGCTTTATGCATTCTTTTTCCTTCAATAGAATCCTTTTCATTATATGACATCTCATGTCAAAAACCACTAAATAAGATAGATCCAGTGGAGCTCCTCTGGTGGAAACTGACTTTTGGGGTCTGGAGCCCTTTCCTTCTACTGAGGCCTCTCACTTACCCTAACCATGCTCCCTGGGGAGCTGCCGCTGAGCTCTATGCTCCTAGAACTTCAATGTGAAAACTACTATTTTAAAGTATAAGATCTTTTCGGGGAATGGAATAATACTCCTAGAAAACTTCTTATGTGCCAGGTATTTTACATTTGTGTTCTTATTTAATCCCCAAATCAACTTTGTAGACGGGATATTTATTCTCATATTACACCTAGGGAAGTTGAAACTCAACAGGATGAAGCCATTTACCTAGACATGCTGCTTTGAGCGGCATGGCTGAGATTTCAGTCTACATCTGTTTACTCCAAAAGCTGACTTTCTTTTAGTCTATGACCTGCATTTCCTAGAAAAAAAATAAAGAGGTGGGAGAGAGACAACCATACTATGATTAGACCTTCCTATAAGAATTTATCTTTAGATATTAAAAAAGAAAAACCTTTGCTACTCTCTAGGTTAAAGACCCTAAGTCATTAAGCTGGTAACTAATAGTTCAGTAGTGTGCTCTATTAGGGGCCATAGAATGGTCACGGGGTAAATGATGTCTTTTTAATCCAAACCTATGGGTACCCAGAAGTGTGCTGGGCTCTGACCAAAGGTGGGGTGGTGGGGAACAATTTTTCACTGCTAAACTTCGAAGCAAATGTTGAGCCACAGATTTCCAAACATGATTGTCCATTACGATTACCTGGGGAGATTCCTAAAAAAATGCTGCCTTGGCCCCACCCATGGATTCTGATCATTGGTGGGGGCAGGGATCTGGGCGTTGGTGCCTTTTTTTTTTTTGATTTATTTATTTATTTTAGAGGGGTGGGCAGAGGGAGAGGGAGAATCCTAAGACTCCTCACTGAGCACAGAGTCTGACATGGGACTCAATCTAATGACCCTAAGACCATGACCTGAGCCAAAATCAAGAGTTGGACACCCAACGGGCTGAGCCACCCAGGTGCCCCATGGGTATTAGTGTTTTTAAAAAACATTTATAGTTGTATACTGAAAACTAATACAATACTGGGTGTCAATTATACTCAAATAAAAAAACATTTTCAAATAAACAATAAAGGCAATTTATAGGGTAGTCAGAGCTGATGTCAAGAAAGAACTCAGTTGGGGAAAACTTAACTACAAAGGTGTAATGTTATCTGAGCTGTGATGGAGGAGGGGTTGGAAAGCATGGATATGGAGTGTAAGAGAAGTTTAAAATCATCTTTATTTCTTTGTTGGAAAAAAAGTAAGAAAACTCAAAGATTTTTAGAAGACCCTTTCCAAAATGAGGTCTCCATCTAAAATGTTGACAAACTTCCGAACTCTCGTTAAACTTTCTACCCTAAATGTCTGTATGTCAAACTTTAAAGCAGAACAAAGAAAATTAGGAAACTCACTTATAGATCAAAGCAATTGAATTATAAACTACTATTATGGATTTTCATCCTGATTTTAATTGAATTTTAATTTTCCTAATGTGAGAATATTTCCAGATATTAGAAAATGCTTTTAATAATCAAATTATTTTTATTACAGAAAAATTATCTAATGGTTTAAAAATTGGATCATTAGCTGTTCTGAAAAGATATTATTCTACATCACAAAAAGAATGAATTGTTCTGATATTATTCATCCAACAATAATATTGGATGACAATAAAACATTTCTTTTCATCAAAAATGTCTAAGCATTCAAAGATTAATGAAGATAATGAGCAACTAATGGATTATAAGCAAGACTTAGAACATTATCCCATCCAAACAAAAATTACCTGAATGGCCTTCTCAAACACCCTTGGAAGCTTTAGAAGGTTTTGTAGAAATGTCTCCTATTGAAAAAACTTTCTGCATCTGTTAGTGATTAGAATATGAAAAATTAACATAGAATGCAAATAAGTGGAATAAACATTTGACCAAGACACCTAAAGCCTTCCTTTGATAAAGCCTCTAAATCTGTGAGGAAGAGTACATCTCGCAAAGAACATAACCAGTTAGAATACACTTCCTGGCCAGGGTTTCTGAACCTAATATTGTGCCTGACATAAAGTAGTATTTCCTAGGTTTCATAAATGTGTTTCCCTATGTACACCACAGACAAAAATGAGGTCTTTCTTTGATTCCTCCTTAGGCTCACTCTTTGTTCACTTTGCCACATGCTGCTAATTGCTCAGTCCCATCCGTGAAGAAGGGACATTCTTCCCCCAAGCCATGACCTCAGAGAGGAATAGAGCCATTCCTTTGCCACTTGTTACTTTTTTTTTAATTCCTTCTTAAGAACTTCCCAACATCTATGCCATGCACATTGACAGGGCTAAATTTCATACCAGACAATCACACATTTGCTTTACAGAAACTCTCTAGATACGTTCCAAGTCTGCTATAAAATCCATGACACATTTATTTTATAGAATTTAGTCCATCATTTCATAAGTCTTTCTCATTGTTATCAATAATAGGATCAAATTACACACAACAATTAAAAATATGAAAAACTACAAGAGCCAATCAGAGTAAAAAAATTGTATTGTCTGTTTTCTACAATATGATTCTTTTTATGTTTATTATAATTTTTCTAAGACCTTAAACCTGGTCTAACTTAAACAATTGGAAATTATAGTCACAAAAAAAGAAATGCTTGAATTGGGGTCTCCCATTTACTAGCCCTGTTGCCTCGGACAAGTCAACTTCACACAGCCACATTTTCCTTATCATTAAGATGAATGTGGTATTACACTTAGCTTTCCTACTGCAAGGCATTATTGCAAAAATAAAACAAAATCATTTATGTAAAGATGCTAGTACATAATAGAGTAGTATATGAAGATTATAATTATTAGCATGTTGAGTGTGTCCTTTTCATTCTGCATGGACTTAATGGGTACACTTGAAGATGTTTTAAGCATCCAGTCATATATATAACTGTGTTCACAATATTGAGAAACAAAGGATGCAGGGCTCGTAACATGACAGATTATATCCTCTATAAATGTAATTTAATGAGTACCACATTTTAAACTGTTTTTCAACAATTCACATTTGGAATTTCCCCCCAATTAAGCCAGGTTTTTAAGGTAAAAGAGCAGGCAGTTATATTTACCACGTTGGCCTAGATCCATTCATTCAATGTTTGAGTACTTTTGTGAAGTTTGGAGACCCCCTAAACATATCAGGCCAATGAATTCTTCCTCATTTTGTAGGTGAGAAAATTGAGATGTAGAGAAGTTAAGTGACTGCCCTGTGATGGAGCCTTCTGTGAGGCAGCGTGTGTTTGGAGGGCTAGCCCCTCACACTGCTTTCACATGGGCCGTGGTCCTGCCTGTCCATTTTGGACTCAGACCCCACCTGATCCTTAACCAATGTGCTCTTTCCTGATTTACCCTGTGAACACATGTGTTTTGTGTTTGTAGTTGGATGTTATTACTGGAACATTTTGTCTACTGTTATATAATTAAACTGGAAGAAACACTCTGTGGGATGTGGAAGAGCACTATGACCCAAAGATCATCAAAGAAGTCGAAAGTTCTTTAATGATAGTGTATATTTGGTTAATCACACAAAAATTGTCTTGATTTTATTTATATTAAAATTAATATGTTTACAATCCTGAATTATTTGTTCTCACCCCAGTATAACATTAAACTAGGTTTGAAATAATTCTTTACTTAGATTATTAAATTAATGACTAAATTTATATAAGAATAGAAAAGAGAATTAAATGTCACTTTTATGGTTATTAAAAATTCACTAAAAATTAAAAAAAATAATGTTTGGAAAAGAATATCTGTGCCTTATTTTGCCCCCCATTTTTTTTTTTTTTTTTTGGTCTACAGCACATCAATACCTAACAAGATACTATAGAAGAATGTATTGTCTAATGAAGACACTACTGGTTCGTAGAACAAAAGAAGTAATCCTCATTGTAGATATATTGTTATAATCCTTAAGACATTGGTTGAAAACTGATTATGTGTTTATAAATTCATTTTTTTGGGCAGAATAATTCCAACTGTAATTTGTTATTTTGCATAGCAGCTACATTTCTGTCCACAGTCAGATGAGTCTAAATGGGATGGGATTCCCTGGAAATTTTCCTTTCTTTAATTTTAAAAGCCTGTAAGAATGTCTCTGTTCCATTCTAACAAGTCATGAGCTTTTCAGTAAAATACTAATAGAAAGGAAAAAAGGGGAAAGAATGAGCAAAAGGGTTCCACGAGTCTTTTCTCTTAAAGATTCCAATCAATTTTTTGGTTCTGCTACACTCAGATCCTTTTTTATTTTAAGACAGGAAAAATGTTTTCATAATTAATATGCTAGCATTCATTCTGACAAAACAGAGTTCAATATTTAAAGCTACCCTAGGACAAACACTAAACTTGCCTAAAACAGTAGATTCAAAATGTACTGTTATTCACTTATGCACTGAAGTACCCTGAAGTTTGACTTTGCTGATTTTCACAAGTACTCTGTCCTGCAGGAGCCAGTAGCTCACACCAGTAGAGATTTAATACCATATGCTTACACTTGGTTGAGAGTCCTCATTTGAAGTGTCCTTGGCTAAATATAGCTGTTTATTCGGGTAGTTTTTCTCCTTGCTCTTCTAAAATTTTTCTTAAAGCTACCATAAGGAAAGACATTCTTACGTCAACTTTTCAAAAACATGGGTGTACTGTGTTATGAAATTCTTGATGAATTTTATTTTCTGCCAGATTATATGCCATATAAGTAGTCAAGAAAAGGTGGCCAATTGGCCCTTCTGGGAAGGAGGGATCTGTGACTTTTGTCCTGTTGAGGGGTAGAACCCAGATATTTTGGCTGAGGCTAGAATATAAAAGACTAAAAATTTGGTAACATTTGATTTAAGAATTTCTTGAGAATGTACCTATATCCAAGTGGAGGCTCCCTTCTGGTGTGTCACATCACACAGCATATATAGTGCATACACCACAAGATGTAGTGCCAAATTTGATGATAAAGGCAGAATCAGTTCCTCATCTTTGTTCTCTGCTTCTATTATTATTACTTGAGTGATAGATTTATAACCTTGACATTCCCAAATAGATATGAGAGCACATGAGAACACATTTTCCCCATGCATCTAGGGTCATGTTATTTTTTATGTATGAGTTCTTCACACAGTTTTGAATTTATAAATTTAAACTGATTTTAACCAAAAATTTTGAGAGTGTTCCATGTGGACACTGGTGGAAGCCATGTAGGCAATAATAAAATGCTCACCTGGTCCTCTTATTATATTCAGGAATAAGATATTTATACAAATAATCACAATATAAAGTAGAATGTGTATTGGTTTCCCTTCTTCATATGACAACTTTAACTCTTCCTAAGTGCTTTTTGCTTATATGTTTATAATATATGCTGTGACCTTTAACATTTATGCATGCTGAAAGCAATCTAGGGTATTTCTTCAAAGGAAAATATTTGTTTATACTTCCAATAGTTTGACATTTGAAGTGTTGAATTTTCTCTACTGAAAAAGAATGAACTTGAAATGACGTACATGATATTGCCATTACTTCTAGTTTCCTAAAATCAGACTCCTTTGCTTTTAGTAATTGAAAGTAGAAGGTGAAATGTTTATAGAGGGTAATGACTGCTAAGATGGCTTTGATTTTATTTCTGCTGTATGATGACCTTGCTTTATGATGATTTCATTTTAAGCCAGACACCATAACCTTCCCCAATTTCAATAAAATTTTCTCCATGATTGCTTCATCTGAGAACTGTAGTTCTTTTAGCACATGTTTCCATCTGGAAATGAATCATCCAATGATCCACATGTGCCATGCCAACTGAAGTCGATCTGAAGCCCGTCTCCCAACAGCTATGCCAAACACAAGGCTATTCCAAGCCATGAGATGTTGGCTTTCCTATTTGATTAATGAGGACAATATTTAAATTTGATATGTTTTAAGGTAAACATTAAAAGCAAAGGAACTTCATTTATCCTATCCTTAATAAAATGGTCAAATACAAACGTAGATTCAAGTTGAAGCCTGTCTCATTTTGGAAAGTATATTATTTCTGTCTAATTTTCTCCCTTTTCCTGATGGCAAAGAATTTCATTAATTGAATTTATTGAATTTCATTTATTTCTCACTTATATTTCTGATGGTAAGAAATTTTATTTATTGAATTATTGAATTTCATTTATTTTTCTTTTATGATGTAGATTTCTCCTCTATTCTCTTATACTAGTGAATTATTGAACACTACATCAAAAACTAATGATGTACTATGTGTTGGCTAATTGAACATAATAAAAAATAAATAAAATAAAACAAGTTTTAAAAATTATTTGACAAATCAAAATAATGTAAATGCCATCATATCTCAACAAACATATCTCCCAAATGATGCAATGGGTTTAAGAAGAAAATGAGAATATTTTAGACCACATAGACACAACAGTTCTGTTATCAACAATATCAGGGACCATAATTCTTGCTATCCATGCAATTATTTCTTGGTTGTACAATTTATACCATGTTTACCAAAGGTCATTGTCACTGAAGATCTTGCTGAATAAAAGTAGGAATGATAGCTATAATTCCACTTATGACTCAAACTCATATAAACCTTAGAATAAGACACTCTGTGGGTTTAAGTGTAGAAAATTATCTTCTTTATTCTCCCTCCACCCATATAGAAGGTGAACTTTGTATCATACGTGATTCCTTAAAGCTAATGTACCAAGTTCAAAAGATAGAAAGCACAAAATTTATTGTCTACATTATATTTTGTAGGAGCATATAGCACGTATTATGTATGTTCTTATAGTATATCAGTCCTTGTCTTAGTGTAGGTTCCCCAGAAATCAGATCCTGAGACAAAAGTCTGCATTCAGGCAGGTCATTTGAGAAGTAATCCCATTAACAGTAGTGAAGGACTTGAGAGGGTCAAAGAAAGAAGGAAGGAATCAACACAATGGGGTGTAACTGGCCGATCATCACTGTGTGTGAATAGGTAGTTCTGTCTTGCTGAGACCTTCCAGGGAGGAGGATATTCAGAACATATCCCACAACTACCCATAAGGGGGGAAAAAGGTGTTCATGTAGAGATATAGAGAACTACATCCTCTCTGAGTTGAAAAGTGTCCTTTGGGCAGTAACTACAATATACTTCAAGATTGCACATGTGTGATTACTAATTGGGCTCCTGTTGGTATCCTACTCTGTGTATCAGGAAAGGCCCATGGCAGAAAACAAAAGAAAGCACTGCATGAATGAGGTAAGACTCTTATTCTGCAAAACATGTTGAAGTTTGTACAGAAGAGTTATTGTAGCTACGGCTGTGGCTGAGATGACACCTACAAGATCTGAAGCTACAGATGGTCAATAGAGTCTATTATATTTTCCAAGCTTTTGAACTGTATGCAATTGCTAAGTTGATTCAGTTATAATATCTTCAGTGCTGCCAAGACCCAGATAGGTTCCTTGGAATACATAAATAATAAGATTTGTAACCCCCCCTCTAATTTCATGTTCAAGTAAATATAAGAAATAATTAAACAAAGTGGAGTAAACTTCTGTACTCAGCATTTTCTGAATATTTAATGTGTTGTTGAGTTTGTGAATCTGAGGTTTTTAAATGATCTATTTCTTCAAAATTTATTTTATTTATTTTTTAATGGAGGAAACAATTCTTCATGTCTTATATCTTCAAAACACATAAGTACTATGAAATGATGATTTTTTTAAAGTAATAAGTCATATGTATTGAGCTTGTGTTTGTGCAGGGCATTGCTCCCAGAACTTTGTGTGTATTAATGTATTTAACCTTCATAGTTTTGTAAGACAGGGAATATTATTTTCTCCATTTTACAGAAAGTAGAAAATGAAGCACAAAGAAAACCAGGAAATTTGCCTTAAAGCTTCTAAAGATGATTCAAGACAGAATCCTTTGAGTGAAATATATGGATTTGAAGATGGATTAGCATATTAATTTTCCAATGTGTCCAAAGTTTGGTGTATCTAGAAGTTCCAGTAGTTCATACTTGTAGTTCATTTTCAAATATATTTTATACATCACAATTTTAAAATATATTTTTTAATACACCAATAAATATCTCATTAAAATATCCATGAGATTTACTCTCTTTTTCTCTCTCTAGCTGTCTTTTTGTCTTTCTGAAAGCACCTTATTTCTAATTCTAGGGATGACTTCCTTAATATTTATTTTGAAAAGATATGTTTTATCCTCTTGGCTAACTTTTTAAGTTACTTTTTGAGTTTGAATATAGTTCTATTAGTAAATTAAGTCAGAGTTGAGCCCATGAAATTCTCAGGGTATAATACTGTTAGGGAAATAATAGTATTTTGGAAATTTTAATTAACCAAATTCTCCACTCTAAGATAACACTGAATAAATGTTTCATGAGGCTGACTTGAAAAATCTCAACCAAAATTGATGTCAGTTTAGACTTTTTGCTTTGGTAAAATGCCATTATGTACCACCTCCCTCTAAGTTTTGTTGTCTGACTTCTGCTATTCTGTTTCCAAGATAATCTCATTCACCATTATGTTGTTATCCATAATGTCTGCAGACGATTATGCATAAAATAACAAAATAATGATTTCATAAATGTAGGATGAATTAATGAAATTTCAAACATTTATGTCTTGTTATATATTTCAAATTCTATCCACCCAATCAATTCTCCAGATATACACCAAACATTTATTTAGCACTTCCTTCCAGACACTGTATTCCAGAATTACATGCCCAATTCCGATTTCCTCTTCTGAAAAATAAGAATATTGATATCTTCATCACCAGATGTAAAGAATAGAGGAGACAATTTATATAGAATATCAGTAACAATAAGAACTAAATAGATATGAGTTGTACTTTCCAAAACCAGAGGTCAAAAATGACAGTATGTGGATAAAATCAGGCTGATCTGTTTTGGTAAATAATATTTTATTGGCACACAGCCGTGATTACTTGTTATATATATTGTCAGTGGCTATTACACTGACAGTAGAGCTGAGTAGTTGCAACCAAGATCCCTGGCTCAAAAAGTCAATAATGTTTACTATCTGGCCCTTCACAGAAGTTTGCCAACTTGCATTTCCCAAAGTACCCAGGTCTTAATACTTGTTACATATAAAATAACTTGTTATATACAGAGATTCTCATTCCTCCTTATTTGGATTCTGATTAAAGAGATTTGGAGGTAAGGCAAAAATTCTTGGCTCCATGAGATTCCCAAATAACTCTTATGAAGAAGCAATTAAGAAGTAAATTTGGAAACTTCCCTAAGGAATGACTAAAGATAGAATTCAAAGTTCTGTGGCATCTTAGCAGAGGAGACATTTTTTAGGGACAAGAGACAGATCTCTTAATCTGAACTGGAACTAAGGTAACCCTGAAAAGATCAAGAAATGGCCCCAAAAAATTTACAAAAATGTAAATTCTAATTCCTGGGCTGAAATTTTTTAAAAAAGATTTTATTTATTTATTTGACAGAGAGAGACACAGCGAGAGAGGGAACATAAGCCGGGGGAGTCGGAGAGGGAGAGGCAGGCTTCCCGCTGAGCAGGGAGCCCAGTGTTGGGCTCCATCCCAGGACCCTGGGACCATACCTGAGCTGAAGGCAGACGCTTAACAACTGAGCCACCCAGGTGCGCCCTTGGGCTGAAATTTTTAAAGACAAGATTTAACACTTAGTACTAGACCAGTTAAAATTATGAAGAGAACTCAAATAATGGAATGCAGAACACTGAAAGGACTAGAAGACCTACACTAAGAGGAAAAAAAGAACTAAGCCAAATTGTGACAGAGTTGTAGCATTTTAAATTCTATGAGAAAGCTTTCAAAAGGGCCCAAGTGTTAGTAACAAGGCAGAAGAGTGAGAGGGAAAAGACCTAAGTAAGGTGTACCCCTAAATGTGTAATCTTGCCAAGTTACGGCATACATTCCCAGCTGAATGTGATACCATTTCTTTTATTTTACTTTTTATTTTTACATTTCTTTTATCTTACTGAGGTAAAAAAAAATCAATCCAAGTAGTGATAGTCATGAAGACACTCACTTTGAGGGGCAATGAAAAGAAAGTTCAAGTCCACCTTTTTATTTCTACTTGGGGACATAGAGAAGGGCATCCTGGATTATAAGATTTACTTGTTCTCCAATAGGGAATAAGTAAAACATTGGGCCTAGTTGGCTAGATTGTTTTGATGAGAAGGTGCCATGAAGCCAAGCCACGGCTGCTGTTTGGGATTTAGTTGTTCTACCCCAGACCCGGAGGGCCCTTCCAGGAAGACGTTTGATGATTTTAACTTTTCAGCAACTCTGGGAACCATATAGAGTAGAAGAAAGCCTGTGCATACTGAGCCCCACCTTGGGACCACTGAGCACATGCTCTGCTTTGATCTTACAGCTTTTCCTCTGAGATGTTTGGTAATAAAAGCATTGGTGGGAGCCTTCACTCAAGACTTTCATGTACTCACAACCAGCTAGAGAAAGTGCTCAGGTACCTTCTTCATACTTCTACTTCTTCCACAACTTTCCTTGGACCTATCAGGTCTACCTCAGTAAATTTTCAGTTACATAAAGCTTAATTTAATCTGGAGGAAATAAATATTGTCTCCTCAGATGCTAAGCACAAGCAGGATGGAATCTGTATGAAAACCTGTCAAATTTTATTTCTAATCTGGAAAGAATTTTCTTGGCAGTGGATTTAATTCACTCACTCAACCCCACCCTCCTTCATAAGCAATGCCTA
Organism: Callorhinus ursinus; assembly: GCF_003265705.2. NCBI lineage: Eukaryota > Metazoa > Chordata > Mammalia > Carnivora > Otariidae > Callorhinus > Callorhinus ursinus. The sequence continues at coordinate 27,530,638 of NW_027397084.1, forward strand.
ATCATCAAGTGGGTTTCTTTATTTACTTTGCCATTTAAAAATGTAACATCTACCAAGGATCTGCTTTCAATTTTTAAAGGGACCATGCCTTTTCCCTTTAAATATTTTCAAGCCATTTAAATAAAATAGCATGGAAAATGACTTTAAATAGAAATGTAGACTGGTTTCATCACTTAAGCAAGACTCCCATACAGTCATAATACATGTATGCTTACCCTAAGAGACCCTCAAATACAATGGAAAAAAAACTCCATATAAATTTTTAAATTTAAGCATTTATTTCCTTATAGTCCCTGACACATCTTTTGGCCCATAGACATATAAGTAACTTGCATAAATATAATATATATGTACACATATATATAGTATGCATATAAGCTAACTCACGTATCCATATATTTTTGCCCTTTTCCACCTTTCAGCTGTAGGCATTCAGAGAAACTCAAACCAGGAGACATTATCAGTGGGTCAATGTGGTGATTTTAACACATGTCCATAGATGTTTTAACAGTCTTCCCATCAGAGAGTAGTGTGCTTTTGTGATTGTTTGATTCAGCAATATGGCGGAAGTGAAGCTATGAGACTTCAGAGGTCTTATCATAAAAGGAGATGCAGCTTTTGCCTAGCTCTCTTGGGACACTCACCTATGGGAAAGCCAGCTACCATGCAAGCAGTCAAATGGCCCTGAAGCTACCATGTTGTGAGGAAGCCCAAGAAAGTGTATATGAAAGACCACATGAAGAACAGAGAGATGTGTGGTTATCTCCTGACTGATACCAGGCCTTGCTCAAGTTCCATTCACCAACTCCTCTGTTTACCTTTGTTTAATAGACCTCAATCCAAAACCACCCAGCCAAGTTCTGTCCAAATTCTTGACCCACAGACACTGTGAAAGATAGTAAACTGATTTTGTTTTAAGGCATGAGGTTCTGGGGTAATTCATTTCACAAAAGTAGATAACTGAAATATTCAGATGAACTTGTAGTGTGCATTATCTTTAGCTGGGCTAAAGTTAGCATTAACTTTGAGTCTAGGGACCCTGCCTTTGCCTTTGGGCCATAGTGCAGTGGCCATTAACAATAATGAATCTTTTTTTTTTTTTAAAGATTTTATTTATTTGAGAGAGAGAAAATGAGAGACAGAGAACACGAGAGGGAAGAGGGTCAGAGAGAGAAGCAGACTCCCTGCTGAGCAGGGAGCCCGATGTGGGACTCGATCCCGGGACTCCAGGATCATGACCTGAGCCAAAGGCAGTTGCTTAACCAACTGAGCCACCCAGGCGCCCAGCAATAATGAATCTTTTTAAGAAGGGAATAGCTAAAATGATAAAGATAGTTGACAATGCCTCTCCCAAAATTCCTCTATGTCCAAAAATTTTTTTTTGATTCTAGTACTAGACCTCCAGATAAGTTCTAGAGGGAGAGCTTAATTAAGCTCTGCCTACCATAGCAAAAAAAAGTGTTGATTTATAATTGTAGTAAACCAGATCCAGTTGAACTGACACAATTCGTTCAGGTTCTTGATGGATGTGGGTTCAAGTTCAGCTCAACTATTTCTAAGCTATTTGTCCATGACCATGCTTCTTTCTAAGGGAGTAATGTCATCCAACTGCTCAGATTAAAGTTTGAAGAGCCAGAAACAAGTGCCTAAACATGATTTTTAGGACAGAGTCATAAGTGTGAGGGGTATGGGCTGGAAATTGGGATTGCGAGATTTTATGGGGTTGGAGATAAGGGAGAAAAGGAAGCCGATGGGTAACTTACATTAAACAGTTTGACAGCACTTAACAAAATCACTGTGCATCTCATTTCTTGAATTATTACTCTAATTTGTGTATCACAATGGTTTGCATTAAAATATTTAGTAAATATTTATATTGGTTATTTTAATATTTATAGTTTTATAAGTTAGGGCAGATTAAGAATGCCTTCCATATCTGGAAAAACCTAATTATTTGGTTCTCAATACTATCAACCTCATTCCAATGAGCTATTTGTGTGTTGAATCATGAAATAATTGTTAGCTAATGTTTAGCCAGTGTTTATCAAGCTTAGCATCAGCACCACCGGGAATACTTGCTCAAAATAGAGACTCCTGGACCCCACTACAGATATACCAAGTCTGAATCTCTAAGAAGGAGGCCCTGATATCTATATTTTCAAAAGCTCTCCAAATGCTTGTGAGAAACATTGTTGGAAAACTATTATGGAGGCCAAAGTGATGAGCCCTGGCCGGTTGAAAAGATTTCTCATCTCAGTTTTATCTTAGGTCCTCATTGATGCTTGTAATGTTATCTTTATGTCTCTGTAGTACCCTTCTTTTCATTGAATCCCCCCCCTCCTTAAATCTCCAAATCCATTTTCTTCTTACCTCCCATTGTACCTACCAGAAACCTTTCCTCTTACTTTGTGGAGAAGGTAGAGGTCATTGAAATGAACTTTCTCTGTATTCCCATTTTAATGTATTCTTATTATGGCTGCAAACTGGTTGTCTATTTCCTTCATCTGATTCTGCCACAACATGTCAGTGGCTGAGATCAATTATTTTGATTCTCTCCTGTTTTCATTTTTCTCTACTGTAATGTGTGGAAATCTGCTATGGATCTCATAACCAAATTCAGAATTATTTACCTTGTCATAAGAGCACTTACCATATTATATCTTATATGCCTAAAGATATTTTCTCCATAAAAGCAGACATTAGGTTTCTTCATGTAAGTAGTCACACTACGTAGAAAATGGACACTTACCCAGAGGAGATGGTCTTGTCCAGCTCTAACATTTTATAAATTTTGGCCATCTAGCAGATACCTAAATTGTAGACATCTCTAAACTTCTGATGAAGAACTTTCTGTGGCATCATGTGGAACTGTTTGAGTCATAGCTCTACTACTGCTAAGCTATGAGACCTTGGAAAGGATGATTAAGCAGTCTGAGCCTCAATTCCCTCATCTTTAAAGTAGATCTTTTTTTATTTATTTATTTATTTATTTATTTATTTATTTATTTGAGATAGAGAGAGAGAGAGTGAGTGTGAGAGAGAGAGAGAGAGCACGAACAGGGTGGGGGGCAGTGGCAGAGGGAGAAGCAGGCTCCCCACCGAGCAGGGAGCCCGACGCGGGGCTCGATCCCAGGACCCTGGAACCATGACCTGAGCTGAAGGCAGACGCTCAACTGACTGAGCCACTCAGGCGCCCCTTTAAAGTAGATCTTATGGATAGTCCATACTATCCATTAGGCAACATAAGAAGATATATACCAAATACCTAGGACAATGTCTGACAAATGATTGTTGCATGTCACTGAAACTAATATACCATGAATTCAAGGATGCAAACTAAATTATAACCCAATGTGTTTTTTAATCACTTAGAATTTTTATTTTATAAACACTGTGATGGTTTATTTTATGTGTCAACTTGACTGGGCATAGGTTGCCCAGATATTTGGTGTTTATGTTTAGCCAAAGAGCCAACAGGGCAAAGCTACCATCTACAGGATTCTGACTCTAAGTCAGTTCCAGGTTAAACAACAAAGGAATATGAAGTTAGATGAGGCCAAATTTATTGATACAGACTCACTATGCAGAGATTCTACCTTTAATGTTACAGCTTAGAGAGTTAGAACAGACTTTAATGGTTTGTTAGGTTGGCTGAAGTGTGGACCAAAAGGAGGGCCACAGTGAGAAAACTAGAAATGCTAGATTACCTAGATTTAATGTAGAGGAAGTTATTCAAATTATAAGGTGATTGGGATGTTAGTGTGAATTTTTTATTTAAGTCTTACTCACAAACACTGGGAAGATCCAGGAGATATACTTTTACTATAACTGTGAGAAATAAATTTGAGAGAGGATCCTTCACATCTTTGAAGAACTCTATGATTATTCTTTTCTGTAGGCCAGACCTACAGTAGGGACTGTAGTCACTAGGTTGGGAAACCTAACTGCAAGGGGAACAACTGGATGCCAGGGCGACAGAGGTCAACAAGGTGCACTCAACAGCCAAAAGTAAGGTGGGCATGGCTACTATAATGGGCAGCAGAGTCAAAATAACAATCCGAATAGTCTGACTTGCACAGACCTATGGAGGTAGCTAGTTAATTATGGTGTTCCTAGAAGGGAAACAGGTAGGAAAGCCTACTAACTTCTTACTTGATCTGTATAAGCAGAAAAAGTTCCAAGTAAAGTGAATCATAAAACAAAAAGTCATGGCCCCTCAATCCACTGTCAGACTTGAGTGGGTTTGCAAACACAGAACTGCTTGAATCAAGGGGAGGTGGTGGGGTCTTCTTGAGGAAGGACACCAATACACCACCAAAAACTGATATTGTTAATCTTTATCCCAGCTTTCTTCCAAAGCATATATAACCTTTTAACATGGTAAATGTGCTTTGGAGAAAAGGAAATAATCAGGCCTTTTAGAGACTCCTGGGTACTAGTTCTGAAATGACACAATTCTAGGAGACCCAAAATGTCATTGTGGTCCACCAACGTAGGGGCTTAATGGAGGTCTGGTGGTCAAGGGAGTTTCAGCTCAAGTCTGTCTCACAGTGGGTGCAGTGGGTCCTTGAACCCATCTTGTGGATATTTCCCCAGTTCCAGAATGCATAAGTAGAACAGATACACTGAGCAACTAACAGAATCCCCATGTTGGTTCCGTTCCTGTGGCTGTCACTGTAGGAAAGGCCAAGTGGAAGCCAATAGAACTGCCTCTATCTAGGAAAATAGTAAAGCAAAAGCAATACTGCATTCCTGGAGGGATGGCAGAGATTAGTGCTACAATCAAGGACCTGAAAGATGCAAGGGTGGTGATTGCCATCACATTCCCATTCTACTTGTCCTATTTGGCCTGTGCAGAAGACAAATGAATCTTAGAAAATGACAGTGGATTATTATCAACTTCACCATGTGATGATTCCAATTGCAGCTTCTGTATTAGAAGCAGTTTCATTGCTTGAGCAAATACATCCACTGGTACCTCGTATGCAGCTATTGATTTAGCAAATTCCCACTTCCCTATCCTTGTTCATAAGACACCAAGAACAGTCTGCTTCAGCTGGCAAGGCCTGTGATACACCTTCATTGTTTTACTTCAGGAGTATAGCTACTCTCCAGCCCTATGTGATAATTTCGTTTGCAGGGATCTTGATCACCTTTCCCTTCCACAAGATAACAGACCAGTCCATTACATTGATGACATTATGCTGATTGGAATTAGCAAGCAAGAATTCACCATTGTTCCAGATTTATTATTTGGGTGAGGCCTAGAACAAGGGAAGGCTCTGCAAGCAGGTCCAGGCTGCTGTGTAAGCTGTTCTGCCACTCGGGCCATCTGATCCGGCAGACCAAATGGTGCTGGAAATATCAGTGGCAGAGAGGGATGCTCTTTGAATCTTTTAGCAGGCCCTTATAGATAAACCTCAGTTCAGATCCTTAGGATTCTTGAACAAAACTCAGCCAGTTTCTACAGATAATTATTTCTCTTTTGAGAAACAGCCCTTGCCCAGCTATTGGACCTTAGTAAAGACTAACTATTTGACCATGGGTCATCAAGTTAACATGTGACCTAAGCTGCCCATCATGCACTGGGTGTAATTTGACCCAGGAAACAACAAAATTGGGTATGCACAGTAGCACTCCACTATCAAATAGATGTGGTATATACTTGATTGGGCCTGAGAAGGCCCTGAAGGCACAAATAAGTTATATGAAGTGTCCCAGATGCTCATGGTTCAGGCTTTTACTAAGCTTCCTTTTCTCTCCTAGGCCTCCTATGGCCTCATGAGTAACATGTGGTTACTTGACAGAGAAGGAAAAAAGAAGACTCGGGTCTGGTTTACAAATAGTTCTGCATCATATGCAGGCACAACCCCAAATTGGAAAGCTACAACACTATAGCTCCCCACTGGGATATCCCTAAAGGACAATGGTGAAGAGAAATTCTCCCAGAGGGTAGAATTTCAAGTAATGCACCTTGTTGTTCACTGTCTTTGAAAGGAGAAATAGCCATATGTGCAACAATAAAGCAATTCATAGGCTGTGGCCAATGGTTTGGCTGGATGGTTAGGGACTGAGAAGGACACAATTGGAAAATTAGTTACAAGGAAATTTGGGGAAGAGATATGTGAATATACCTCTCCAAATAGGAAAAAAAAAATGAAGATATTTGTGTCCCCTGTGAATGCTTACCAAAGAGTGACCTCAGAAAAGGAGAGTTTCAATAATCAAGTAGATAGAATGACCCATTTTGTGGATGCCAGTCAGCCTCTTTCTTCAGCCACCTTTGTCACCACCCAATGTACTCATGAACAAAGTGGCTTATGGTGGTAGGGACAGAATTTATGCATGGGCTTAGCAACATGGGCTCCACTTACCAAGGTCAACCAGACTATGGCCATCGCTGAGTCCCTAATATGAACCATTCCCCAGGGTGATCTGTCAGTTACCTGGTGGTAAGATGATTACATTGGACTGCTTCCAGCATAGAAAGGGCAGTGTTTTATTCTTACTGGACTAGATTCCAGAAATGGATTTGCTTTCCTTGTATATGATGCTGCTGCCAAAACTGCTATCCATGGACTTACAGAATGCCTTATCCACCATGATAGTATTATGAACAGCATTGCTTCTGATCAAGGAACTCACCTCACAGTAAGAGAAATGTGATCATGGGTTCATGCTCGTGAAAATCTGGTTTTTATTGCTCCCTACCATCCTGCAACAGCTAGCTCACTAGAATGGTGGAACGAACCTTGAAGACTCATTTATAGCATCAGCTAGCTGGCAATACCTTGCAGGGTTGGGGCAAAGTTCCCCAGAACCTTATATATGCTCTGAATCAGTGTCCAATTGTTTCCCCCAGAGCCAAAATTCACAGGTCTAGGAATCAAGGAGTAGAAATGGAAATGGGATCACTCACTATTACCTCTAGTGACACACTAGCAAAATCTGTGTTTCCTTTTCCCCGAACCTATGCTCTACTGACCTGGAGATCTTAGTTCTAAAGGGAAGAATGCCTCCACCAGAAGACAGCAACGATTCCATTGAACTAAAAGTTATGACTTCCACCTGACCACTCTGGGCTCTTCAATCTGAATCAATACTCAAAGAAAGGAGTCACCGTGCTGGCTAAGGTGACTGATCCTGATCACCAAGGGGAAATCAGACTACTACTCTACAATAGAAGTAAGAAAAAGTATATCTGGAACACATACAGAAGTGTTCCAGGAGATGCCTTTGGGTGTTGCTTGTTATTTCCATGCTCTAAGATCAATGTAAAACTACAACAACCTAGTCCAGGCAGGACTGCTAAGGGCCCAGACCCTTCAGGTTGCTCCTCCAGGTAAAGACAGACAACTGACTGAGGTGCTTGTTGAAGGGAAAGGAAATATAAAATGGGTTTTGGAGGAAGACAGTTATAAATACCAGCTATGATCATGTGACCCGTAACAGAAATTTTAACTGTAATTTTCACGACTATTTCCTCCTTACATTGTTATGAATATGTTATATATATATATAATCACTCATATGTATACAAAATACATATATCTTATCATAATAATTAAGTATTGTTAACTTTACATCATAGTATTTAAGTTACAGGATATTAAGAAGAGTAAACATCACTCACGAACTTTACTTACTCTTCTGGGAAGGAGTTAGTACATTTTAGGTTGTACATAAGAAAGTTGTATCATGTTAGGCAGAATTATGACCTTGTCTTTATTTGGAGATTAAGTGTGGCTTAAGAAGAAGCATGTGGGTACCAAGTTAATAAAGGGTAGACTTGCGATGGTTAATTTTACATGTCAACTTGACTGAGCCATGGGTTGCCTAGATATTTGGTCAAACATTATTCTGGGTATGTCTTGTGAAGGTGCTTTTGGATGAGATAAACATTAGACTTGGTAGACTGAGTAACGTAGATTGTCTTCCTTAATATAGATAGCCTTCATCCAGTCAATTGATTGCCTGATTAGAACAAAAAAGCTGAACCTCCCAGTAAGAGGGGACTCCTCTTGCCTGACTGCTTGAGCTGAAGCATTGGTCTTTTCCAGCTTTTGGACTCAGACTAAAACATCAGCTCTCCTTGGGTATTGAGCCTCTGGGCTTTCAGACTATACCATCAGCTCTCATTCTCAGGCCTTTGAATTCAGACTGGAACTATACATCTACTCTCCTGGATGTTCAACTTACTGACCGCAGATCTTGGGATGTCTTGGCTTCCATAATCATGTAAGTCAATTCCTTATTTTTATCATATATCACTCTTTGCGTAAATAAGGAGGAAAATACAAATAAAATAATTTGGCTAAGGTATTCAGAACATTCTGAATTTCTTTTAGAATCACATTCATTGATTTTGGTATTTTTCTACAAGATATTCTTTTCAATGTCATACAGCACTTCTTAAAAGACTTTACCATTGTATCCAGGGTGGTTAGTTCAAGTTGATGGTACTCACTGTACATATTTGCATGCTGATTCTTTCATATTATTACCAAAAATGTCAGATAAAACAAGTATGCCATGTTTACTATCTGACTGATGATAATTATAAGACAGCAGTGATTGAGAGATATGTTCTGACATCAGAGATGTTAAAATGTGAAAAAAATGTGCATCTTAGAATTGATGAAAGTTTTACAGTGCTGAATTAATGATGATGGTAATGATGATGATAAAGATGATGAATATTAGCTAGGAAGATGTGTCCTTGTGCCTGATAAAGTGTATGTTTATGTATCTGCGAATGTATGCCTGATAGTTGGTGCATTTATGGAGGGGCTTAAAGACCTATGCAAAATAAACATGAAAAACAGTGGTCTGAGGTGTCACCTGATAAAAATTTTAGTTCCACACCTGTCAGTAAACAACCTCTCAGGATATTAACAGGTTTGCTGTTCTGATGTCATACAAGGTAAGCATTTCACTCTTAGCATTAACACTGAGAGGAGGAAGTTATTACTACAGTTTTTCAGTTGCTTGTGGCAAAATTCTTATGGAAATTCTTCATGGGGAAAAAATAAATTTTCTAATTTTAGAAATACAGTATTTCAGGGTTCCCTTCCTCTGGATATTTTTTTTTACACTGTACATTTACCTATTTTTTTCTTACTTATTCAATATTCTCTACATTGAAAAATTAGTAAATTCTACTCTAAAAATAAAAGCAGACTGAAATGGAGTGCCCAGACCATCAAGATGAAAGCCATTTAGACCTATTCACTTTTCAGCAGCTGGTTACCATTCCTGTACAAATATTTTGTATTTATTTTGAAGCTTGTTCAGTTAATATCATTGTTCTTCTATTTCCTACATATGATGTGCTTGTGCCAGGGAAGCTTAATCATGCATTTTCCAGATGGCAAATCTTTCTGAAGAAAGTATTGTGGTGGCAGACCCGGCCAGCAGACTCCACCAACTCTTTCTTGTGCAGCTCCACTGGGAATAAATTAGATTAGGCATGGCCTTCAGGAATGCAGTCAAGGTCAAATTTCTCCTTTAATTCTGAAAAACAACAGTTCTGAAGAGAAGGAGTACACTGGATAAATTCTGAGTTACTTTTCATTGGAAGTTTTCAAATTATCTAGAGAATCTGATGTGGCTTATAGCAATCCAGAAGCAAGCTCTAACTTTTATTTTGTTTCAAAATTTCTAGCAGGTTCCTAAATTGTTTTACTGGAAGTACATCATCTTTTTTTTTTTTTTTTTTTTTTTTTTATCTCTAACCATTATTCCTGGCTTGGGATCTCTTCCTTTTTTTTGTTTCTCTGTTATACATGTAGTCATGTAGCCAGAATGGACGGGTCTTATTTTATTATTTGCTAGTCCAGAAATCAGGTTATGAATGTTTATAAGGTAGCTGGAATTTCTTGAATCATCTCAAGAATTCAAAAATGAAAAGATTTAATTTCCCCCTTAGATTACCCACAATCTTCACATCTGATTATTTAAAATTATTTTGTTCTATGAGGAAAAGAACCCAGCACAGGGAGCCAAAGTCATAGTTCTAAATAATTCCTGGCAGGTAGGCAGCTCCAATTCATGAATATGTCATATCCCAAAGGAGAATTGCAGGCCTGCTCCTTCACTCATTCATGGATTCACTTGAATTCAATGAATTTACTTTGGTAGACCCTGGGATGTAAAGACAAACATACCATAGTTTTTGGTCCCAAGGAATTTACCCTCTAATAGGAGAAGAAAGATGTGAAAACAAGGAGGAGCAATGAAATATCTTAGATACTGTAAAAGGAGAAAAGGATATCTAGGGGTATGATAAAGAGAAGAGCCAGTTCTTCTTGGGGTAGTCATAAAAAGCTGAAAAATGTGCCGTTGTCAAAAAAAAAAATGAGTCAATGTTTCCCAATCACCTAATCTAGGAAATACATCCCAAACGAGGTTGAGGGTATGGGTGGGAGTGAGGGTGGGGAGTGGAGGATTTGAGCAGATGCCCAAACGCATACTTCCTTACATGTTCCCAGAACTATAAACATTTTATCTGATTAATGATAATGAGAGAATGCAGATTTATGCTAAAATAAGGGTAGATGATGAAGTATCTTATTTGCCTCTAAGGCATTTTCTTTTGGGAAGTCTAAAGGGTTTGTTGTTTGGAATTTATAAGGCACACAAAACAATGGTCAGATTCCAGTCTCCTCAATAAAGGGCTAATTTTTTTTAATCATTACAACAGCTGAAATATAGTGAGAACAACACTATATCATGCTTAATTCCTGAGAGCAGGGAATTGGTAATTTAGAAGTAAGGGAGGGAAAAATTGAACTTCACTATCCTTTTCTTTTTTTTTATTATGTGATGTTAATCACCATACATTACATCATTAGTTTTTGATGTAGTGTTCCATGATTCATTGTTTGTGTATAACACCCAGTGCTCCATTCAGTATCCTTTTCAACTACCTTGCAATTTATTTTCTTTCTTTGCAAATTCCCTGAGCATCACTGGAGCCCTAACTTCCTCTATCCCTATTCCTTCCTTAACCATGACCGTGGGATTTCTGATTCTGCCATTCCTTTCCCAGGGTTAGCATAGACCCCTTTCAAATATCCCATAGACGCCCATTCACCTTCCTTTTTACAGAGCCCTAAAGCAGCCCAGTCTGGTACTCCATGGATCTTTGCTGAAGTGACACTCCACCTGTGCTCCAGAATTACTTTCTATATAAACTACCATTCCCCGAGTGCAATCTGATTTTAGTTCTTAGCAAAAAATCAATCTGTGCTAATTTTTCTCACATACTCTACATGCCCCAAAAGCTTTTGTTTTTATAACTCAAATAAATTGGTGGAATTTGAAGCAATTGTATTAACTTAAGGGAATATATTCAGGCTTTAGGGAAAAGCACATGTATGAAATGATGAGCTGGCACCACGCAGGCCCACCGGTTTGCCTTGGAGACTGCCAGTACCAATTCCCTAAAATTATTGCAGCTCTTTAAAGCTTATCTTCATCTAACATTTAGAACCTTCAAGTTCTCTAAAAGTTTGAAGTATTTGATTTCTTTATATTTTTAAGTCAAAAAGAAGTATCTTTTCAGGTCTTTCATAATGCACCTTATAATTTTGTTGTTTCCTTCCTTTTCTTTATCAGAGAGGTCTATGTTAGCTGTGGTTAAAATTATGAGGTTCTGACCTATCTTTTTCTTCCTGTATCTATGATTCTCAGATTATAAATGAAGTTATTTTTTATTAATCAGAGCTTCACAGATTCATATATAGTATATGAACACAGTGAACTTCAAATACAATTTTAATGTAATTCAATAAAGCAGACATAAAGTGGGCAATCTCTTCATGACATAATGGCCTTTGGAACTTCAGTAGAGCCTTTATCTTTGTGAAATGGAAATAATTCTCCATGGATTATGATAAGTCTTAGTGAACTTCAGTGAACATTTCCATCTCTTTTCCATCTTTCCATCTACTTAGTATGTACCTAACAACTAGTCCCCAAATGGAGCTTCTTATTCTAAGTAACCCACAGGTAAACTAGAGTGTTAGGAGAGACACAATGTCCTGTACCAAGTAAGTCACTGCTTCTTGTCTTTCAACTAGCCAAGTCAATCCCAGCATGTACACTTATGCTTTTACAGAGTCTGAATTAAGGGATCTTGCTTTCATGGCAATCTCCTAGGTAAATTTAGTCAGTCTGTTCTTGATGGAATAGAAAAAAACTTGGGCTTTGGAGCTGAGGAGGCCCGGTTTGAATCAAGACTCTGACATTTACTAGAATAATACATAACCTCATTTTAGTTTTGAAACATCATCTATAAATTGTAATGAATACAGTGTCTGTCTCATGGCGTTGTCATAAGCAAAGTGTTGAGCACCATGCTTGGCTCACAATAGAGATTTGATAAATCAGTACCGTCAGTGGCAAGGGAGTGGCAGCAGAAGCAGGAGGTAGGAGTAATTGTAGGTAGCAGTGGTGGTTGTAGTAGGAGCTGGTAGTAATAGCAATAGTAGTACTGGCTACTACCAGTATTAGTAGTAGTATGGGTTGAAGAGGAGATAAAGCATGGTTGGCTATTTTCTTGTGTTGGGACACAGTAGATGTCTCAGACGGGGCTCCCTAAAAAGAGGGGAATTAGAAATCTCTGCAGTTATTATGGGTTCATGTCTTGGGAAAAGGACATTGAATATATATGGGACTTGTCAGAAATTGGAGAAGGAAATGTGGAAAAATAATTGGTTTATGAAAACAAGAGTGATTGATTAGAAAAGTATCAGCTGAGCAGAATGTATAGCACACTTTAAGTGTGACTTTTACCTGGAGTTATCTTAAATTATGGACATCAGCCAGAAGTCCTAAGCATTGGTAAATTTGATCTGCTAAGAGTCATGCCTGCCTTGATGGCATTTTGACAAACTTTAGGTAGGTGAATAAAGGGACACATAGGCTTTCATCAAGCAGTAATGAGTATTCAAAGAATGCTTCAGGTAAGACAAAATGAGGAATGCTTAAATGCTGAATCAGCCTTGACTGACACTGAGAACTCCATATTTACTTTTAATTTTATAGTTTATATTCAATTTATAATTTAAATTTAAAAATGTACATACCTCCCTCCTTAAAAAAAAAATCCATCAGAAAAAAAAAAAAGGCCTGATCTAGCCACTCTAATCTTTGGCCTTTAATAAAGATAAAAAGTTAGAAAACTCAACTGAATATAACTGAGTTTAATGATACTTATAGAGACATGCCTATGTAAAATGTATTCTGATAACCTGATTGCAAATAGTTGTCGATGATTCCAAGGAGTTTATTGGAAAATGCAGAAGGACTTGATTGTTGCTTAATTTACTTTATTGCAAATAAACATCTTCTAGATATAGCATCTCACTCTTTTTTCTTATTACAAAATTATCTGTTTAAATGATATCAAATAGTCAATTAGATTGGAAGTTATGCATTTTAATCATATGTGCATATAGTATCAGATGATACAATTTCAAGCTTTTTTGTTTTTTATTCTCATTCTCTTTGTTATAATTTGAAAAGAAAATAGAGAAGATATCATTTTGTGAAATTTGTAGTCCTTGCTCCTTCAGTTATCCCCTCCCAATTATGTTTTCATAAATCTTCCCTGGATCCTGACTCTTTCCATGAACACATGTAAACACTCAGACTCACGTACATAGGAACCCCTTTTCATTCTCTTCCTCTGTCTGCTTCTGGCACACTCACTCTCCACGTCTCCTTATGTCACCATGTGTTGAGATTATATCCATGTTCTCACTTTATTTATAAATCCATTTCAATCTGATTTTGACAGTACTATTTCCCTGTATCTCCTTATACTGAAGCTGCAGATCATTTACTCCTTCCTTCCACCCATTGATGATAACTTCTCTGTGGCAGGTGTGATGGATGTAAAAACAAAATATAATTTGTTTATAATTTGTCTCTGACCTCTGTGAATTTGTAGTGTAGTAAGTAAAATTGCTTTCTCCTAGGTTCTGTCATTGACCTCTTCTATCACCCATATCCGAGTTCTGTTCCTGAATTTTTAAATTCTTATTCATTCAACAGACATATGCTGAGGGTCCACTATCATTCTAACCTTGTTAAGTAATAGATGGATCGTTATCTCTACCTTTTTATAGTTAATCTTCTACTCCTCATACTCCTGTTCTGAGTCTACTTGCTTCCTACTTGCCATTCCCTACTCTTTGTGTTTTTCTGAGCAGACCGTTCAGAGCATGATGGGGCTACTTGATACTTCCTTGATGATTTCTGAGAAACATATTTTTCAGACTTGCCAAGAACGCTAGAGCTTCTGTTGACAAGTAAACAAATGTCATAGAACAAATTAAAAAGCAGGTAGAAGGGCTTGTCGTTCTCTGTATTAGCTTCAGAAAATAAACAACCCAAAGCTCAAGCAGAAGTTTTTTGTTATAAATAATGTATCTAGCCCCAAAGTGTTATCAGTTTGGAAGCATTATAACGGAAGGGATGGGAGAGTTAAAAGGCTTTACTGGGTTCATAAAATAATTTAAAGTAAATTGGGTGTGCTACCCAAAGCAATCTACAGATCTATTGCAATTCCTATCAAAATACCAAAGGCGGGGCGCCTGGGTGGCTCAGTCGTTAAGCGTCTGTCTTCTGCTCGGGTCATGGTCACAGGGTCCTGGGATCGAGCCCCGCGTCAGGCCCCTTGCTTGACAGGAAGCCTGCTTCTCCCTCTCCCACTCCCCCTGCTTGTGTTCCCTCTCTCGCTGTGTCTCTTTTTCTGTCAAATAAATAAATAAACTATTTAAAAAAAATACCAATGACATTTTCCACAGAACTATAACCAATAATCCCAAAATTTATATGGAGCCACAACAAACCCCAAATAGGCAAAACAATCATGAGAAAGACGAGGCTGGTGGCATCCTACTACCTGATTTCAAACAATACTACAAAGCTGCAGTAATCAAAGCAGTATGGTCCTGGCGGGAAACAAACACATAGATTTTTGGACCAGACTAGAGAGCCCAGAAATAAACCCAGGCTTACACAGCCAACTACAGGCATACTTGTTTTATTGTGCTTTACTGCACTTCACAGATGTGTTTGTTACAACTTGAAGGTTTTCGACAACCCTGCCTCTATCAAGTCTACAAGCGCCATTTTTCCAACAGCATTTGCTCACTGTGCATCTCTGTGTCACATTTTGATAATTCTCACAATATTTCAAACTTTTTCATTATCTTTGTTATGGTGCTCTGTAATCAGGGATCTTTAATGTTAGCGTTGTCAATGTTCTGGGGTGCCACAAACTGTGTCCGTATACGATAACAAACTTAATAAATGGGGTGTGCATGTTCTGACTGCTCACTGACTGGCTGTGACCCTGTCTCTCTCCTCTTCAGACCTGCCTATACCCTCAGACACAAAAATATTGAAATTGGGCCAATTAATAACTGTCAGTGGCCTCTAAGTGTTCAAGTGAAAGGAAGAGTCACATGTCTCTCACTTTAAATCAAAAGCTAGACATGATTAAGCTTTGTGAGGAAGGCATATTGAAACCTGAGATAAGCCCAAAACTAGGCTTCTTGTGCAAACAGTTTGCAAAGTTGCAAAGGAAAGGTTCTAACTGCAAAGGAAAGGATGACTGCAAAGGAGAAGTTCTTGAAGGGAATTAAAAGTGCTACTTCAGTGAACATACGAGTGATAGGAAGATGAAACAACCTGACTGCAGATACAGAGAAGGTTTTAGTGGTCTGGAGAGAAGATCAAACCAATCACAACATTTCCTTAAGCCTAACCCAGAGCAAGGCCCTGCCTCTCCGATTCTGGGAAGGCGGAGAGAGGTGGGTCTAAGGTGTTCATGTTGATTTGCTACACACATGTTGGATTATGACTACCACCATAGAATTAGCTAACGTTCCCATTTTCCACAGAGCTGTCTTCTCTTTTTTGTTCTAAGAACATTTAAGATCTAGTCTCTCAGAACTTTCAAGGATATAGTGTAGTATTGTTAGCTATGGTCACGATGCTGTGCCTTAGATCCTCAGAACTTTTCAGCTTTCTAACTGCAAGTTTGCACCCATCGACCAATGTTTCCCCGTCTCCGCATTCCCCCAGGGCCTGGGCACCACTACTCTGTTTCTTTTGTAGACTGCACATGTAAGCAATAACTTTGTCAGTGAGGTCTTAGGGCAGTCACGTCGGAAGCCCGAAAGGAACCACTGAAGGAAATGCCACCAGGTGAGAAACGGGACAATGCTTTCAAGCAGTTTGACATGCTGGAGCATAGACAAAAGGGAGAGTATGTAGAGTAGGAAGTGGACTTCCCACTGCAAAGAGAAAAATCCCAAATCTTTTATGTGGTCCTGTTGGGCTTTACAGTCTTCCATCCCTACCTTTCTGAACCATCCCTAACAACTGCCTCTACCCCCATTCACCAGTTTTCAGCAAAAATAAATAAACAAATAAATAAATAAATAAATAAATAAATAAATAAATAAGTAAATTTTCTCTGCCCTTCCAGATCTTCAGAAAGCTCCCCCCCCACCCCCCGCCATAGGATCTGTACACTTGCCTTCCAACTAATTCCATATGACAGGTTCCTTTTGTCATTACTATCTCAACCCAAACGGCATCTCCAAGGACACACTACCTAACCATCACACTTAAAGTGTCCCGTGGTTACCTGATCACATTACTCTATTTTTTTTTCTCCAAGCACACACCACAATATAAAATTCATGTATTTGCCTCTCTATCCACAATGGATTGTAAGCATCACAAGGGCAAGAGCATTGGCTGTGTTGTTCATTTTGCATCCTCACTGCCTGGCACATACTAGAAGCTCAATTAATAATGCTAAGGAAATGTATGCATGGAAGCAAATGTCAAGCAACTTTTAAATTCAGCTGTTTCCTTCCACTTAGAAACAGAAGAGCATTCAGATGCATTCAAGAACTCAGAAAAAGCAGCACCTATGAATACTTTTTTAAAAAAAGAATTTTTTATTTATTTTAGAGAGAGAGAGTGTGTGTGAGCAGGGGAAGGGCAGAGGGGGAGGGAGAGAAAGAATCTCAAGCAGACTCCAGGCTGAGTACGGAGCCCCCTGTGGAGCTTGATTTCACGACCCTGAAATCATGACCTGAGCCAAAACCAAGAGTTGGACCCTTAACTGGCTATAAGTACCTATAAGTACTTCTTTGGAACATGAAAGCAAAAAATAAGCAAATAAAACTGACAATAAATGAAAACCAAAATAAAGGATAAATCTAATAAAGAATTCTGAAATGGAGAAGACATAGCATTTATGTTGTATTTTAGATTGGTACAAAACTAAACAATTGTGGAAATTATGGCTACACCAGAGAATATAAAATTAAAATACATCAGTCAGATAGAATTGGAGGTGTAGGCAGGGGAAATTGGGAGAAGCTCAAATGGGGCATTTCCTATTCTTTTTAGCAGGATAGTCAACTGATTCTGTCTACTGTTGAAATATATAGCTTAAAAAGTCACCAACTTTGAAGTTGTTCACAATCTTTTCAATTAGCTTTAGAAGGATGTTCTAGGACTTATTAAGGTTTTTTTTGGAAGGAAAAGTCATTTGAAGTTTACCAATTCCTTTATTAACTTTTGTTAAATTCAACAAAAATTCAATATATTTTTTTGTTAAAACAGAATGTATCTTGTGACTTCATTTTCATTAAAATATACATTATATTTTATATGGCCATTCATTTCTTATACTATTTATATACTATTTATATGTAATATATATAATGCTATAATATATATATGCTATAGAGAGAGAGATAAAGGGAGGGAGACAGAGAGAGAAGAAAGAGATTCTGGATGAAATTACATCTCTTCATTTATATTTCTAGCTAATGAGATATGGAGTGAATTTTTTAAAATTCTTATTTTTACATATTTCTTAAATATTTATCACAAGCATATATAATTTTCATAAAATAAAATCATTAATCTAAGAAATTAAATTCATGAATATATTTTTTCCAAAAATACTCAGGAAATAATCAGAGATATTATTTGTTCAGATTTCCTAGGCATTCAGATCAAATATATATATATATTTTAATTTTATTTTTTGTTTATTTTTTATTTTGACAGAGAGAGAGAGAGAAAGAGCACAAGCAGAGGGAGCGACAGGCAGAGGGAGAGGGAGAGGCAGGCTTCCCGCTGAGCAGGGAGCCCAATGTGGGGCTTGATCCCCGGACCCTGGGATCATGACCCAAGCCGAAGGCAGACGCTTAACCGTCTGAGCCACCCAGGCGCCCTTAAAGATTTTATTTATTTATTCGACAGAGAGAGACACAGCAAGAGAGGGAAAACAAACAGGGGGAGTGGGAGAGGGAGAAGCAGGCTGCCCGCTGAGCAGGGAGCCCGATGTGGGGCTCCATCCCAGGACCCTGGGATCATGACCTGAGCCAAAGGCAGTTGCTTAAACACTGAGCCACCCAGGGACCCCCCAAATATATTTTTTTAAAACCAAGTGCTTTATACTTAAAGAGTTCCACAAACATTTTTATTATTTCTAATAGTATTTAACTGATTTGATAATATTCTAAAAAACACCATCTAATTATTTGGAAATATGAAAAAGTGCTTACATAGTCATCGTTATTATTGATATTTTTAGCTCTAGAGAACAGTAACATGACAGTAATAAATAATATTTTGATCTAAATTTTGTTCCTTCCAAAATAAAGTGAAATTGTCTGCCTTACCACTTGCTTTTGAACCTCTAACAAAAGAAGAGAACTTATCATCTATTGAAAGATCATTGAAAAAGAAAAGTGAGAGAAATATAACTTACTTTAGGTTTCTTTCATTAGTTTGGCTTTTATTATGAAATAGATGAGTAAAACAAAATGTGATTTTCAAACATGATATGAATTCTATTGATTAAACAATATACTGACAAGAAAAAGAAAGGAAAGAAGGAAGGAAAGAAAGAAAGAAAGAAAGAAAGAAAGAAAGAAAGAAAGAGAAAGAAAGAAAGGGCACCTGGCTGGTTGAGTTGGTAGAGCATATGATTCTTGATCTCAAGGTCATGAGTTCAAGCCTAATGTTTGGGTACGGAGCTACTTAAGAATAAATAAATAAATAAATAAATAAATAAATAAATAAATAACATAGGAAGTTGCAATGAAAGAGAGAGATTGCACTTTTTCTACTCTTCATTCCATGGATAAGGGAACATTTTGTTCCTGATATGCATTTTTAAAATCCTTTGGCAATCATTCTTTCATAGGCAATCTACCAATATTCAAACATTTTATGATCCTCAATACTCTCCAAAAGAAACAGATTCCTTTAAACCATTACGTTCTTCAAAAGAGGTTAGCCTGTCCACAGTCCCCTGCTTGGCTCTGGATGTAGTTAAAAAACAAGATAAAGAGGAAGAGAATTTAGGACAGTTGATCTGATATACCTATTAAAGCCAAACCAGATGGTCCTCTGCCTGCTCTCTAGTCTACGTGGTTCATCATCAGATTATTTTACTCTCCTGCCTAAAACCTTCCTGTTGCTTCTCATGACTTAGAATAGAGTCAGATCTTACCAGAACTCACAGACCTCTAGCCTACCTGGCCTCTGCCTCTCTTCCTACATCATCTCTTACAGCCTGCTTCACTAGAACCCAGCTACTTCGTTTTCTTCTTCTCAAATGCCCAATCCTGTTCCTGTCCCTAGTTGTTTCCACTTGGTGTCTCCACTCTGCTTTGAGCACATTCCCTCCTATTTTCACATGCCTAACTGCTTAGCGTATTTCAGGTTTTGGAGCAGATACACCTCCTCAAAAATAGCTTTCCTATCACTATATTTAAACTATGGCACACTCCAGTCATTTTCTCTATTTATTCCACTACCCACCTTTATTTTCTTTATCACCCTGAAAGCCATTTGAAATGTTATCATTTTTGACATTGTCTACTTGTTTCCTGCTGCCTTCCCCCAGTAGAAAAACAGTTCCATGAGAATTTGCTTTTAATGTTTACTTAGCACCTAGAATGTTCTCAGCAAATAAATAAATTAATAAAAAGAAACAGAAAATCAAACAACCTCTCTGTCAATCTCAACCCGAAACATAGCCTGAAAGTGTGAGGAGTTGCCACCCTGAGGTGTTGTGCGTATGTGTTTGTATAATACTGGCTTTTAATTACATATTAAACATACCTGTGCTAAGATAAGATTTTTCTAGCCCCTCTTATGTATATTTAATACCATTTAACTACCATAAAAATTCTTCATTCACTATATACATGTCTCTTATTTACTGAATGTATTTATCTATATATTATACATACCATGTTTTATAATTATTTAATATGTTAATGACTTTAAGAAAACAGAAACACTGTCCCAAAGTACATTTGAGATTAAGAAAGAATTGTGATTGGGGCGCCTGGGTGGTTTAGTCAGTTAAACATCTGACCCTTGATTTTGGCTCAGGTCATGATCTTGGGGTCATGAGATTGAGCCTGGCATCCCGCTCTGAGCTTGGCGTGGAGGCTGCTTAAGATTCTCTCTCTCCCTCTGTCCCTTCCTACTTGCACATTCCCTCTCTCTGAAAGAAAGAAAGAAAGAAAGAAAGAAAGAAAGAAAGAAAGAAAGAA
>NW_027397084.1:27551268-27556886 GCF_003265705.2 Callorhinus ursinus
GAAAGAAAGAAAGAAAGAAAGAAAGAAAGAAAGAAAGAAAGAAAGAAAGAAAGATAGATTAAAGGCAAGGTTGAAATAGAGTACAAGAGAAAAGTGACACTTGGTAACATTTCTACTTTGTCTCACTATGCTTATACTTTCAAATAAATAAACATATATCTCTGTATACACATATATACACATATACTGACCTATGAAAATTATATTTAAAAAGTCATCAAATAGAATCAAGTGATTTAAGATAAAAAACATACTAATCCTTTTGATAGCTAGTCAGGGTTCTACAGTGTTTTATCTTTGTATGTCTAGATAACTCTAAATGACACCAAAAAGCAGTTTCGTAGGAGAAAGAAAACAAATTATCTCCTTCTATCACATGAATACGTTCTGCATATTAATTACAAGAATCATTATTAATATCTTTTAATGTTGAATTAGTACAATATAATTGGCGACACTTTATGTTGTCAGTAATTTAGATTTATAGGGAAGACACAAATGTTTATTCTGACCTAATCGTAGACATCAGCAGAGCATAAAATTGCTCCTTATTTTTTTTCTCTATCCCCTAATTCCTGGAGGAACTCAGAAGATGAGACCAAAGGAAAACACTAGGGAATCAAAACTCAGGTTAAGATAGTCTCTGTACGAGTGAGCTAAGAATAGCAGCTTGTGGCCCTTCAGAGTTAGTTTTTCTGATTTTCTTATCTTTTTTAATAAGAACAAAGAAGTCTAATTTTTCCCATTTATAATTCTCTCTGTGGCTGTGCTCTCTAGTGGTGCCTCTAGCCCTACCCAGTCACCAGCCTCTGCAAAAATGATGCAGGCGTGGCTTTTTCCTTTTCTTGAGAACTTACTCCCTGGGACCCCCTGATGGCTATCAGTTGCTTTCTGTCTGGATTTTGCCTCTCTACGCCATCAGGTTGCCATCTGAGAGGGCTTGTTCACCTGGTTTTTGAGCTTCATGCAGCCCCTACACACATCTTTGGATCAGGATTGTCTCCATGGCCTTCAGTCTCAGGCAAGTTCAGCTGACGGGCCACACTAGAGCTCCCAGCAACTTAGGGAGACAAAAGCAGTCCTGATCAAACCCTTCACTAAGGTGATGAAATCAGAAAATTTGAAACTAAGCAATCATTGCTAGTATTTAGGAAAACAGTAGCACTTAGCCCAATTCATTCTTCTGATCACTGTAGGCTAGGTTAGCTAAGTGTCAGTAAAATGAAGAAGGTGAAATTTGAGCTGGGCTTAAGGAAGGGTAGGATGAAGTCAAGCATGAACAAAGGATAATGCATGTCAGATGGAGGCAAACAAATCGGCCAAGGAACAGCATGAACAAAACACATTGAACAGACAGTCTTGGGAGAGCTGCCACTTTCACAGTTGTGAAGGTAGACCTAGTCAATTTGGGAGGCATTTTGAATGCCAGTCTTTTGATCCTCTTGTGAATTGGTTTTTGGTTTTTCCAAATGAACATCTGAAAACCACCTGCATCGTAATCACCAACTTGCTTCGTTAAAATAGTTGGAACCTACGTAAATCTACTATTTAAGAATCTCTGAGGCTGAAGCTAGGGAATTTGGCTTTGTATCAAATTTACCAGTTCATTCTTATCTGAAAACAAATGCTATATAGTAATCCTTTTTTAACTTTTTTTAAAAGGCCAACCATTGTATATTGAAACTCAGCATATAAAACTGATGAAAGCCCTGTTTGCATGGTGTGTGCATGTGTGTGTGTAGGGTTCTTGAAACCCTCTCTCAGCTCTCAGAAGAAAACCTTTTCTGTAATTAATGGGAAAATCACAGGGAAATGTTATGATGACACTGAGGTTTTTAGAAGATTAACCAGTCATTAGGCTGTGAAATAGATTTGAAGAGGAAGAGACACAAGATATAACAAGACCAGCTATAGGCGGGTGTAACAGTTATTAAGTGTCATCGCAAACATCAAATGTATAAGAAATGTTAATACTTTGACTCAATTAAATTCAATCTGATTTTGACTCATAAATTCAATCTTAACCAACACTGGGGCATCTCTTTCCAAACCTATCCCATATATGTGGGAAGTTCCTGGAATCTAAAACAGAGTGGATAATTATTGGAAATCCTCTCAGGTGTTGATTTACCCAGATTACTACAAGTTAGTCCACGTGGTGCCTTAAAGTCCACTGCCTCTGGATGTCAGTAAAAATAGCAGAATAAGGACCGCTGAAAATTCTCTCCTCTGTAAAAGAAATGAAAACACTGGCAAAAAGAAATTGTTAGAATTAATTTTTTTAGAACTCTGGAAATTCAACTTGCCCAAGGCCCATTCCCCACTCTCCAGCTTCATAGTAGTCTTGAAAACCAACCCACATTCATACCGAAAAACAGCAGCCTGGAAGCAACCGGAGGGAGGTTAGAGGTTTTTCAAAACCTTATCCCCAAAGAATCGTCATTATTATTCCTGCCTGGTGGTTCACCAGAAGACCCTTATCTGCAAAACTGTTCCTATTGACCTGACTCAGAGTTTGCCTAGTGTGAAAAGCCTTCCCCTTTTCTCTTTCTGCCCAAAAGTTTTTCCCCATGGGGTTGTTATCAAAATCTATTACAGATGACTATCTACATTGTGGATACCTTAAACAGTACAAAACAGTTTGGAAAAACAATAGAATAATCAAAACATTTTAAAAGGAGAAGCTGAGGAATGAGATGGTCATAGGAAGAAGTATTTGAAAGGCTTGGTACATTCCTGGGACTCTTGAAGTCCACATGGATGTATGAGAACGTATCCAGGACCACACTTAGATGCATTCTGAAGAAATACATGAGAAATCTATATAAGATCTCACTTCAGACTGACCTTGAGGCTCTGTGAAATCAGGCAGTGAAAGCTAAGGCAGAGTTGTCAAATGTCTGGCTGGGTGTTGAAGGCGTTTCTAACTAAAAATGCACACGAAGCCTCATTTCAAAGACTGGGAGACTTATTTGATTTGAGGTATTGAAGAACATCCAACTTATTAGTAGGTAAATACAAAGGACAGCATAGACTACAAAATGGGAAGACGAGCAGGGTGCCTGGGTGGCCCAGTTGGTTAGGCGTCTGACTCTTGGTTTTGACTCAGGTTGTGATCTCAGGGTTGTGAGATTGAGCCCAGCATAGGGCTCGATGTTCAGCATGGAGTCTGCTTGAGATTCTCTCTTCCCTTCCTCTGCCTCTCCTCTGCTCCTCTCACTTGTGCTTTCTCATTCACCCTCGAAAACAAATAAATAAATCTTAAGAAAAAGGGGGTGGAGGATCTATTCAGATCTCTGAATAGACATTGTTCCAAAGAAGACACAGATGGCCAACGAACACATGAGGAGATACTCAACATCACTAAACACCAGGAAAATGTAAATCAAAGTCACAATGAGATATCACCTCGCACCTGTGATCATGGCTATTATCAAAAAACCAGAAATAACAAGTGTTGCCAAAGATGTGGAAAAAAGGGAGCCCTTGTGCACTATTCATGGGATTGTAAATTAGCATAACCATTATGGAAAACAGTATGGAGGTTCCTCAAAAAATGAAAAATGGAACTTCCATATGATTCAGCAATTCTTCTTCTGGGTATTTTTGTGAAAAAAATGTGGGGGCGCCTGGGTGGCTCAGTCAGTTAAGTATCTGACTCTTGATTTTGGCTCAGGTCATGATCTTGAGGTTGTGAGATGGAGCCTGGCATCGGGCTCCATGCTGGGCATAGAGCCTGCCTAAGATTCTCTCTCCCTCTTCCTCTGCCCCTCCCCTCCCCTCTCTCTAAATTAATTAATTAATTAATTAATTAATTAAAATAAAAAATAAAGACTTTAAAAAAATGAAAACACTAACTCAGAAAAATATGTACCTCCATGTTCACTGTAGCATTATTTACAATAATCAAGATATGGAAGTAACCTAAGTGTCTATCAATAGATGAATGAATACAGAAAATATTTAAAAAGGTAAAGAAAAACATAAAATTATACATATAGTAGGAATATTATATAATGGAATATTAATCATGTATAAAAGATAAGGTAATCCTACCATTTGCAACAACATGGATGGACCCTGAGGGCATTCTGCTAAGTGAAATACATCAGACAGCAATATTTTTTATTAAAACTATTACCTGAAAAGTAAAGAATATCTGGAGAGTCCAGCCACCAAGATCAAGTCCCTTATAATGAAAAAAAAATAGATTGACTTCAGATCTTCCCAGATCAGTGTTTTATGCTAGAATACAATGGAGTAACATATGTAAGATTTCAAGAAAAATAAAGCTGACAGTAAAGGATTTCTTTATCCAATCAAACTGACCTTCTTGTATGAATAGACAAACTTTGATGAATATGAAACAACAAAGGAAATATTGTTGCCACGTGAGCTTCCTCAATAATCTATTTGAGAATTAGCTTCAAAAAACTGAAATGACCAGAAATATGTTGGCATAAAAGATTGATTATGGCCATAGAATTTACATTTACCTGTAGAACAAAGACTAGATGATGATTTTAATGGAGATAGAATAGTATACGATAGCTACATTTTCTGATGATGTAAAAACTGTACAACTACAACAGTGATGTAAAAATTGAGTGTCTGAATGAAAAATAGAACAAGCTCACAGATTTCAACATACTGCTTGAGATTAGACTGCCAGAGATGAAGAAGAGCAGAAGATAGTACTAGGAGGGAATAGAAGACAATACTAGCTCATTTTTCTTCTGTGTGTGGAAAATAAATTAATAGTCTTCAAAAAGAGGGTGGGCATTGAAAATATTATATAAGAGAATTAATATGCACGTTGCTATCAGGACAAGAAAACAAACCTTTCTAGATATGATAAAATAAAGCAAAAGCATAAGAACAAATATATGGAATTACATAGAAAATTATATCTATATTTATATCAACATATAAACATGTATACATATATAAAAATCATCATATAAATATATTTTATATTTGATATAAATATAATGAAATATGATATTGCAGAACTGAAGTCAAACAAATTAATCTTGTCAGCAAATGTAAATTGGAAAAAGATAGCTATATAAAGAAAAGGATGTTCCAAATTTGTCAACAGAGCAAAATGCAAAGCTATGCTATATACTAGAGACACACCTACATCAAGTTTAGAATTGTTAGAATAACAGGATGAGCGAACATATACCAGCATAAAAATGCGAAGAAAATAAAGTTGGAATTTTAACATCTGATGAGGTAACCATCAGTCAGAGCATTAAAAAAAGGCAAAGAGGCTTTAAAAAAAAAAAGGCAAAGAGGGATACTTTCTGGTGTTAAAAGCTATAATTTGTAACAAAGATATAATTTATGGATATTTATGCATCTAATAATAAACAACTTTCAAAAGGCAGCAACTACATGAATTTCCAGGATAAACAGAAACACAATAATAAGAGATTTTAGCAAACCTTGTTCAAATGTGATGAAGTCAATAAAACATTAAGAATACCTGAACATCATTGGGGCACCTGGGTGGCTCAGTCGTTAAGCATCTGCCTTCGGCTCAGGTCATGATCCCAGGGTCCTGGGATCGAGCCCCGCATCGAGCCCCGCATCGAGCCCCGCATCGAGCCCCG
>NW_027397084.1:27556896-27572724 GCF_003265705.2 Callorhinus ursinus
ATCGAGCCCCGCATCGAGCCCCGCATCGAGCCCCGCATCGAGCCCCGCATCGAGCCCCGCATCGGGTTCCCTGCTCGGCGGGAAGCCTGCTTCTCCCTCTCCCGCTCTCTCTGCTTGTGTTCCCTCTCTCGCTGTGTCTCCCTCTCTCTCTGTCAAATAAATAAATAAAATCTTAAAAAAAAAGAATACCTGAACATCATAACCAGTAAGGCAAATTTTAACCTTGATAATAGAGAATATATATCTTCTTTTCAAGTACACATAGAACATTTACCAAAAAAGTATATTTTATGCCACAAGTCAAGCTGAATACACTTTAAATATATAAATTACAGAAACATGAATAAGCAAAAATTCTCTTTCCTGCTAACTTAAGAAAAAAAACCTCACAAGTAAAAACTGTTTGCCTGAAAGAGGACACACAGACAAAAATTGCAAACTAGGGAAAAAAATCATAAGCTGATAGATCAGAATCTATTGGATACAGATAAAAATTATCAGAAGTTATTCATAGCATTAAATAACCATATCAAGTACATCGACTGATTCTACATAAGTTGATTTATTGTTTTCTTACCTATAGTTCAGCTTATCAATGCTCTTACGGATTTTGTGCCTGCTTATTCTATCAGTTACTGAATGATAAATGTTGACATTTCTGACTACAATTGTGAATTTGTCTATTTCCCCTTTAAGACTGATCAGTGTTCACTTCATTTCGAAGCTTTGGTTTTAGGTGTATATACACACTGTCTTCTTTAAGAACTGACCCCTTTAGCATTATATATTCTCTTTACCCATGATGATCTTTCTTGTTCTGAGGTCTGCTTAGCTGAAATTACTACAGCTACTCAAGCTTTCTTTTTGTTAGTGTTTGCATGTTCTCACAGTAGCCTAAACTCGGCCGTCAGCACTTCATTAACAATTTCTACTTTAATCTTCCTACCAAATTATATGGCATTTTGTCTGCGGTAAGCAAATGCATGGATCTTATTTCTTCCTACAGGTGCCTGTCTCTCCGAATTTCAGGGATGTTTTCTGCCCTGCCACTTGAATTCTCTGATGGGCACAAGAAAAATCATTAATTTGTAGTTTGTCTATGTTTTTTGTTGTTGTAGGACAGAAACAATGCTCTTTCCAGGCCTTCACATCTCTGAAATGAAACTGGAAAGCCTGTGCTAAGTTCATTATTTGAGCTTAGTGAGAGTAGATATGTGATTTGTATGTCTGACAATATATTTCTACATACTCGGGGAAGGAGACATTGGAAGGTGTCGGTAAGTAATATCCCTTCCCGAGGAAAAGCCAGGATGCGGAGGGGCTCACATGGAAGCTTATCAAGCACCCCTGTGTCTCAACCTATGATCTGACTATTTTAAAAGCAGAAACATCTTTTCTTTGTGTCTTCTGGCACAATCTCCTTCCCTTCAACTGAAAATGTGGGGGGTTGTCTCTACTATTTACTCCTTTGTGACCTGGATGGTACGTGAATTATTAAAAGGGAGGTATTTGATCTTTTCATACTTTCCTACCGATCTCTCACTTTCTCTGCACATTGAAATTTAGAAACTTTCTTTCTGTTCACAGATTGTCAGATACAGTCATGGAACTTGAACATGTGAGGGATCTGGGAGATAATGTAGTGCAACTCTTCATTTTTGGATGAGGAAAAGAAACCTAGAGAATCAAAGTGACCCTATTTTTTGAAAAAAAAGTATTGTTATATTTTCAATGATCCAGTTCTCCTCCTTAAAGAGTGCAAATAATCAGATGGCAGACAGCCCACAAACTGCTATTTAGCATTTATATTTTAAAACACAATGAATGAGCATGAAGAGAAAGAATAGATACGAAGCACAAGATGCCTTAAGATCTACTCTAGTCTGTTGACTGTATAAACTGATACTAAAAGTCATCTGTGACCTTATAAATTTCATTCAGTTCTAGCATAACTTTCCTTCCATTTAAAAAAAAATCCCCTTATATTTAAACATCCTTCCTATTCTATAATACAATATTATAGAATATATATGCTCTATATTCTGTTTTGTAAGCACTTAAAATGCACAAAAAACACCATTGATTGTCACGTGTCTTTTTTCATAGTATAATGTGCTGTGAGATCCATACCTTATTTTTTAAAAATCTAAAAATACTCCTTTTAGAACTTGTCAATATGTTCTCAAGGTGGTTACAATCATGATTTTATAAGTTAATAACTATTATAACATTTCTTTAAATTTGCCTGGCTCCTGCATATGTCCTTATTTTCCCCTTAATATATTTTCTCCTGGGTTTTTCATGCATCGTGTAGAAATTCAATTTTTTTAATGAAGTAAATAAAAATGATTCAGCCTCCTAGCATTTCCACTTATGTTTTTAGTTATACCAGAACACATATATAATAAAATTTTTATAGCGCTAACCAAAAAATAAAGAAAATATAAGGTTTACTTATATCTTTTTTTTTTACTTAATCTTTTCCAGACTCTTCCATCACATTATGAATAGTTAATATGGTTTTACTTTGTTTTATTGCTAGATTTCATAACAACATGGCTTGAAACCACCAAACTAATCAAAAAGCAAAATGAACATTAGTTAGGCTTTCTTGGGATTAAATTGTGATGATACAATTTAATGATGAAACTCAAATTCTTGATGAACATTCAGTTGGCACCTCTTCTTTCAGTCAGGCATCTGACGTACTTGTTTTAACAACACTCATGGTGTTTAAATGTCACAAGATGTCAATAAATTTTTTGATTTGCCATAAGGTATATTTTAATTTATTTGCACTCCATTCATTTTAATAAAATTTTCCATGAAGCTACACACCTTAAGTTCTGGGGGGCTTGGGTAAAATTTTGAGTGTGTATTATGCAAAAATATTTAGATAAGTTACAAAATTCAACGAGGCATCTGGCTCTTTGTCTACTGTGTCAAAAATTTAGATCTTTTGAAATGCTGAGCTGATTAAGTGAATTTTCCATTCAAATGTTTGGCATTATGTGGATACAAGTTTGGTTGGCTTTGTCTTTTGTCACTGGTTAGTTGCATAAATCAAAAGGAGACTGAATTAGAATTAAAGTGTTAGGACATTCAGTGGAAAAAATGTGAAAATTCATGATTTTATTATTTCAGAAAGCTGGGGCAAAGTATGAACAAACAAATTCCTGAATTTTGCTTTAGCTAACTTCACTTTCTTGTTTTACATTTTCTTTGCCAAACTATTTTAGCCTAAATTATCAGAGTGAACAATTAATAATTGTAACTAACTTTGGAATACTTGCATGTCCTGGGACGCCTGGGTGGCTCAGTAGGTTTAGTGGCCCACTCTCGATTTTTTGCTCAGGTCATGATCTCAGGATCCTGAGATTAAGCCCACTCATCAGGCTCTGTGCTCAGCGGGGAGTCTGCCTGAGATTCTCTCCCTCTCCCGCTGCCCCTCCCCCTGCTTGTGTGCTCTCTCTCTCTCTCTCCCTAAAATAAATAAATAAATCTTTAAAAAAATTTGCATATCATTTTTAATTTTTTTTAAGTGAGTTAAAAAATACAGAGAAGTATAGAGAAAAAGTAACAACCACATATTTAACACTCACCTTATCACCTCCAATTTTTTTCATGTTTGCTGTAGATTTTTCAAGCAATTAAATATTAGAGATAATACTGAAGTTTTTCTCTCCCTGATTCCATTCCATTCTCTCAATCAACAGAAGTAATTACCAACCAGTCTTCATATTGAATATAAGTAATATAAAAAATGAAGTTCCCATTGAACATTATAACTAAAGCAGACTTTTTTCATTTCAGTATTCAAAGAGAAATTTATTTGAAGAGAAATAAATTGCTATTCATTGTCACCAAATTTCAGAAGTGCATAAGAGTATATGAAATAGCAATTGATATTAATACTTCCCCATGGTATGATTTCCATTCTCTTTAATTGATGTACTGGTTTTATACTAGATTTATTTTTCTGCTGGTGAGAAAATAAAAAGGAATTAGAAGGAAATAGCACTTGATATTTTTCATAAATATGCAACAAGGTACAATAAAAATATTTTTGTATTTTTGGCTTTGGTTTTGCTTTTGCTTCCCAGTGCATTCGACATTTACAAACCATGTGCAAGCCAGCCAGCCAGCCACTGACTAAAGGAAGGAGGATAAAGATTACAAAGGAAGGCAACAAGGTACATTTTGTTTCTGACATTTAAAATAGTATGATGCAAGGATGAAAATGAAAGATGTGATGCAATGTGCATTCTGACTTCCCATCTCAGGATGTGTGCTGAATAAACTGAGGGGAGACACAGAGAGCAAGAAGCTAATGTTCAGCTGCCCAGTCTGGGCATCAGGAGACCACTGCATGGTGACCTCAGTGCTAATCCATCTCAGCCCAACCTTATTCAGAGAACAGAGCGGCAGGGTCAGACAGAGAAGCCGGCTAGCACACCTGAGCCTGCCTCATTTCCTGAATGGTTTGGAGATTCAAGGGAGAACCTGTAGGGCTGCCACAGGCCCAATGTTCTGGAATAGAGGAAAAAGC
This sequence comes from Callorhinus ursinus, assembly GCF_003265705.2. Lineage (NCBI taxonomy): Eukaryota > Metazoa > Chordata > Mammalia > Carnivora > Otariidae > Callorhinus > Callorhinus ursinus. The sequence goes on from NW_027397084.1 coordinate 27,561,446, forward strand.
CAGGGAACTGAATGGAATATGTGGCAAATCCAACAAGAACTGGGAGGAATCTGAATTAGTACAGGGCATATGGCCTATTCTATCTTAAAAAATAGGAGACCTCAATTTCACCAGCTACAGACTAAGGAGGGCCTATAAGAACCATCTGCTAGCAAGCAAGGGTTATTATTCCAGATACCAGAGAACCACAGGCAGCATACATCCAAGGTCTAGCTCAAAGACAAGTGATAACTACCATTTCCCTATTTACCACTAAGGCACTTAAGCCACAACCCTTTGTTCAATTATCCCCAAAACTATCTTAAGGAAAGAAGCAGGGGAAGAGAGAGAGAATATTAAGAGACAAAAATTGCCAAAGTGACCACTGAAAATGTCAGCTCACAGGGATGCCTGGTTGGCGCAGTCATTTAAGTGTTCAGCTCTTGGTTTCAGCTCAGGTCATGATTTCAGGGTTGTGAGATCGAGCCCCCCGGTGGGCTCCATGCCCTATGTGGGGCTCCACACTTAGTGCGGGGTCTGCTTGAGGTTCTCTTTCCCTTTCCCTCTGCCCCTCTTGCTTGTGCTCTCTCTCTAAAATAAATAAATAAATCTTAAAAAAAAAAGAAAGGAAAATATCAGCTCACACTATTTTAAAACTAGAATGCACTATGGGTTCTTTTTTTCCAGCTAAACAATGTGTGAGGACTAATGAGCAGAGATTAGTTCTAAACTAAATAATGTAGCACATTTTCCTCTGCATGTCTGAATTAGAGTAAACAAACATATGTAAATGCATAGATATAAATTGTCAACTATTATGAATTAAGTATAACAGGGTATTTAATTTGTCAGAGTTGCACAATTTTCCTTCAAGAGTAGGTGGTTTTTCATTATTAATGTAAATATACCACAATATAAAGCAACTTCTTAATATGATGAAATTGCAATGGGCTAAACATTTAGTCCAAATAATGATAGAAGAGGGCAATTTCCATTTGAAATGGAATATTTCAGGTAGCAAAATAATTATGAAATAAAAGGTTTATAATATCTCAGAATAACTCCCACTTAAAAATATATCCTCAGAGTGTTTCTTTTCTTTGTTTGATTTTAATTAACTAAAATAATTTCAGAGGAAGACATACAAGATTGCTGTCCTGCTTCTCTGTAAATGTGATCACCAATGTTCTCTGAAAAAGAGAATGCTTTACAATGGAAAATGGCATTGATGAAGTAAATTGATTATATTCTTCAACTTACTTGGATTTTTACACACACACAAAATTAGGTAAGTGTTGATTATATTCACTTACTTATATCAACTATTTTCAGTAGTATTAATGTATAACTGATTGCTAGGAACTTTCATGAATATGTGTTCAAATTCAATTTTGTGTTATATTTATTTCCTAAAATAATTTCTATTTCTCATCACCTTGACCTGCCTCTTGGTTCTGTAAAAACAAAAGCTCTTGCCTCTAAGAATATGTATACAGGAATGTTTAATATAACGTTATTTGCAGGGGCAAAAAGCTGGAAATAACTTGAATGTCTATCAGTATGAGAATGATTGAATAAATTATTGTATATCTTTACTAGGTATGACACTAGACATTAGAAGAATAATTTAGAATTCATATACCCTAACCCATAGGATATCCAAGAAATATCATTAAATCAAAAACATAAGTTGCAACAAAATGTGCATAATGTATCTATCTCAGGTTTTCTAAACATGAATTTGGATATTTTCCTTCTTTTACTATGATTTGAAATCATTAGAATAGTATTGGAAGTATCTGACCATTAACAAGGTAATAGAATTTCCCTACGAAACCATCTTCATCTGGTTTATGTTGAATATTTATTGAGTGGGAGATCTTCTCTTTCTCTATGTTTCCTATGGTAACTGATCTGTTTAGATTTTCTGCCTCTCTCAAGATCAATTTTGATAAATTGCATTTTTCTGGGAAATTATCCATTTTATCTAGGTTTTCAAATTTTTTTTGCATAGATTGTGCAAATTAGTCTCATTGTTTTAAATTTTTTTCTCTGTTTTTGATGGTTATTTTCCTTTTGTCATTTCTAATTTTGTGTATTTGTGTCTTCTTACTTTTATCTTGACAGGTTAGCTAACAGTTTGTTTATTTTGGTTTTGAAAGAAAAAGTTTTCTTTCAACAAAGAATTTCCAAAAACAAAATGGATATTTTTCAAAGAACTACCAGTTAGCCTTATCCTACTATTTTCCTGTTTTTAATTTATTAATTTCTACTTTTATCTTTACTAATTTCTTCTCTTTCATTGTTCCCTATCTTTGCAACTTTGTTGTTTAAGCCATTTATTTTATTATGGTATATAATAGTTACTTGACTATATAGTTGATACTAGGACTGGGGTAGTGAAAATATAAGATAAGCCTAGAGCATCTTGTAGGTACTTAAAAAGGGGGAAAAAGGGAAAAAAGGAAAGAAAGAAAGAAGGAAGGAAGGAAGGGAGGAAGGGAGGGAGGGAAAGAAGGGTAATGGGATCAGATTGAATGGGCACAGGGCTAATCCAAACAAGTTCCTAAGAGCACCTGGACGGATCAGTTGGTAAAGTGTCTGACTCTTGGTTTTGGCTCAGGTCATGATCTTGGGGTCCTGGGATCGAGCCCTCATGGGGCTCCCCACTCAGTGGGGAGTCTGCTTATCTCCCTCTCCCTCTGCCCCTCCCCCCGCCTTGCACATGTGCGCGTGCTCTTTCTCTCTCTGAAATAAATAAATAAATCATTAAAAAAGGTCCTAATGGCCAAAACTAGAATAATTTAAGCAATAAAATAAATAACAATAGTATTGTAGTATAATCCAAGGTATAAAATAAATATACATGAGTCCATACTGATAAAAATTATTTTAATAAATAAATGAGAAGTGAAAAAGGATACATTTTTCTTACAGGAGAATTCAAAATACTATATGTAGATCTTACTCCCTGCTTAATAGCCCATCCAGTTGAGTGTGAATGGACTTAGTGACTCACTTCCAAAGAACCAGAAAGGGAAAAATAGTTACTTTGCAGTAGAGGAGGCTAGAGAAATCTGGCAAACACTACCTTAACCAAGTGATAAAGGCTAGTATTATGAATATCATGTTGATATCATGTTCTCCCATGATATATAACATATCATATATATATGATATATATATCAGGGAGAATTATATATATATATGCACACATTATATATGTATATATATATAATTATATATATATGTTACCTAGTCCAAACATGAGAAAAATTAGACAAACCCCAAATGAAAGGCATTCTACATAATGCTTGGCTAATACTCTTAAGAAGTGTCAAGATATAAAAAACAAAGAAAGAGTGAGAAGTTGTCACAGATTGGAGGAGACTAAGTAGACATCACAACTAAATGAAATGTGTTATTGGGGACTGGAGTATGGACATTAGTGGAAAACTGATGAAGGAATTGTTTATTAGTAATGTACCCATGTTAATATCTTACTTTGGACAAAATTACCCGGTTATATAAGATGTCTTAGTCTGTTCAGGCTGCTATAACAGGATAACCATACATGGGTGGCTTATAAACAATAAAAATTTGTTTCCCACAGTTCTGGCGGCTAGGAAGTCCAAGATGAAGTTGTCGGCAGATTTGTACACTGTGGTCTTCTCACTGTGTCCTCAGAACCCCTTTTAAAAGGACACTAATCTCATTCGTGACGGGGCTCCACCCTTATGCAATAATCAGCTCCCAAAGGTCCCAATTCCTAGTAGCATCATATTGAGAGTTATGATTTCAACATAATGAATGTTGAGGGGACAGATTCAGTATATTGCAGATATTAACACCAGGGGAAACTAAGTAAAGTGTCTATGGAACCTCTCTGTATTATCTCAGTAAGTTTTCTAGGTATCTAAATTTATTTCCAAATAAAATTTCTAAAAATTTAGAATGAGTTACAATGATTTAAGATGAAATTAATGAAGGGTCAAATTATGGCTTTGTTAAGTTAGTCAATAGAAATTCAGATATTAAGCCATAGTTTCTTTAAGTGATTTTTTTTAAAATTTATGATTATTTAGTCTATGTGCTGCCAAAGTGAGCACTATTTATGATTATTTCTTGAGAACTTAGTATATCAGTAGCACTATGCTAGGTTATTGATTAGAAAGTGACAAAGCCTACCTGCTGCAATCCTCAAGGGACTTCATCACTTTTAATAGATATGCTCAAAGTCTGTCAAAGAGACTGTCCAAGTTTCATTAGGGAGAGGGGAGTATTTTATGAAAATGTAAGGACTAAACTAACTCTGAGAGACAGATGCCATATCTGGATCTACAAAGAGATCCGACTATTTTTATGTATTTTAGTATCTTTATATTAACCAATTCAAACTACTTTAGTCTTTTAAATTTTTTGCCCAAGCAAGTATTACTGGCAGAATCCAGTTCTAATAAAAATTACTACATAACTAGTTTAACTCGTTGCCTTTGAATATGCAATGGTTACCAATTCACAACCTAATCATTTCAAACTAATCTCTTTTCTCTCCCCAAGCCTAATGATTTCTTCAGGGATTAAACATTTGGGCATGCATTACGATATATTTTGCTGATGCAAACTAGCACTTTAAGTCTGTATTTTTCAAAATACTTGTAGTGACCTATGAGTGAGCCGTGATAGTTTTAAGTATGTCTCTATAAACATTTTTAATAAAATAGACTACAATACAATGCAATATGACAGCCCCAGAATAACCAAAAAGCCTTTAATGCCACAAGGATAATATCATTTTGCAAACTTTTTTTCAATTTAGGTGTGTGTGTGTGTGTGTGTGTGTGTGTGTGTGTGTGTGTGTGTCTGTGTGTGTCTGTGTGTGTTATAGCTTGGTGTAAAATATATTTCTTATACATGAATCAAGAAAAGAAAGTTCAAATTCCCTGTTTTAAGGGATAGTTTAGTGTCCTCACAGGACCAGAGACAGCATGAGAAGTTTTAACAATAAGCAACACAGAAGCAAAGCAAATAAAAAATACCGTTTTTAGGAAGTTGGAAAGGCTTTATGAAAAAGGAGTGATTTGAACAGAGTTCTGAAGAACTCATAGTACAGAGAAGAATTCCAACAGGTAGACATGCTAGGAAATTACATTGTAGGAGGTTATAAAAGATGAAGACAAATGCTTAATGTGAATCAGAATGATCTAAATGTTTGTCAAAATGCAGATCTGGGGAACTTGCAACGATATTCTGATTTGATAGATCTGCAGTGTGTTCACGAAATCTGCATTTTTAACATGCACTTGTCCTACATGAGTCTGATTCATGGGGCTCAAACGCCAAACATGGCTGCCATTGGTCATTGGTCTACATTGCTGGGTAAGTTAAATTCTGTAATTAGGCTTTAAAAATCCCTCAACCATGTATTTTTGCTAATAAGCTTATAGGAAAAGAAACTTATAGGAAAGAAAGCTATGCTTTCTTATGCTAGCCTATAGGAAAGAAAGCATAAACAAATTGCAATAGGTCAACGATGCCTGTTAGACTGGAATAAAGTAAGGATCATAAAGGAAAATTTTAGGAAAAACAGACAGAGCCAGTTTGTGAAAGACTTGGCATTTCAAATTAAGGTGTATGCACTTACCTTAAAGCAATAGGGAGTCATTAGTAATTTTTATGGAATGGAGGGACACTATCTGGATGATTCATTTAATGTTGGTGTTAAAAGAAAGATAAACTGAAAGTGGAAGATTGGTAATAAGCGTGTTGAATATTTAGGTATGTGTTAAAAGTCCTGGTTTATTGCAGAGAAGGAAGATTTTGCACATTGAGAGTGTCTGAGTTTTTACATAAAATATCAACTAAAGGAAAATAATAAATTTGCAGACTATGGACTTAATCAGAATATTTAGCTATATATATCAAGCAGGAACCTCCACAACCACTAAAACAATTGCTAACATTGTGTGTTTTAACCAAAATTTAGCATATCATGTTGTCCTTGAGTTTTAATAAAAATCTCATCCCCTAGGAAACCTCATACTGCCCCAATGAAGAAAATAACAGTCCATTTTATTCATTATAAAGTGGAAAAACATTCTGCAATGTTTGCTGCATTAAATTTCACTGGAATCGACATTAATTTTCAAAGTGAAACCACCTTTTAGATTAATTAGAGAATAATTCATTCCTCATTATATCTATAATGTTTTCAATTAGCCTTAAGTATGCTGAGATACTATCTCCATTTTCCACTTAAATTTTCTACATTGTCTGATAATAAATCTTGCCAGTTGAAAAATGAAAGTAAATTAGCATTAATTTTCATATCCTTGGAACCTGATATCAATTCTTAGTCACTATCAATCTATTAAAAATATTTTGTGGTCATTTGAAAGGATATAAACATGCTTCTTAGATATAAACATGCTTCTTATCAAATGAGAGCAGCTCCAAAATCCAACAGTGGATATGAACTCCAGGTGAACTGCAGGGTGGACTAGATAATTGTTTTAAATTTTATCTTTCACAAAGAAAATTGCATGGGGATTTCTGGAGGCTAGGGTTGTCTTTATAAGGAAATTGAATATTAAGGGAAAACAGATTTGACCCCAAGCTACACATGCATAGATGAAATTTGGCAAACTTTCTCGATGTCTAATGATTCCAGGAATAAACAGGGATACATGCATCCCAATCAAATGGTATTGCACAGTTAGAATAGAAAAGACTTACTGTGGAGTAAGTCCATACCCCACAGCCTCAACCCAACAGGCATCAAGTTGAGTAAAATAATAATTTTTTAAAGATCTTATTTATTTATCTTGAGAGAGAGAGTGCAGGGGAAGGGGCAGAGGGGAAGGGAGAGAGAATCCTCAAGCAGACTCCCCCTGAGCACAGAGACTGACCCTGAGATCATGACCTGAGCCGAAATCAAGGGTCAGACGCTCAAAGGACTGAGCTACCCAGGCGCCCCAAATAATACATTTTCAGACAATAGACTTACTCAAAATACTTAACATATGGCAGGTACACCTACAAATTCTAACATAATTGTTAATACTTGGCTCCAAGCCTACTGTGAGGTCTGCTTCTCTACAATTCATAAATGTGAACATTAGAATCATTAGCTCTAAATTTGATCATTAGAATTCAAAAACCTCAACTCTGCTGCTTAAGAGTTTACAAAAGCAGCTCTTTTCTTCAAGTATAATAATCACTGATGTCTCAGATTAGAAGTGATTCTTATATCTAAATTGAGAGTCATAGTATTAGAAGTTTTTTCTATTTTTTTTATTTTAGAGTTTTATTTTTTAAAAAAGTAAGTATACAAAGTGCTCTCCAGGAATATATTTCAAAATGTATGTATGTAGTGTCTGAGCGTGTGGGCTTAGAGCAAATGGGATTTTAGAAGTGTTTTCTGAAATCAGCTTATATATAATACAACATTTGCTTTTGGATTTGTAAAAGCTTGTAGTAGGTATATGGAAAGACCAAACATTTCTATTAATAAGCTTTCTCTATGGAAGTTGCTTAAGCTAAATGGTCATGGTAACATTTATTTTATGTTTACTAAATGCCTGGCACTGTACTGAGAGCTCTCTATGTGATCACCATATAAACATACCTATGGGGGAAGGGCTGTTATATATGAATAACCTGAGGCATAGAGCGGTTAAATAACTCATTCCATGGTAACATGGCTAGTAAGTTGCAAATCTGAGACTGAAGTCCAAGAAGTCTGGCCCCAGAGCTCATGATAGTAACCATGCAGAAATAAATGTTTATTGGGGCGCCTGGGTGACTCAGTCGGTTAAGCTTCTGACTCTTGATTTCAGCTCAGGTCATGATCTCAGGATCATGGGATCAAGCCCTTCTGTGTTGGGCTCCTGGGTCAGCTGGGAGTCTGCTGGAGATTTTTCTCTCCCTCATCCTCTGCCTATCCCCACACCCTGCTCACGCTCATTCTCTCTCTCTCTCTCAAATAAATAAATAAATCTTTAAAAAAAAGAAAGAAATGTTCATTAATGAATATGAATGAGGGCTTTGAAGAAGCCATCACTATGTGTTCTGATTACCTTTTGCTACTGAGCCAAAATAGAATGTAGAAATGAGAAGCTATTCTCCTTTTGCAAGTTCCTATTTGAAAGTAATAAAGTAAACGTCTTTAGGATCATTTCTGTCCATGCCCTGCAATGCACGTTAACAACTAGATCACATTACCCATTATTTTGCAAATTACTTGGTATGTATTAGCTATATATGGCTGCAATTGGTCATTCATCTGAGCGTGTGGGCTTTGCTTTGCCGGGTAAGTTGAATTTTCTAATTAGGGTTTAAAATACTCAACAATGTATTTTGGCTGCAAAACTCCATGGAAGAAATTTAAAATCATTATTATTCCCACCAGCCAAAGATAACCTCTCAACACATTTTGTTATAAATCATTCCAAGCATTTTTTCTTCTCTACTATACGGCAAGATAATCTGTTGAGTATTTTGTTTTCTCTGCTGTAGGTATTTTTCTTCCTAATCCCAAGAGGTGAGCCAAATCTTATTTTTCAGGAGATTTTATATTGCAGAAATACCACAAGATGTGGCAGTTCTGTTGAGGAGGCTGAGATAGGCAAGGCTCCCCAAATTAAGAAGTGAATCTTAGAAGCCATGGGAGAGAATATGCCCAGACCAAGGTCAGCATGAATGTTAACATGTAACATAAGGCAGAACTTTCTTATGCCCCTGAAGAGAAAGGAGGGAGAAATAAAGAAATGTGATGTGTCTTGTACTATCTGTCAAAATTAATTTACAAAAATACATAATTTCAAACTGAGCATAAATTGATATGTAAGTCCTTCAAACTCCCATGCATTTACTTGCCTGAACTAATGTGACATCAGTTTTTTTGTGACTGAAGCCCTCCTTCAATTTCTTTCTTTTCTTTTTTTTTCAGTGAGTTATAATTCACATATTATGAAATTCCTCATTTTAAGATGTACCACTCAGTGAGTTTTAGTATATTCAAAAGGTTGTGCAACCATCCCACCATGTAATTCCAGAATATTTACATCACTACAAACCAACAAATGACTAATCAAATACAACCCTTGTACTTGCTTGCAGGCACTTCCATTCCCCCCCCCACCCCCCCCCTCTCCCTTTCCCTACACAAATCTACTTTTTGTCTCTGGATTTTCCTTTTCTAGACATTTCATATAAACGGAATCATAGAACTCGTGGTCTTTTGTACTAGGCTTCTTTCATAAAACATGTTTCCAAGTTTCATTCATGTTGTAACATTTATGAGAACTTTATTTATGGTGAAATAATATTCCATGGTATGGATATACACTATTTTTTAATCCATTCATCAGATAGACATTTGGCTTGTTTCTACTTTTTGGTCATTATAAAGAATACTGCTACTAACATTTGTATGCAAGTTTTTGTGTAAAATATGTTTTCATTTCTCTTGCATATATAACTAGGGGTATAAGTCTTGTGTAAGATGGTAGCTCCATATGTAACTTTTCGAGGAAACGCCAAACTTCTCCACAGAGTTTGCACCATTTTACGTCCCCACCAGCAGTGTACGAGGGTTCCAATTTCTCCACATCCTTACCAGCACTTGTTAGCGTTCTCTTTATTTTTGTTTTTTTTAAGTCAAATTCAATCATTTACTTACTTATTTTCATTGAAGTATAATTAACATACAATGTTATATTAGTTTCAGGTGCACAACATATTGATTTAACAATTCCGTACATTACTCAGTGCTCACCACAATAAGTCTAGTTACTGTCATCAAACAACATTATTACAATAGTGTTGACTATATTTCCTATCTGTACTTTTCATTTCTATGAATTATTTATTTTCTAACTGGAAGTTTGTACCTCTAATCCCTTCATCTATTTCACACCTCCCCTCTGGCAACCACCAGTTTGTTCTCTGTATTTAAGAGTATTTGTTTGTTTGTTTGCTTGTTTCTTTGTTCACTTGTTTCAGTTTTTAGATTCCTCATATAAGTGAAATCATATGGTATTTGTATATTTATTGTTGAGTTATAAGAGCTCTTTACATATTCTGGTTACTAGACCCTTATCAGATATATGATTTGCTTAAATTTCTCTGACTCCGTAAGTTGTCTTTTCACTCTCCTGATGTTATCTTTTAAAACACAAAATTTTAGGGGCATTCTCCCTCTCCTCGTTCTCTCTCTCTCTCAAATAAATAAAATCTTTTTAAAAAGAAAAAAATAAATAAAACACAAAATTTTAAATTTTGACTAAGTCCAATTTATCTACTTTTTCTTTGGTTGCTTGTATTTTGGTGTTATACCTAAAGAACCATTACCTAATTCAACGTCATGAAAATTTACATCTATAATTCCTTCTATGAGTTTTATAGATGTAGTGCTTACATTTAGGTCATTTTAAATCTAATTTTTAATCCAAAAACTATATTGTATGGTAAAAACAGAGGTACAAATTATTTTTTTTTGTATGTTGATATCCAGTTGTCTCAGCACCATGTATTGATAATAGCACTATTCTTTATGTAATGGACAACCTTGTCAAAAATAAATTGACCATAAATGTATGGTTGATATCTGGATTCTCCATTCTATTCTGTTATTCTATATACATGTTCTTATCTGAGTACCACAGAATCTTGATCTATGTAGCTGTGTAGGAAGTTTTAAAATCAGGATTGTGAATGCTCCAATTTTGTTTTTCCTTTTCAAGATTTTTTGTCTGTTTTTGGACTCTTGCAATCCCAGGGCCCTGAGATCATGACATGAGCCGAAGACAGATGCTTAACTGACTGAGGCCACTTAGGCGCCCCTGATGTTAAGTCTTTAAATGTGAAGTCACCTAGTACTAAGATTTTCTTGATTTTCTTTATAATAAATTTTTGATTACCAAATCAATATCTTTACATGTTATAGGCCAAATCAGATATACTATTTCTTTTTTACTTAGTTTTGATAGTTTATGTCTTTCAGGGAATTTGTCTATTTAATCTATTATCTAATTATTAGCATATAATTGTTCATGATATTCTTTTATAATTCTTTGATTTTTATATATTCTTTTTTTATTTAAATTCAATTAATTGACATATAATACATTATTTTTTTCAGGGGTACAGGTCTGTGATTCATCAGTCTTATATAATACCCAGTGTTCATTTCTTTCCTCTTGCCCTCCTGATTTAATAAATTGAGTCTTTTTCTTTCTTTCTTTCTTTCTCTCTCTCTTTCTTTCTTTCTTTCTTTCTTTCTTTCTTTCTTTCTTTCT
>NW_027397084.1:27572824-27584334 GCF_003265705.2 Callorhinus ursinus
TCCTTCCTTCCTTCCTTCTTTCCTTCCTTCCTTCCTTCCTTCTCCTTACTCTGGATTTTGTTTGATTGTCTTTTCCAATTTCTTAAAAAGGAAGATAAGGTAATGAATTTCATATCTAGTTTTTTTTATTGTAAACATTTGCATCTAAAATTTCCTTTTTGCTATTGCTAAATCCCATAGTTTTGTATGTTTTCATTTTCATTTATCTCAGATAATTTTCTAATTCCCCTTGTGATTTTTTATTTAATTCATTGGTTATACAGGAATGCATTGTTTAATTTCTACACATTTGTGACTTTCCAAAATATCCTTCTGTTATCAATTTCTAATTTCAGTTTATTATGGTTAGAGAACATACATTGTAAGATTTCTATACTATGAGGTTGGTTTTTTTTTTTGGATTCTTTCATGACCTTGATATAGTCTATGCTGCAGAATGTTCCATATGCACTGAGAAGAATATATAGTCAGCTGTCCTTCAGTGGAGGATTCTGTAGATATCCACTAGATCTAGTTGGTTTATAGTATTATTCAAGTCTTCTATTTCTTTGCTGATCATCTGTCCCATTGTTCTGCCCATTTTTAAGGGGCATAATAATCATCATCATCTATTATTGTTGATGTATCTACATTTTCTTTGAATTCTGTCAGCTTTTCTTTCAAGTATTTTGAAGTTCTGTTGTTAGATGCATGCATGTTTATAATTGGCTTTTTTTTGTTTTTGTTTTAATTATGTTCAGTTAGCCAACATATAGTACATCATTAGCATATTTATAATTGTTATACCTTCTTGGTGGAATGACCTTTCATTACAAAATGTCTTCTTTGTTTTTGGTAACAATTTTTGCCTTAAAATCTATTTTGTTTGAAATAAGGATAGCCCATTGAGCTCTCTTTTGGTTATCAAATGCATGGTATACTTTTTCCCATTCTCCTTCTTCAGACTTATTTGTGTCTTTGAAACTAAACTGCTGCGTCTTGTATAAAGCATATCCTTGGATCATGTGAATTGTTAGATTGTTTTTTGTTTTATCAGTTCTGTCAATCTCTGTTTTTTAATTGAAGTGTTTAATACATTAGCTAAATTACTGACAAGGAAGGGTTTCTATGTCTCGTTTTGTTATTTATTTTCTATATGTCTTTCGTCTTTTTGTTTCTCCTTTCCTCTACTATTGTCTTCTTTTGTGTTAAATAGCTATTTTCTTACTTACCATTTTATTTCTCTTTTTGTTCCTCAACTATGATTTTGTTTTTTTTTTAATTTTTTTTCTTAGTAGGTGCACTGGGAATTATCACTAGTGTCTTAATTTATAGCAATCTAGTTCAGGTTAACGCTAACTTAATTTCAATAGCATACAAAACCTTCATTTTTATATGTCTCTGTTCCTCACCTGCTTTAAGGTGCCTGTTCAAATCTGCTGTTGAAGTCCTTAGTGATTTTAATTTTTCATCTCAGCTATTGGACTTTTCAACTCCAACAAGAAAGGGAAAGAAAGAAGAAAATGAAGTGGATAGTTCCTCATCCTGTCCCTCCCCACAATGGCCTCACTTCGTCAGGAAGCCCTAAGAAGAGAGAGATTAAAGCCAAGACATGAAAAAAAAAAAGATAAAACAAAACAAAACAACAACAACAACAACAAAACCCTATCTTTTCATCTGGAACATTCAGGGATGCTAGAGCACCTCTACAACAAAGTGTCATGTGGAGCTGCGGAGAGCCAATTCTCCATACTTGGTCATCAATGGTCAGCATTCTTTTCAGGGGCTCCAGTAGCAGTGCTGAAGGCAGTGGGCATGTTTTCCAAGTTGTTAGCACATAAGTAGCCTGAGTCAAAGAACATAAATACACTATTTCCTGAGCACCTGTGAGACAACTTTGGGGACTCCCAGATATGCCCAGGGAGACTTTGAAGTAATGTAGAGGTGCAACAATTTTGAATATTAAATATTAAATATGAATGTGACCTCATATATTCTCACAGACTCCCCCACCTTCTAGATATACTGCATTTTTAGAGTAGTTACAGGTTCACAGAAAAACTGAACATAAAATACAGTCAGTTCCCTTAGAAACCCTGTCACCACAACATGCATACCATCTCCACTAACAAAATCAACCACCAAAGTAGTACATTTGCTATGATTAATGAGCCTACATTGACACATCATTTTCACCCAAACTCCACAGTTTGCATTACAGTTCATTCTTGGTATCGCAAATTCTGTGGGTTTTGAGAAATGTATAGTGATATGTCTCCACCAGTATGGTATCATACAGAATATGGTGAGAACAACTATTTCGAACAAGTCTTACCTAGAAGTGGCAATACTAAGTGTTTTCCACTGAGCAGAAATAAATGTTCTTAGGAATCTTGGAGCTACATTTCAACAGATATGAATTGTGACTGTAAGTTTTAACCTGTGACAGTGGCCTCTGAGATGTGTTACTAGAACTGCATGTAGCAAGAAAACAAAGGTGGGGACAGCCCACACATAGCATGGAACAGTGCCTCTGCTTCTGGGACAGTGGCCACTACAGATCCCTGAATACTCTTCAGCCTCTTCCTCAGAAGAACCAGGAGTATCCAACATTAAGTCCTTCATGGGAGTTTGCAAGGCAGGCAGAGGGCTCCCAGAACCAGAGGGCCTTCCATAGGCATTAAGTTGTTTTAGACAAAGTATGGGGAGGTGTGACAGGATTTGGGCTCCAGCAGCTTCATGGAAGGCACAACAACCTTTGTGTCAGTAGAAGATCTGTCTAATTGACTGTCCTGGAAGGCAAGAATTATGTTCATAATTATTTTTAAAAAGCTTAATTAATATCTTATCAAAATAATAGATCTATTTTAACAACAAAAAGTCAAATAGTCCTAAACCTTATTAAAAAGAAAAAAAAAGTAGTCATTCCTGCCTCATGGTTCCCTACCAGTCACTCACTCCCCCAAAATTAACTGATGCCTCTTCTTTGCCATTTGTTCCCATTGTAACCACAACTTAATACCTTTTCTGTTCTACTCTCATTCAGGTGGGGGTTGTAGATGGTTTTCAATTAAAGATGTGTGTCTTCAATATGAAGTCTGGAAGTCTGATTTTCTTTCTAATTCTTCACGGTGGCTAGCACAGTGATCTATCCAAAAGGACAAATTAGTAAACAAAACTGAATATTACTGAGGACATAGAAGCAAACAGCTGCTCTGAAAAAAAAAAAAAAGGAAAAGAAAAAGAAAAAAAGGAACTGGGAAAGTCCCGTTGGTAAATCTGTTCTTAGCAATGACCAAATACCTGTGGTTTGGATCTGTTGCACATCAGTATTCTTACAGCTCTTCAAACCATGTGTGAATAAACAGTGTGCAAAATTATTTGGAGATTCACAAGAAAATCACAGCACATGTAATACGTGGTGTCCACTGCCGATTTTTAATGCTATGTCTCTCTGCTCTACTGGGTAATAGGTCACCTTTTTTTTCTCTGTATGCTCATGGAGAGAATGATCTCTGGTGTCTTTTCCTCTTCTTGTGAGGACACAAATCCTGTGGGATTAGGGCTTCATGCTTATGACCTCATTTAATCTTAAATACTTCTTTAAAAGTCCTATCTCTAAATATAGTCAAACTGGGGGTTAGGACTTTAACATATGGATTGGTGGGGAGGAGGGGACACAATTCAGTCCATAACAGATAAAAATTATCTAACTAAATATCCAGTGGTCACACATGTTATTAGCATGTTAAAAAGTATATGGGGGAATGCCCAGGAAAGTTGAAAGCAGGAGTTAAAGACACAAAGATTCAGTTTTCACTCAATTTTACTTGAAAAGAAGATCATGCGTTTCAAAGGGAGACATGTCATTGTAAGGCAGGAGAGCTGGCTTTGGAAATCCGGAAATTACATTATACTTAGCAAATGCTTCTTCTAAGAGGAGGTATCCCTATCTGTTGCAATCTATTTTATAAAAATTCACTAAAAATAAGTCAGAAAATCATTTGCACCTGGAGAACATATAATCTCAATAGTCTCTCCCCACAGATTAATTGCATCTCTGAATACACAAAAGTTGAATAAAATGTTAACAGTAAGCCGACTTCCCTCAAGAATTTGTTATATTACTGGAAATTATGCAAATAGCTTCCCTGAATTTTTTCCAGAAAATTTTAAAACTGATTTCCATATGTCTTCCACATTTTTTAGAGAAAATATTTGTTGACAAACTTCATGGAATGATCTCAACTATTTACATGGCTGTTAATTTCTCTGCAAGTCTGCATCAATTTACAACTGTACTTTCTTATTTGTGTGGGTTGTCGTACTGATTTTTTTTTTTAAGATTTTATTTATTTGACAGAGTGAGACACAGCGAGAGAGGGAACACAAGCAGGGGGAGTGGGAGAAGGAGAAGCAGGCTTCCTGCGGAGCAGGGAGCCCAATGTGGGACTTGATCCCATGACCCTGGGATCATGACCTGAGGCAGACACTTAATGACTGAGCCACCCAGGCGCCCTACTGATTTTTTAAAAAAGAAAAGCTATTGTATTGTTCTTGGTACTTATTTTTAATGGTAGAAGTTTTGTTGCATGCAAGGAACCAGATTTGTCATTAAATTTCCTAGGATACTTATAAACACAATTCAGTCTAGAAACATTATGAAAAAATGCTTCTTTTGAAGTTATGAAAATGGCTTATAAAATAATTATATCAGCTACGAAATATGGGCCTCATATGGAATTATTCATAAACAAAGAGCAGGAGTCCAGAGGGTGGCTGAGGGATTTGAAGTGTGTATGGCAGGAACTGGGACCAGTGGTACCCGCTGCTGATTTTCTAAGCAAGGAAGGGATTAGTCTCCCCGTAACAGACTCAAATGAATCAAAATGCCAAGGAGAAAGATCCAGTCTACTCACAATTGCACAACAGAGCCTGGACATCAGCATGTGACTTTTAAGATGTAATAATGTTTTGATGAATATAATACTTTGTGAACTTTGAATTATTAACTTTGAAAAATAAGAGACTGAATGGAAGCACTGTTTGTAATTAATTTTCAGATTTTCCTTTCAATCAGTGTTAGCCACTTTTCCTTCTTTCATCATAAATGCGTAAGAGTATCCATCATGGAAGTAAGTTCTCCCATAATTTCAGAAAATTTTAAAAATCCACTGCCTATGGGTTCACTCACTTAAAAGTCTGTATGGAAAGCATACTTATGGTCTGACCTTGTGCTTAATGCCAGGACAGAGCCAAAACAAGTAGACATCATCTTTGCGCTAAGGAATCCCCGTCTGTGGGTACTTCAGTGTTAGAGCTGATTGCCAACGGGGACGTGCTGGCTTTTCATGATCAACTTCCATTCTGATTGTCCAATTCCTTATTTTGAGTGGCTAATATCTGTGCTTTAAAAGGTACCTAAATATTCTAAATACCTCCTTGACTATAATGTAATAACAGGTATTCAGCTTAAATTTTCAAATGATATTATTTCAGTGATATGTGTGTTTGTATATATACTCGATTTAGTTTATAGTAACATAAAAATTCTGAGTATCATTTGACAGATTTTTACAACTCCAAAAAAGACATAGTAAGCAATAAGAAGCCACCTGACCATATTCTTGGAGGTTTGTATGCTCTACAAAGAGAACCATCTCTTCACACTACTCAGCAGACCTAATGTGAACAACATCATTGTATTCGAAGCAGAGACTACAATAATAAAGGAGAGGTTTGACCCAGTCCCAGTTCTAAGAACCGGCACAAATCATCACCTCTCTAAGGGAAGGTTTCCTAACCTCTAAAATATAATCAAACAGTATGACGCCATCTTATCCAAACGGCTATAGGAAAAAGCAGGCAAGCAGGGAACATAAATATAAGACCTATTATTTTATTTCCATTGGCTTTTAAAAACCAAATCCATGACCCTTTCTTACTTTTAGGAACAATGATGTTTAAATCATTTCTCTTCAGATGGCCTGAATTTACTACCTGCACTGAAGAGGAGGCATTTACTGCAGAATTCTTAAGAATGTGGGACTGATGACTCCCTACTTCCTCATTTTTCTCCCATTAAACTGACCTTTTTGGACCATAGTCTACATGGAAGAAATCTAGTGTCATTGTCACATTGTCACCCAGTTTTTCCTCAGTTTTTTCAAATAGGCCTTCCCCAGTATGTGACATTGTGTTTTTACCTCATACAATAAAGCAAATAATGTTTTTTTAAAAATCGTCACAAATGGTACACTTTGGAGGTAAACAGAAAGTTAATTTTATTATAGCCCCTCTGTCAGAGATTCATTTTTACACTGAATTAAAAAGGGCACCTTATGAGAAGTTTGCCAGCTGTATACACCACAGATTAGAAACACGCTGGCTGTTAGACACCCACAAATATGTGCCATGGGTGAGCGCAGGACAAGAAGTCGTGGAGAAAAAGATAGGCTACGATGTGAGAAGCAACTTCTTTTCCTACCTTTAGCCTAAGTTATTGTAACTTTGTAACTTTTAAAATATACGAACAGTTGGCTAACTTTATAAAGAATTCAAAAGGCATATTGATCATGATAAAAAGAGAGATTCATCCATGGCCACCTCTACTGTGAAGAATCAGTGATGGTGGCCAAGAAAGGGGAAGAATTCATGCCAGCACTTGTGGATCAGTTGGCCCCAGAGTGCCCGACTACGAGCATAAGTAGCTCTGGAGTTTGCTAGACAACTGAGGAAAACAAAATTATTCAGGGCTACACATTATCTTTGTTTAATGATCTCAAGAGGAAGAGGTAGGTCATATTGAAAATAATGGAAATCACTGATAGCTTCAGAAATTCAAAGCGGCCTCTATATCCAGAGCCTTCCCCAAAGTGTCAAGGCTGTCCTCTCATTAACAGCACTTCAGAAGATCACTAGAGATTTGGGCTGGTGAATTAGTTTAGGAGACACCAGTAAAGGCAGAAAGAAGATGGTACGAAAGAGAATATGAAGAAGGTTGGCCAGGTAGGGACATACTCATTTCTGTCCACATTCCATGGATGAAACTAGCCATGTTGGCAGGAAGGCACACTAAGAAATTTGGTCCCTGCTGGGCCAGCTGCTTCCCAGAGACAATTCTATACCGAGAGGAGAAGCACATGTTTGATGAGCGACTAGTCGTCTCTGCCACAACAAAATCTCTGGCTTAAAAAGTTTGCATAAAGATTTTGTGTACAATTTTCAAATTGAGTGGTTTATGAAATCCTGGACAATATTATTTCCTTGAGTGATTTTTATGGTAATCTGAGATTTCATTTGAAATGGGTGAAACAGTAGAGCCCAGATTCCAGTGTAATCTTTGCATTGCTAATCAAAGTAAGATTGTCAATTTAAGGAATGTTGCATTGGGAATGATTTTCAAAGAGGAAAAATATTTGTAAACCAGCTGAGATTACTTAATCTTTGGTCTTGGCCAGGTCTTGTCCTAGATTGCTGAGAGTTCTCATGACAACCAACAATCTCAAATGTCCAATCATTTTTCTCTATTTAAAGAGTTTCCTTGTGCTATGTAGTGAGCAGTATTATTGCCGCTAAGAAAACAAATCTCCCACTAGCTGACAAACCGTAAAATGTATAGAAATCAGGGGGGAAATCCAGACAGTTTAAAATAGTATGCTGGCTTTTGCATGCTTGGTTTCAGTTACTATTACCACTAATAACCATATCGTCAAACCACATAGACCTAAAAACGTCATTTGGTAAAGTCATTCAGTTTTCATTTAAATGATAAATGGAAGAGTTTATATGTACACTAAAAACCCACAAGTAGTCTTGGAGGGTTAAGTCAAAGGAGGATATATATGTACTCGTTTTTTTATGTGTCCCTCCCTCTTTAGAAAAAAAGAATTCTAAATATAAAAATAATTTAAATAAGGATTAGGAAAGTAAACTTTATGACTTACTGTCCCATTAGGCCAAGATCTGAATTTTAAAAAGGAGATGTTAATAATCAACATTACCAAAGCCAGGGGACAGGCATCAGGGGTGTGGGAGCAGGGGTCGGCAAAGAAAACATATGCTTTTCCTCTTCTGTGTAAAGAAACATGTATAGAGTATCTCTTAAGTTCATGGAACTCTATGATTATTTCTAAATACAAAAGCTAAAGAAAAAGACACATGGTTTTGCTTACAATGTTAACGCAGTTTCTGGGTCCTACCCTAATGCAGGGGCATAAGCTATCAAATAACAATAGATTTGCCGAGCCAAAAATAAAAAAAAAAAACAGCACTTTAAGGTACTTAATCTTGGTTCAGAATTTCAGAGTATACTTCGGTAAAAACACAATAATTTTCAGAAGAATCTTGTGCATCATCTTTCACTAGCTATTTTATAATAGGCATATTTAAACATTAGCCTTAAATTTACTGTACATCTTTAATTCAGTTTAGAATTTTTTTGTGTCTGTAAAAAGGTTTTGAATTCAAATTTAAATATTTTTATTGTCAGAAAGGTTAGTAAATTTACCCAATAAAAAAAAAAAAAACTTCTATCATTGGTGCGCCTGGCTAGTTCAATCAGTAGTAGAGCATGTCTCTTGATCTTGGGGTTGTGAATTCAAGCCCCATGTTGGGTGTAGAGATTGCTTAAAAATAAAATCTTTAAGTAAAAAAGTCTACTCTCACTTTATTAACTCTTCAGTGTTTGGAAAATTCCAAAGAAGTCAGAGTGAAAGCTGTGATCATATTTCAACATTCTACCTTATGACAGTATAAAATATTACATAGATCAAAATCTTTTGGTAAAGGAGATTTTTTAATGTGAAAAAAATAAAAATTCAAAAGGATAAACAAATTAGCTTAAAATACATTTATGCATGGTCATAGTAAAATTTTAGAATAAAAATCAGGTTATTTCCATTTAGAAAATGCTGTTATGAATATAAAATTTTCTCATATCTTTCCTGAGGATATTTATTAATTCTTTTAAATGTAAGAACTTGTGTCTGGTCAAAAGCTTAGAAATATATGTTTACTTATAGCTATCCAGTCATTTTCAGTGGAAAATGGTAACTAAATATGAAGAGTAACAGAAAAGAATTTATATTTTTGCTTCAGCCTATTTTAATTTTTGGATTTAGTCTGACACCTGGTCAAAAGTCCTCAATCCAAAAACTACTCATTGCCATGGTATTAGTTTCCAAGAGTTGCTATAACAAAATACCACAAACTGGGTGGCTTAAACACGGACATGTATTGTCTCACAGTTTTGGAGCCAAGACTCCAAGATCAAGGTGTACACAGGGTTTGTTTCTTCTGAGGTCTGTGAGGGAAGGCTCTATTTCAAGCTTCTCCCCTTGGCTTATAGATGATCACTTTCATGTTCACATGGCATTCTCCCTTTATGCAAGTCTATCTCCAAATTTCTTTTTTAAGAATACCAGTCATATTAGATTTAGGCTACCTGATTACCTCCTTTTAACTTGGTAAAAACCTTATCTCCAAATAAGGTCATGTCCTGATGTACTAAGGGTTGTGATCTTCAGCATAGGAATTGGGGTGGGGGGAACAACCATAAATTTCGGTAGTCATAAGTGTGAGTGTTGGAACATATATAAGAGGCAGGTACACTTATAAGCCATCTTTTCAACTCTGTGGAAGCGGGAGTCTTTCCAACCAGGGCAGAAAACTGGCAGCCTTCTTGGTTTTCACTAGCACAAAGTAATTACACCACCTGCTTCTCTAGCTTCCCAAAGTTAATGCATTGTTTGTTAATAAGTAGTGTATGATGTCTGCTATCCAGAAATGGAAGGTAATTTTCAAAGTGTGCTTTGTGCACATTCATGATTTCTAAGTCTACTCTTGAGTCAAATGAGCCACTGGAGGTCTACCTGAGAGCCCCCTATACCAATCAATACTTTGTTGTTCCCTGTATTAACCACTTGCAGGGAACTGGTCACAGACTTGCATTTTAATTTTAGTCCTTGGAGTTTATCAAGGTGAATAGTGAAAACATGTCTTTGAATTTGATTCTATATTTATTGTAAAACTACTACCGACCATTTTTCTGAGTTTGGTAATTAGCACTAGCACTCTCTTTCTCAATAGCCAGTTTGTTTTTCCTTCTCTGATTATAAAAATTATTTAACTGAAAATGTTGTCCTTTTTGATTTAGTGGATTGTTAGAATTTATGCTGTCAAGATAATTATGGTGACTTACCATTGGGCATATTTGTTTTTCTCCTTTTAAGTGTATTATTGTCTTAAAAAAAAAAAAAAAAAAAACATGAAATGTGTGTGTGTGGGGGGGGGGGTTGCCCCTTCTTTGGCAAGTTTCTCTCTAAAATTTTGGAAATACATGGAGGGGATGGGTGGTTAATAACTTGAAAATTAATTGCACAAGAAAAAGAAACAAATTCCTTCATTTTTTTTTGCATTGTCTATTAACCTACAGCCACACTTATAATGACACAATTACTCTCAATAACTAAGGAGAATCAAGCTAGTTTTATCTGTCCAAAGGCATAATGGTTCTTAGACCCTATAAATGTCCGTTCTTTCAACTGCATCACATGACTGATAGACAGTAAATGGTTTAAGCAAATGTCAAAACTGAAATATTACAGGAATCAAAGCTTTTACTCCTGAGCAGTTCAAAACTACCTGTTGTCTTAGCACTGCATGATTTATTAAGGACAATTAAAATTAGGTTTGCTGAGGTATTTTCAGTAACTTTATAGCTAAGGTTACATCTCCCCAGTGCCTGGACATTTGTCCAAATACCCAGAGCTAAAAGGGAATTTTATATCAAATCTATGAACAAATTCAGAGGCAGCAAAGTTAAATAATGTTTCTTCTTTAATATTTTATAAAGTTAATTTTGTTTGCTTTGACGTGTGATATCGCCAAAATTGGATGAACATTTGATACTGAACAACATTCCATTCATATACATTTTCAATTTGGGTAGCAATTGAACGAAACCCTTAATTTCTCTGATTCTCCAAATCCCCAAATTGGATCACTGTATTTTCACATCACTGTTGTCTCATTATTGTGAGTAGTATCTGTTTTCACTGATTGATGCATAACTTTTAAACATATTACATTACCAACTGAATAATTACCAGGCTCTTATCTCCCCCCCCATGTTTGTTTAGGAAAACATTTGGTGACGAGGGTATTTTATTTATTTTTTATTATATAAGCTGATAGAACAGGTCAGAGTATTATTTTAACCCACAGTTTCTAGAGCAGGACTGCTTTCTATTTTGTCTGTGAGAGTTTTGTGTGACAAAGGTATTAATCCAGGGTCTTTCCTTACCTGACAAATTCCTTCATTTCATACCTGACAAAGCTCCATAATTCAACAGCTTCTCTCACTAGTTGATCTTAATACCATTGTATTTCCTAAGTTATTTGCTTGTGTTTCGATAATTCAACATTTTTTGTTTATAACGAGGCCTGCATTTCTCATTTTTCCTTATGATGCGGTTTCAGATGACTGCCTGTCTCGTCCTCATAGATTGTTCATCTTTCTGGGAGCATTC
>NW_027397084.1:27584734-27780672 GCF_003265705.2 Callorhinus ursinus
TTTATTTGACAGAAAGAGAGAGAGAGTTTGTTCAGGCAGGGAGAGTGGCAGGCAGAGGGAGAAGCAGGCACCCCAGTGAGCAGGGAGCCGGACACAGGACTCAATCCCAGGACCCCAGAACCATGACCTGTGGGCAGACGCTTAACTGACTGAGCCACCCAGGTGCCCTGAGATTCTTTAATTCAAAAAGAGTGATGAGGGGTGCCTGGGTGGCACAGTTGGTTAAGCGTCCAACTCTTGATTTCGGCTCATGATCTCAGGGTTGTGGTATCAAGCCCCAGTCGAGCCCCACATCAGTCTCCACACTCAGTGTGGAGTCTACTTGAGACTCTCTCTCCCTCTCCCTCTGCCCCTCCCCTGTACTCTCTCTCTCTCTCAAATAAATAAATCTTCAAAAAGAGTGATCAGATGGGGTTGGGATGCCTAGAAATGAAACAGATGGGTTTGCGCAAGGTTGGTCTACCCATACTTTGACCAAAATGAATTCATAAATTCTATGTGGATTCCACAGTGTTGTTTTCTAAAAATAGAGGTAAGTGATATTCTAAGTCTCAATAGAAAGTCTGAAAGTCAAAATTAGAGTGTGGAAAGTCCTACTTCTCAAGTTATAGGATCACATATTTTCCTAAACCATTCATGAAAAGAAGACATTATAATATTAGTTTGTACTAAAATTAAACCTGTTGTTGTCCTTCAGATCCTTCTAGACCAAATATTTCTATTCCAAGATAAAAAGAAAAAAGTAACCAAACTGTGAAATAAATACTTGTTTTTTTTTAAGATTAATATATCTTGTTATCTGTGGTGTTCATTTGTCAAAATTGGAGTTAGCTTAATGGATTGCTGAAGGGTAGTGCCTCACCTTATTCCATATGCACAATAATTTATTTATATTCATATGTTATTATCATATTTTCATATATTTATTATAATGTCATAAATATAATCCATTCTATTTTATATGTCTACCTTTTCATAGAACAAGTACTTTAAACTTGAAACCAAAGGGATGAAATTATCTGTGTTTATTTTTAAAGTATATTTCAGTATTTGTGGGGCTTAGTACTAGAGATGTCAAAAGAAATAGCTGGATAATGATTCAATATCACTTTTCAACTAAGGTTTTTGAACTAAATTGCAAAGTTCATCTCCTCTATATCTATAGTAGTTATGAAAACCTGTCACTTCTCCTCTCCGATTCCAGGAGAAACCTGGAACTAATGTGTTCAGAAAATGAAATAACAATCTTAAAACATTATAAATGGTAGGAACCAGAGAACATTGTCAGGGCTTTAGAAATTCAACTTCAGAATCCCATAACATATATTGTAGATATATTTGGTGATGAGACCATCTGCAACTCCCGGTGCTAACAAGAAACATCTTTACATGACAGATTAAGTTTTTCTTTAAGTCCTTTAATCTTCTTTTATCCCCCCAGAATGTCAGTTCTGCTGTCCAAAGAAATTTAGCTGTTACTTTATGTACTGTTTGCATTAAAAGGTGCTAAAAACAATCATAAGTGGGTGTTGAATAGTTTCCAGATAACTAAACCCATAGTATGGGGATATACAGAAAATATTCTCTTCTTAGTTTACCTCATAAATATTATTATTAAAATACAGATTTTTAATTCTTCAAGTAACATTACATTACTGGGTAATAATATGCTAGAATAACTTGCAGTAAAGTTTTTATTTTTCTAATAGCCTATATTTATGAGGTTTTAAACTTATCATCTGTATAAAATTATAGTAAGATGTCATCATGGCTCCTATAATTTAATAAGCTCTACCTTTTGTAGATGGAAAATGAAATAAGATCGTCATTGAAATGGATTTTCCCATTTGGGCTATAGGTTATTAAAATGACAAGACAATAATGAACCATACATAAATAAACAGATAACTGAAACTACAAAACCACAATGACAAAAAAACAGTAATTGGTTTATTTTTCATGAATTTATTTTTTTTACTGAGATATAATTAACATATAACATCATATCAGTTTCACATACACAACAGAATGCCTCAATATTTGTATATAGAATGAAATATCACCACAATAAGTCAAGTTGACATCCATAACCACACAAAGTTACAAATATTATTTTTTCTTGTGATGAGAACTTTTAAGGTCTACTATCTTAGGAATTTTTAAATAAATATACAGTCTTATTAATTTGTTAATACAATATTATTAACTATAGTCACCATGCTGTACATTATATCTCCAGGACTTATTTATTTCATAATTGGAAATTTGTTCCTTTTGACCACCCATTTCACCCATTCCCCACTCCTGCCTCTAGCAAGCTCCAGTCTTTTCTCTATATCTATCAGTTAGGTTTTGTTTTATTTTATTTTGTTTTAGATTCCACATATAAGTGAAGTCATACAGTATTTGTCTTTCTCTGCCTTATTTCACTTACCATAACGCTCTAATGGTCCATTCATGTTGCTGCAAATGGCAAGATCTCCTTCTTTTATGGCTGAATAATATTTATATGTTAATATGTATATAAATAATTTTTATATATTTATATATTTTTATATATACTGTATTTTCTTTATCCACTCATCCATCAATAGACATTTAGTTTATTTGCATGTCTTGGCTATTGTTCTTGTGTTTTTTTTAAGATTTATTTACTTATTTTAGAGAGAGAGAAAGAGTGCTTTGGGGGGAGGGGCAGAGGGAGAGGGAGAGAGAGAACCCCAAACAGACTCCCCACTGAGCATGGAACCTGACACAGGGCTTGATCAAACAACCCTGAGATCACAACCTGAGCTGAAATCAAGAGTTGGACACTTAACCTACTGAGCCACCAGGTACCCCCCATGTCTTGGCTATTGTGAATGATACTGCAATAAATATGTAGGCACATATTTCTTTTGGAGTTAGTCTTTTTGTTTTCTTCAGAAAAATATCCAGAAATGAAATTGCTGGATCATATGGTAGTTCTATTTTTAATTTTTTGAGGAATCTCCATACAGTTTTCATGTGGCTGCACCAATTTACATTCCCATCAACAGTGCACAAAGGTTATTTCTTGTCTTTTTTATAACAGTCAATCTAACATGTGTGAGGTGCGATATCTCCTTGTAGTTTTGACTTGCATCTCCCTGATGTTTAGTGATGTGGAGCACTTATTCATGTACCTGTTGCCCATCTCTACTGTCTTCTTTGGAAAAATATCTATTTAGATCTTCCGCCCATTGTTAATTGTATTGTCTTTGGTTTTGTTTTGTTTCTTTCTATTGAGTTCTATGAGTTCTTTGTATATTTTTATACTAATCATTTATCAGATATATGATTTGCAAATATTATCTCCATTCAGTAAGTTATCTTTTCATTTTGTTGATGGTTTCCTTTGATGTGCAGAAACTTTTTAGTTTAACATAGCCCCATTTGTTTATTTTTGCTTTTGTTGCTTTCACTTTTGGTGTCAAATCCAAAAAAAATTATCACCAAGACTGATGTCAAGGAGCTTAGGTGGTAACCTATGTTTTCTTCTAGGAGTCTTGTGGTTTCAGGTCTCATGTTCAAGTCTTTAAGCCACTTTGAGTTAACTGCTGTCTGTGGTGTAAGACACTGGTACAGTTTCATTCTTTTGAATGGAGGTGTCCAGTTTTCCCAACACTACTTACTATATATGCTTGGCTCCTTTATCATAGATTAATTGACCATAGATGCATGGTTTATTCTGGGTTCCCTATTTTGTTGCATCAATCTGTATGACTGGTTGTTTATTTTTTTAAGTAGGCTCCATGCCCACCATGGAGCTCAACCTGGGGCTCAAACTCACGACGCTGAGATCAAGACCTGAGCTAAGATCAAGAGTCAGACATTTAACTGACTGAGCCACCCATGGGCCCTTATATGACAGTTTTTACACCAATACCATGCTGTTTGATTACTATAGCTTTGTAATATAGTTTGAAATCAAGAAGTGTGATGCATCCAGCTTTGTTCTTTGTCTAATCGGGGTCTTTTGTGATTCCATACAAATTTTAGGATGGTTTGTTCTATTTCTGTGGAATAATGTCACTGGAATTTTGATAGGGGTTGCATTGAAACTATAGATTGCTTTGTGTAGTATGGACATTTTCACAATATTAATTCTTCCAATCCAGGAGCACAAATATCTTTTCATTTATTTGTGTCTTCTTCAATTTCTTCCACCAATGTCTTACATAGTTTTCAGCATACAAATCATTCACCTCCATGGTTAAATTCATTCCTAGACATTTTATTCTTTTTGATGCAATTGTTAATGAGATTTTTTCTTAATTTCTCTTTCTGATAGTTTGTTATTAATATATAAAAATGCAACATATTTTTGTATATTGACTATGTATCCTACAGCTTGACTGAATTTGCTCATTAGTTCTAATAGTTTTTTAGTGGAATCTTTAGGGTTTTCCATATATACTACCATGTCATCTGCAAATAGTCACAGTTTTACTTCCTCTTTTCTGATTTAGATGCCTTGATTTATTTTTTTTGCCTAATTCTCTGGCTAGGACTTGCAATACTATGTTGAATTAAACTGGTGAGGGTGGACATCCTTATGTTGTTTGTGATCTTAGAGGAAAAGCTTTCAGCTTTTCATCATTGATTATGATTTTAGCTGTTGGCTCCAATTGATTTTTTTTGCATAGAAATTAAACACTATTAATTTTACTAGATATCTAGCATATTTTTATGCAGGGTGGCTTGTCATGCTCATGTTGTTTATGCACAGCCAATCTTGTTTCATTCACTAAACATTGTTCTTTGGTTTGGGTTCTATCAACCCAAAGAGGGAATCATTTTTTTAGTCTGGCAATGCAAAAACAGTACTTTTTCTAAATCGCTGTACGTGATGATGCAGCAGCTCATCTTTGGGGTCATTTTATTTTCAGTTAAGCCCATCCAAAGTTTCCATTAAAGCTAGGAAGTTCCTATCATATCAGTCTGAGAGGTTTGTTACTTAAAAGGCTTCTGGAATAGTTGATAATATTTATGTACATTGAAAAAACTTCAGAATAATGTGAAATGATAAAAAAATTAAATAGAGGAGAACTATCTATACTCACACAGAAACAACTCACAACTCACATAAGATATATCAAGATTATAAGAAAGATATAATTCAGTCCAAATGGAAGGAAGATCTTGAAAATGTGGTATAGTATGGTGGGAGGTAAAGAAAGAAATTCCCCGCTAATACCCAGCAAGGAGGCATAAACACTAAAGATTATACAGAGGAAAAGATAAGGAGTCCTTAACCTGGAGCCCATTTCCCCATGTCCACAGGTCATCAGTGGGAGTGGAAATGGGGGAGACACCAGGAACCTATATATTATCATTATTTTTCTTCTAACCTAACTTCTTAACTGGCAGATATAAGGTGTGTAGAAGAATGATGTATGATATGGGAAAGAATATCCCCAAAGCCAACTCTGCAGTTTCAGAACAGAGATAAACTTGAAGGGAAAAAAAAAAATGTGTGGACCTAAGAAATAAAAATGTTAATTAAACCTTTTTTAAAATTGTATTCTCATCAAAGTGCTGGGTCACTCAGATGCAAAATTTAAGTGTCCCAATTTGCTGATGTTGTCCCCCAGTACAAGAGTTTCAATTTAGAGAAAAATCAGGCAAACAAAGAGAACAGAACAAAACAAAACTCAGATTGTAGTTGCCTGGGGGTATTGACAGAAGAAGAAAATATGAACTATCAATATCTCACTCTCAAGCTCTACAGGGAATGTATATAGAAGTAAACAAATAATGAAATCAAGGAAATGACAAACACACTATTCTGAAGGAATAATAGGCAGAGAAATAGCCATCCATTTCATGATGATTAGATTAAAAATATTATTACCTGAAACTTTGGCAAGAAGACTTCTGGCATAAAAAAAAGATAAAAAGAAATGGAACAGAGGATGTCATAAGTGAGAAGCAATTTTTGGAAATTACTCTATATAACAAAAAATTAAACAGCGTGTGTCTGTACTTTCAAGGAATGTTGGAAAGACATTAACTTTGTAAAACATACTGAAAAATGAGTTCATAAGTCATTAGGATGATATTTTAAAAATCAAATAGGCACAACCAAAGAAAAACTAGGAAGAAAAATAATACCAATGAGTGATTTATAACTTAGTTAAAACCATTAATGTACAGAAGACTCTGATAATGAGTGGTATGGAAAAGTAACTTCAGAAAAATTACACAAAATGAAGACACGGATAAAGAGACAAATTATTAGAGATAGATATGAAAACAGAAATCAGGGCTCCAAAAGATGGAGCACTGATGTTCTTCAGAAAGTGACTAGGATAAATAGAACAGAAACGAACAAACAAACACACAGAAAACCTCCCAGCAATACCAGAGGTCTTCCACATAAATAGAACTGATTAGCCACACTTGCTTCTATCCTCCCTTACACAAATCTGCTGAAATTACAAGACAGTAATGAAAAGTTGCGTTGGTCTGTATGAACAAAAAGAATTTGAGAAAGGACACCAGACACAAAAGGTTCCAACAGAGTTTGGGATGAAAGAAAGTTGATGGATGGCAATCTGAGGCCATGGAAAAGGATATTGAAGAGAGGTTCAGAATGTGGGCCAGCCATACACCTGGAAAGTAAAGCCCTTGTTTCAACCACCCACACTTTCAGTGATTCACTAGAAGGAATCACAAGACTCAGCATATAATTACACTCACAGCAAAGATTTTTACAGTGATGTAGAAAGATTAGTAAGGGAAAAGACACAGGTGGACCCTGGGGGAATCAAAGTGCAGGCTTCCTATACCCTCCCTCCCCTGTCACACAGAACACACCTTCCTTCCACCTGGGAGAGTGCAACAACACATGTGCAATGTTTCTGCTCAGGGAAGCCCATTTGAGACTATCAGTTTAGTTTTTTTATTCCAGGCTGGTCACGTAAGCATGCTTTGCCTAGCAACTACAAAAATTCCAAACTCCCGGAAGGAAAGCAGGTACAGCCTTCTCCTGCTATCCAAAAGTAGAGTGTTCTTATGAAACCTTTGGTAAGTCAAAAGAAATTCCAAGAGAATTTTGCTTTTACAAGAAAAGCTCTCACCGTACCAATGTGATCTTTCATAAAAGTGAGCTGTGAAACGCAAACTTTCGGAAAGTGGGGTATACCCATATCCAATATAAATCACAATGTTTGTACAAACAGCCTAGGCATAGAGAAATAACTTTATCAAAGTGAACATTCTGAAAGCCAAGATACCAGATGCCAACAAAGGGCCAACCTTGCAAGCAGGCCCTGCTAAAGATAGTAGCCTCAGGCCTGCCATATTCTCTTCTCCATGGTTTCATTCTCAACTTTTACAGAGACCTTTTCTTTCTCCATGGCCTTCCCAATTAGGAAGACTATTCCCTGAAGAAATTGAAATAAGATGTTTTACACTTGGGACCCAGAACCCATGT
This sequence comes from Callorhinus ursinus, assembly GCF_003265705.2. Classification (NCBI taxonomy): domain Eukaryota; kingdom Metazoa; phylum Chordata; class Mammalia; order Carnivora; family Otariidae; genus Callorhinus; species Callorhinus ursinus. Next base: position 27,592,194 of record NW_027397084.1, read on the forward strand.
AGCACAAAAATGAGGCACAGTAATAAATGCAAGGAGAATAGGTAAAAGTCCACATACTGAGCTGTGGGGTTCTCGAACCACCCCACTGCCCAAAAGGTTGAAAGATTCTACTCTAGAGAAACCAAGTGATTCCCAAGAAAAAAGTTATCTTGTACTTCTTCTAAAAATTTTCTAATGAAAAGGTTATAAATATTTTTGGTATATTTCTCCAAATTAAAAACTGATTAAGTTATTTCAGTAGGTACCTGAGATGGTTTACTAAGTATCCCTTGCCTAAAAACTGCCTCTCCCCCATCAGTATGGTGTATATGGAAGTGCATTTTTCAGCACAATGAGACCCTATCCCCTGGCCCAATTTGACTTAGAGTTTGTGCCCAACTCAAGTTGAATCCCTCTTCTAGGATATTTTAATTCCCTCCTAGAGGAAACTTGAGGTCATTCTTTTCCTAGTGTCTTAAATGATGAGGTGTAAAATTTGGAAATCATGGGCAACCACATGTTCTGCCATGTGGATAAATTTGCTCTGCAATGGAAGAGAATAGAGTTCAACAACAGACAGGAGAAGTGGCACTGGAGTACCTGGTGTGGAATATGCCTAACGCCCAACTGCATATTTGCCCGTGGTTTGGTATTCAACATTTTCCTGAATTCTATAAGCCAACCCATTTATTTTTATTTGTGTGCTGTTTCAAGTTGGCTTTTAGTCATTTGCAAATAAAAGCATTATTACTAAATATATCATCAAGATAAATCATTTTTCTTAGGTGAATTTTTTAAAATTTATTTTAGTTTTGTGCATTCTCTGTGGAACCCAAATGACCTTTTACCAATATTTTCACTGAGTCAATTACTTCATTTGTAGAAAAAAGAGTTGGACACTGGTTTTTCAACCCTGGCTGGGCATTGGGAGTCACCTGGAGAGTAACTTTTTGTTTGTATTTTTCAATGTCCAGACCCCACTCCACATACTTTCTTTTTCTTCTTCAAATATTAAAATTTATCATTATACGTGGTGCTGGGAAAATTGGGCAACCACATGCAGAAGAATGAAACTGGACCACTTTCTTACACCATACTCAAAAATAAACTCAAAATGGATGAAAGACCTAAATGTGACAGGAATCTATCAAAATCCTAGAGGAGAACACAGGCAGCAACCTCTTTGACCTCGGCCACAACAACTTCTTGCTAGACACGTCTCCAGAGGCAAGGGAAACAAAAGCAAAAATGAACTATTGGGACTTCATCAAGATAAAATCTTTTGCACAGCAAAGGAAAACTAAAAGGCAACCTCAGGAACGGGAGAAGATATTTGCAAATGTTTTATCAGATAAAGGGCTAGTATTTAAAATCTATAAAGAATTTATCAAACTCAACACCCAAAAAACAAAAAATCTGGTCAAGAAATAGGCAGAAGACATGGACAAACATATCTCCAAAGAAGACATACAGAATGGCCAACAAACCCATGAAAAAATGTTCAACATCACTGGGCGTCAGGGAAATACAAATCAAAACCACAATGAGATACCAGCTCGCAGTAGTCAGAATGGCTAAAATTAACAAGTCAGGAAACAACAGATGTTGGCAAGGATGTGGAGAAAAGGGAACCCTCCTACACTGTTGGTGGGAATGCAAGTTGGTACAGCCACTGTGGAAAACAGTATGGAGGTTCCTTAAAAAGTTAAAAATAAAGCTAACTTATGATGCAGCAATTGCACTACTAGGTTTTTATTCAAAAGAGACAAACATAGGGATTCAAAAGGACACCGGCACCCCAGTGTTTATAGCAGCAATGTCCACAACAGCCAAACTATGGAAAGAGCCCAGATGTCCATCAACAGATGAATGGATAAAGAAGATGTGGTTCATATATACACACAATGGAATATTACTCAGCCATCAAAAGGAATGAAATATTGCCATTTGCAATGACATGGATGAAATTAGAGACCATTATGCTAAACGAAATAAGTTAGTCAGAGAAAGACAAATACCATATGATTTCACTCATATGTGGAATTTAAGAAATGAAACAGATGAACAAAGGGGAAGGGAAGGAAAAATAAGACAAAAACAGAGAGGGAGGCAAATCATAAGAGACTCTTAACTCTAGGAAACAAACTGAGGGTTGCTAGAGGGGAGGGAAGTGGGGGAATGGGGTAACTGGGTGATGGGCATTAAGGAGGGCACTTGATGGAATGAGCACTGGGTGTTATATGCAACTGATGAATCACTAAGTTCTACCTCTGAAACTAATAATGCAGTATATGTTAATTAAACTGAATTTAAATTAAAAAAATTTTTTTAAATGTATCATTATATGATTCAACTTGAATAGTTATACAATATGTTAGGCTGACTGAGAGATATTATGGTGGTGAAAGATTTAAGAAAAACCGAATTGGAATTGTATAATAGAATATGTATATAAATAATCTAATTCATCCATATTCTAAAGGGTAGTCGTCAATTAAATATCAAGATTGCTGTTGTCATCACCTTTTACTGTAGTAGCAAGAAGGAAACAAAAGTATCCAATGCAAAGGAAAAAAATAATATGTAAATAATACCAGTGCAGAAACAAAATCTTTGTCGTATTTAAGGAAAATCTCACTGAGGCAAGACTCTTTTAAAGGAAATAATATTAAATCCAGTCATCTGCAAAGAATTCAAGAATTGTTTTCAAATGTCTATTTTGTCTCAGAAAACAGCTATAAAACAAAGATAAACAGGTCTTCCAGCAGGGCCTTCCAGACCTCCAGCTTAGTATAGATAGTCTGCAAAGTTTAACACACCCGGAGGTCACAGCCTTCTTTCCCTGCCTCCCAAGGAAAGAAACAGAAGAAACATATCTCCTTCTTGTTTTCATCCAAGTCTTAATCAGTCAAAACTTTTTTAAAAAGATTTATTTATTTATTTTAGAGAGAGAGAGAGTGCATGAGCAGGGGGAGGGGCAGAAGGGGGGGAAAGCTGACTCCCCACTGAGTGGGGAGCCCAACCTGAGATCACGACCTTAGTGGAAACCAAGAGTCAGTCACTTAATGGACTTAGCCACCCAGGCGCCGCTCCTTCAAAACATTTTATCTATCATTAGTTTTCTTACTGTTTTTACTAATTGAGTCAATTAAATGCTAACAGAGCATCTACTCTAGAAAAAGCACAGTGCCAACTCCAAAAGAAAAGAAAAGGAAAATTTTAAATTCTGCCTTACTTTGAATTTGTGGGGCTAGAGAAGATCCACATACAAAAAATATGGACACCACAAATATATGAATACCAGGTGAATCATAAAGATAATTAAGATCAAACACTAAAGCCATTATACAGTGAAGGGTTAAAGTCTAGATTTTGAATCCAGGCTATAACATTTTCCTACTTTGTACTTTTAACAGGTTATTTAGTCTCAAGTTCCTTATTTTCAAAATGGATTTAGTAACATCTATTTCAAAAAGCAGTTGTAAGAATTAAATTGGAACATGCAACACGAATATCACATTACCTAAAATAGAATCCTTACCAAACAAAAGAATTATCTTAGTCAAAGGCTCTTTTGATGGTAAGTTTAAAAAAAACAAAAACAAAAACCATTATCTTAAGTGGTATTATCTCAAGGAAATTTAAAAAAGACGTTTCTCAGGGAAGCAAAAAGGAAAGAAACCAAGAACTAAGCCACTGGAAATCTAAGTAGCTATTATTTCTTTTTTTTTAAGATTTATTTTTAGGGGCACCTGGGTGGCTCAGTCCATTAAGCATCTGCCTTCAGCTCAGGTCATGATTCCGGGGTCCTGGGATGAGCCCCACATTGGGCTCCCTGCTCAGCCCACATTGGGCTCTCCTTCTCCCTCTGCCGCCTCCCCTGCTTGGGCTCTCTCTCTCTCTCCGTGTCAGATAGATAAATAAAATCTTAAAAAAAACAATTTATTCTTATTTATTTGAGAGAGAGAGAGAGAGAGAGCAGGGGGTAGGTTCAGAGGAAGAGAGAGTCTTAAGCAGACAGCACTGAGCACAGAGCCAGAAGCGGGGCTCCACACTGGGCTCATAACCCTGAGATTCTGACCTGAGCCAAAAACAGGAGTCCACAGATCAACCCACTATACCACCCAGGCACCCCTAAGTAGTTATTCTTAAAAGTGTTTCTCTTACTTTCCCTCTTCCTCTTTAGTAGGTACCTGATATATACAATATATACAATGTATACAAACACACTTGTAACCTGTGAGATCTCTTAGCCACCAAGAACCAGTTTAAATATTATTTGTTTTATAAAGTGTTCACAAATGCCCCAGAGAAGAATGAATCACTTTTCTCTCTCTATTCCCTTACATACTGTATGCTCAGTATACTCCTATCTGCATTTCCATAGATACATACGTACATACTGGTACATACTCTGAGCAGGTCTATTCTCCTTGAGAGTGATCAAAGTGAAAACCTCAAAACCTGTGATTATAGAGATCTCTAAGAGTCGATTTGATCTTCTCTACAAATGGGTTTCACACTGCTCCTTTTCCATTTCTTAAAGTACATAATTCTTCCTTTCTGGTTTCTATGGACCAGGAATTCTGGAACAGGTTGTATGGGAGGTTCTGACTCAGAGTCTCTCATGTGCTCTTAGTCAAAGACTGGCTGTGGCTGGAGCAGGTGACTGACCAGTATCTACTTTTTTAAATGTATTCTCAGAGCTTCTCCATGTCAGGTGTTTTGGCTTCCTTGATGCATGGTTTCTCCATGGCAACTGAATTGCTTACAAGGCAGTTTGGGGCTCTGGTTCTTTTGCTGCATAACAAACTATCCCCGAACTTAGTGACTGAAAACAACAAAAATAATTCATTAGCTTAATGATTTCAAATTTCATGAATCTGAAATTTGAGCAGGACTAAGCATAGCACCAGCTAAAGTCACCCAGCTGAGGACTAGAGAATTCACCTTCCAGATGGTTTACTCACAGGCCGACAGGTTGACCCTGGCTATTGACTGACAAGTCAACTATAAGTATGGAACAGGGGTCGCCTGTGGGCCTTTTCATTGGCCTCTTGGGCTTCCTCACAAGGGGGTGTCTGGACTCCAAGAGCGTCCCAGACAAGGGAATTTTATGACAATCTGACAAATACTATGACAATAGATTTTAAAATCTAGCCTCAGAAACCACAGAGCATCATTAATGCCACAGTATATAAGCAAGACACAAACATGCCAAAATTCAAGAGAAAGGAATTCGGCTCTGCCTCTTGATGAGAGAGTGGTATAAGATTCTAAAAGAACATATGGAATGAGGAATTTTGTTGAGGATGTCTTTAGAAAATACAATTTTCCATATGCATAAGAATATGGAAAACTTTATCTGGAATCTTTGGGGTTTGATACGTTTAAAAAGCCAGAATTTTTCACCTTTTAGAAAGGTAACATGGTATACGTTATGCTTTTTTGTGTAAAATCCTCCCTAGATCTGGGTAAGCAATGGCAATAAAAAATTGTAGTACTTTTCCAGGCCATAGCCAGCCATTCTAAGTAAATAAACATCACAAAGAGATTTATGTCTTTGCAGATCATGTTTTGCCACTGAGTTTGTCACATATTTACAAAAAATAAAAAGTATTTTCAGAGCTTTTGGGTTTCGGATTTGTCAGTAAGCAATTACACAATAAGTTACAATGTTTAGGGAAAGATTAGTGTCCTGGGAAATTCTCATGGATATGTATCTTTAAAAGCTGTATTTATTTTTTAATTACTTTTTAGGTCACACATTTTTCAAGGAATAGCACCAGTTTTTAATTTTTCTATCTTGGCATGAGCTGAAAGCTGAAGAGTAATTTAACATCTCAAGATTTCCAAGATTTGTGGTGAAAAAATTTCCAAAATTATGACAATATCTATGAAGACTATCTTCTATCTAGAAATAATAAAGAGTATGAAGAAAAAACGATGGTATTAGAGAAAAGTGAGGCTCCTCCACCAGCATCAATTCATCATGTCTTTTTGGCAACACAAATACATTTTAGAGGAATCTCAAGAGACATTTGTTGTTGGCAGGGCTGAGAGATCACAGTTCCTATATTTTTTAACATCTTTAAATGTTTACTACAAACATTTATTGAAGAGAATTTAATAATAGTTAAACTTTCAGATAGAATTTCAGATTTCCTCTAATGCTCCAGAGGCTTATTGGAATCTTCATCCTTAGCTTAAATTAGACATTGACTTTGACACCCAAACTTCTAGCATCTGGCCAAAACATGTTATTTTCTCACCTTTTTAAACAGTTTAAATGTAAAACTGTACTCCTATATTTAGAAAAATTCTCTTGACTACAAAAGCCAGACAAGAATGAGTTAAATATTACTTGATCTTTAATAATTTTCATTTTTGAAAAGCACATTTTGAAAAGCACAGTTTGAAAAGTACCTACTTTACACTATTGTATGTTTTTTAAATCAACTTTCCTTTAGATAATTAAAAGATGACAGGATCATTTTAAGGCTTTAATTTTAAAGCCTGGAAACATTTTACATAGTTAATTCAACCTCACTTTATACATGAGGCAACCAAAGCAGAAAACAGCCAGCTGATTTGCCCAAGCAAGTTTCTATCATTGTTATAGAAATTTTCTTTTTTTCTCAATAAACTCATTTAAAGTAAACCAAATGAGCCTTTTAATATAAAAGGTAGCAGAAGCTTGTGCTTGACTTCCACACATTTTCACAAACAAAAAAGGGAATTCCTTTTATAATTTTTCTTCAACAAAACCTTTTTTAACATCTTTTTAAATCAAATAACTATTAATAACATGCATAGTTTTCCTGATAAATAAGTGATTTCTCAGGTGATACTATTCACTCTGTTTAGGAACAAAGCTAAATTAAGAAAAAAGCAACTGAAAAAAAGCAGCTGAATAAAAAATTCAGAATTTGAAGTTTAAACTGTATCAACAAAATAGCACATAAAAGATTTTTAGGATTTTTTTCCAAAATGAGTCTAAAGGGTTTGTGCAGTTTGGATCCGATATATAATTCAACAAAGTATGAATAATAAACTGAATTTCAACATTTACTTTTTTTGAAATTTAATTGAGAAAATTCTTAATCATCATCACATTTAACACCTTTGATTAATGTTTTTGTGGTGAACTCTACTTGATTTTCATTTTGACAGATTATCTAACATACCTGCATTCAGAATTTATAATAATAATCCATCCAGTTCCTAGCCTTTTCTCCAAAAAGGCTCTACACTCTATATTTTTCTACAAAATATAAACTGTAAGTCATGTATGCACTTCCCTAAACTTCATTTCCTCCTTTTCCCCACTATTTCATTTCTCAGAAAGAGCAAATAAAATAAAGTAAAACAAAATTGATGTGACACTTTTAATATTAACTTCAGCTATGTCTGCAAGAATCTAGAGTGAAGTGATTTTGTTTTGAGGTTTTCTTTTTCCTTTCAGAATGTGGAACATTAGTTCATGCCTCAATTTTATCCAGACTTCAGTTTAAACACCCCTTTCTATTTTATATGTCTTATAGGACCCACAGAGTCTGAGAATGTGACAGAGGAGCCCTTTCATGTCTGGGAATGTGACAGGGAGTGTATTATATCTATTTTTAAATCTTCGAAATTCTTGAAGTGGCTGAAACCTGGAAACTAGACTTGAATTATCTCATTGTTGGACCTCACCTAACACCCAGTTACCCTTTCCCTCATGTTGTACACTTGGAGATGGTCCTGCCATTTATGTGCTTCCTGCAATAGGAATTGCAATTCGTCATAGGCCACCATTACTTCCACATTCATTCGCCAATCGTTCTCTACCACAACACTCTGACTAAATGATAACCTAGTAGCTGGAAAGACTTAGGCTAGCTTACTGAAGGCCAAGCTCAATTCTGTTCTGTAAGGTAATTGAATGGTGTCCTTGTGAGTTTGAGTTGTTAACGTGCATGGGACTGGAGACTAGCAACATCCAGTAGGGCAGACAAACCAAGAGACTGGAGCTTCACACTCGGGGAGACAATTGGGGTTTTGGTCCCCCTAAATGACACTGATACATGAATTTGTCAACTGAATATGTTACAACCACTCCACTTCCAGATATATTCCCAATGGGCTCTTCTTCTGAGCGTCAGTTTAAGTGAATATGTGTTTACTGAATACTTCCCACGCAAAAGGCTCTGTGTTTATTAACTTTTCTCTATCGGGCTCTGTGATAGGCAACAGGAAGATAGAAAGAGAGGCCATGCATTCTCCTTCCCTGAAGGGCTCACCGTTTAATAAGGAGGATAGACACTACTATGAGAAAAGGGTTGCACTAGAAATATAGCCAGAAAAATCTGGGAACCCAGGAAAGGGACACAAATCCAGCCTGAAGATGAAAGTAAATACTCTCGGGAGAGAAATGCTTGGTGGATGGCAATGGGTAGATGCCAAAAGGCAGGGAGAGCTAAGAGGAGCTGCCTTTAGGCAAGGGAACGACACAGATGAAGGCTTTCAACAAAGCGTGTTACTTTAAGAAACCACAAATTGTGTGGTGTTCTGAGAGCACATAAGAAGGTATGAGATGAGATAAGGCTGGGAGGATAATATCATGGAATCACATCATGAAGGGTTTTATATCACCCGTCCACAGAAGGTGGCAATGAGGAGCCACTGAATCACTGAATGATGTCATTAGGGAACAGGAGAGATTGTCAGTTAAAAAAAAAATTAAAGGTTCATGTACCTATTCTATGTTCTAGTCTCTAGTCTCATACTGAGTTTTTTACCCATTCATCAAAATGATACTAGTATTTGAACCAGGGATCATTGCAATGATAATTTTCTAACCTCTAAACAAGATTCAACTTCTACTTCCCCTCCCCTCTGATTATCACTGATTAAATTTGGCAATACCCATGACTTCTTTTCTGCCTTCTATTTCTATTATTTTTCCTTTTTGTTTCTATAACCAATGTTACTTAGCATTACCACAGTACCTTCTAGTGTTCCCAGAATTCTTTCACAAAGAGAAACAATTAAACATGTTCAGTGGTTGTGAAGGGAGCGAGTTTGGAAGTTTATTGTTGACTAAGCTTGGAAATGAGAACGAAATAAAGAAGGAAAAAGAACAACCAAGGAAATATACTCTACCGGGAAACTGAGGGGAGGGAGGGAGGGAGGGTGGGAAGGAGGGAAAGGGGCCTTCTTAATAAGCAATCTTTCCCACTCTCTCTCTTTTGAGAAGCCTTCAGAAATAGAATGATTCATTTCATATACACTTGATATTCCATAAATGTCCATAATTATATTAGCAATGAAAACATAATGGAATGCATTGAATCAGGGCTAAGGCCTCACAGGCTCAAATCTTACCAATCATTTAACAATATACAAATGCAGAGCAGTCATGTAGTCAGGTCACCAGGTAAATAAGTTCCATCACTATCATCTCAAACTCTTTGACACATTTAAGCCTGCAAATGTCAATATCCTTCCATCCAAGGAATTTTTAGAAATGTTTTATTTCAAGAAGAGCCAAAGGAAAACCTCTTTGCATTTCAAATACCTTATTTAGGCATTGAGTACTAAGTGTTTTATTTAGAAAAATGATTAATCATTCTACAAGACTTATAAAATACTTATGAGAGGAAAAAAAAGACCTTTAAGTTGGAAAATTCCTCTCAAAGGAATTCTAAATGTCGCAAAGAACATACTGGACCAATTTTTTTTTTTTTAATTCCCTTTGCATCACAGTGTATAACTCACATCTGGGTTGCAAAAGGGAGGCTGAGACTGTTTACAGATCATCATTATCAGAGACAAAAAAATGTAACTGTAATGAAGTGGGGCCCAGGGTAACGAAATGGCAAGCAGATCTCCCTGAAGGAAGTCCTTGAGTCAGTCGGCCCCCCATCCAAGCCAAAGAAATGGAGCCAGACCATGAAAGCATTTTTGTGTGGATGCATAGCTCCCTCCTGCAGAGGCCTGCCTGCAAGAACACAGGCTTCCTGGTTGGTGCTTTCCCATTGTCTCTGCCCCCTTCTACCAGTATGTTTCTGGACCAACTTTATGAGGTTAGACAAGATAAATATTTTTCTGTTAACCTCCTTGTGACTGGAGAAAGTGTGCTACAATCCTTTCACTGAAATGAAGAATTTATAGCTTCCCACCAGTAGTTTAGGTTTATGTTCTGGGCCTTGAGGCAAGATTCTGAGACAGCTTCACTGACCCCACAGCCTGTTCTCCCTACATGTCCCCGTCCTGCCCTTCTTTACAACCCAGTCCTGCCGAACAGAAAGTCCTTCCAATCCCAGCGCCTGGGAAAACCATGGCCAGCCTAGGAGGTTGCGGGAGGCCCCTCTGTGGGACACCCTGGATAAATTAGAAGCAGGAAAGAAGAACAGGGGGTAGGGAGAGGATGTAAAAGAATCCAAAAGCATTGTTCCAAGCAGCTAAGCATCCTGTTCAGTTGCTTTAAATGCCCTCTTCCTCCCTCTAGACCCACAAGAGGAAGTATCGCATTAATTTGTCGCCTTTCCTTTTGAGCAAATGCTCTAGGGCTCAGCTGCCACAGATAGTAAAATAAATCAATGGCTAGAATCCTGCCAAAAGGCAGGCCCTGCTGCAGAGGGTGTTAGGAACAAGAATTGAGCACAATAGCCGTGTCACCTGCAGAGAAATTGCCTTCGCCTGTCGAACCCCAGCATTGAATAAGGTGGCTCTACTACGCTTATATCTGTGGTTTCCACAACGTATGATCCTTCTAATAGTTTTATCTGTCAAGAAAAAACTAAACAAGATTTTCCCCTCAGTAAATGTGCTCCCCAGTAAGGAATAAAACAAAGTCTTGTCAATGACCCTTCTACAAAATATCAAGAGTCCAGGGACAACTGTCCATGGACTAAGTAGCCAATCTAGCGATAAGCTCGGGGGTGACAGAAAAGACACCATCCTTTGTTCTCCAAATGCAAAGAATCTCAGAATATTATAAAGGGTATCCAGTATTTCTTGGGAAAGTAAAGTGTTAACAAAAAAATACTTAAATTTATGATGGGATTTTATTTCCTTTTATATCTTCAGGTGGATTTTTCTTTTTAATCTAGTGTTTATCCTTTGTCCTAGAATTATAACTTTACCCTATTAGTCAAACCCTAGATGTTTAAAAAAATTATCTTGGCCAATATTATACTTTTAGAAATTGTATCTTAGGCGTCTGGGTGGCTCAGTTGGTTAAGCGACTGCCTTCGGCTCAGGTCATGATCCTGGAGTCCCGGGATCGAGTCCCGCATCAGGGTCCCGGCTCAGCGGGGAGCCTGCTTCTCCCTCTGACCTTCTCCCCTCTCATGCTGTTTCTCTCTCTCTCTCTCTCTCTCTCTCTCTCTCTCTCAAATAAATAAATAAAATCTTTTTAAAAAAAAGAAATTGTATCTCATTGAAGTTCTCATTTGCTCTTTTTTTTTTTATTAGCAGTGAGAGCTTGATATTTCTTTTCATATGTTTAAGAGCCATTTCTATTTCTTTTTCTCTCTGGTCACATTCTTTGTGCATTTTGTTGTTGTTGTTGTTTTCCTGTTATTTTTTAACTGATTTGTAAAAGCTGTTCATATAGCAAGGAAATTAACTAGTTGACTATCTTAAGAATTTAAGATACTTTTCTTCTGTCATTTTATTTGTTTTGACTTTTTATGCTCTATTAGCCATACACAATCTTTTTTTCCAAAACCACTCCTCTTTCTAGAGCTATAAAGGCATGTAGTATTTCTGGGTTGTGATTGTATGTTCATATCTGTTTCCTTAAAATGAATTCGAAGGCAGGAACTGTATTCACCTTTACAACCTCAATACAGCATCTGGTACATATTGGATGCTCAGTAAATATTTCAGTTATTGCACAACAGAGATTTTGTCTATGTTGTTCACTGATGTATACTCAGCACCTAACCAGAGCTTGGCTCTAGTCCTCAAAATATATTTGCTGAACAAATAAGTAAATGAGTAACTCAAAATAGTTTTCCAGGAAAAACATTAACTTATGTATTTTTTTTATGTCTTTAGAGAAGAAATTCAGATTTTTTTTACACAATGCAGTGTTATCAACTATAGTCATCATGTTTTACATTAGATCCTCAGACCTTGTTTATATTATAGCTGTAAGTTTGTAGCCCTTTACCAACCTCTCCTTATTTCCCCCACCTCTGACTTCTAGCAACCACTTTTTTACTCTCTTTTTCTTAAAGTTTGACTTTTTTTTTTAAGATTCCATGTATAAGTGATACTGTGCAGTATTTGTCTTTGTCTTATTTCACTTAGCATAATACATTCAAGGTCCATCTATGATGTAGCAAATGACAAGATTTTTTTTCTCATAGCCGAATAATATTCATGTTCATGTATATATGTATTCACGTCTTCTTTATCCGTTCATCCATCTATGGACACTTAGGTTGCTTCCATATCTTGACTATTGTGAATAATGTCACAATGAACATGGGAGTGTGGATATCTTTCTGATATTCTGTTTTTATTTCCTTTGGATATGTATCCAGAAGTGGGATTGCTGGATCATGTACTAGTTCTATTTTTAATTTTTTGAAGAACCTCTATACCCTTTTCCCTAGTGGCTGAAGCAGTTTACATTCCCACCAACAGTGCACAAAGTTTCCGCTTCCTCCACATCCTTGCCAACACTTGTTATCTCTTGCTTTTTTGAATATAGCCACTGTAACAGATATGAGGTGATATCTCCTTGTGGTTTTATGATTTGCATTTTCCTGATGGTTAGCGATGTTGAGCACTCTTTCCAAGTACCTATTCGCAATTTGTATGTGTTCTTTGGGAAAATGTCTGTTCAGTTTCTCTTGTCTATTTTTTAATTGTATTGTTTGTTTTCTATTGAGTTGAATGAATTGTTTATATATTTTGGATATTAACCCTTTATCAAATACATGACTTGCAAGTATCTTCTCCTATTCCGTAGGTTGTTTTTCCATTTTATTGATGGTTTCCTTTGCTGTGCAGAAGCTGCCCTATACAATTTTTTAACATTTTTATGGAATTAAGTTGCATAAATTCAAGTGATAATTTGAATTTACCAATCCTTTTTAAAAATAGTTTCTGAATTTTACATCACACTCAGAAATACTTCCCCATGTTCCAATTGTTTTTATCGTTTTCCAAACATTTAAATTTTGTATATATCAGTAATCTATTTTGGAGTGAACTGCAATTTTATAAGGAATCCAACTTTATATTTTTCCAGATGGCCACCCAGTTATGGCAAAACAGTATTTTCTTCACTGACATGAAATGCCACTTTCACTCTATGCAAAATATCCATGTGAGTACTCAGTCCAGTTCCACAGGTCTGTCTATCTTTTCAGAAGAAATCTATATTGTCTTATTCATTTATTTAACTAACTTTCCTGAGTGTTTACTATGTGCCACACACTGTTCTGCTTTAGGCACGAGAGATACAGCAGTGTAAAAAGATTTAAAAAATAACAATCATGAGAATGATGATAATAATTAAGAAAAAGAAGAAGAACAAAAGGAACAAGAAGATGAAAAAGGACGGAAGGAAGGGGAAAAAGCAGAAATAGAGAAAAAGAAAGGAAGAAAGGGAAACAAGCCCCTTTTCTCTTCTGGGTTTGATTTTCTAGTGAATGGAGACAATAAAAAAAATGAGTTAAAAAATGTAACATTAGATAGTGGTAAGTGCTAAGAAGGGAAAGCAAAGCAGGAAAGGAAAGAGGGAGAGGGAGCTGGAGGTGTGGCAATTGTAGTATACTGGTTAGCAAAGGTTTCACTGACAAAGGGGCTGAGCAAACACTTACAAGAGATAAGGGAGGGGCGCCTGGGTGGCTCAGTCATTAAGCGTCTGCCTTCGGCTCAGGTCCTGATTCCCGGGTCCTGGAATCGAGCCCCGCATCGGGCTCCCTGCTCGGCGGGAAGCCTGCTTCTCCCTCTCTCACCCCACCCACTTGTGTTCCCTCTCTCATTGTGTCTCTCTCTGTCAAACAAAGAAAATAAAATCTTAAAAAAAAGAGAGAGAAATAAAGGAATGGGTCCTTTGATCTATGAGAGAAAAAACCCAACAGCATGTGATTGCATGTTTGTGTCACTGTTAGGTAAATAATGTGGCTGGAGCAGAGTAAGCAAGCAGGGGAGTAGAAGGAAAAGATACAAGAAGATAGAAGAATGTTGGGGACTGGATCATGTAATGAAATGGGAAGTCTGCAGAGGGTTTTGAGCATAGGAATTTTATGATATGCTTTATGTCTTAAAACATTATGATGACAAAAGTATTGAGAGTAATTGCATAAGTTTAAGGTATAGAAATGGGACAAGTTAATTGGTGAACAACAATAGTAGCTTAGAGCTAAATGGTAGAGGTGAAGATGGAGAGAAGTGATAATATTATGGATATATTTTGAAGGTAAAATCAATAGGATTGGCTAGTAAATTGGATGTTGGATGTGAAATAAAGAGAAACCTGAAAGATAAGATTTTTGATCCGAAAACTGAGCAAATGGAATTGCTATTAGTAGATTGGGAAGAATATGGAAGAAACAGGCCTCGGGGAAGTTCAGGATTGCTACAAATTCTTGTGCATTCCACATCTGCACCACAGATGGACAAATTGAAATATTAAAAGCTAGGACCAATTACTATTTTGCTACAATGATTACAATATTCATTAGGGCTGTTCACGCAAACATTCCACTTTTCTATCCAAGTATCTGGTGGTATTACACTTTGCCATCCAATTTAAAGTTAGGTGTAGCCAAGTAACTGGCAGTAGCCAATGAAACTAGTTACATGGAACCTCCATCAACTGGAACCTCCATCAATCCAAATTCCTTAACAACCACAAGGAACAATGCTCTTCTACTATCTTGTGTTGGACATATAGCTGGAGCAAGAAATAAACTTTGTTGGGTTAAACCATCAAAATTTTAGGGATATTTGTTAACTATAGCATATTTTAGCAAGCCCTACCTAGCATATTTTTACTGATACAGAAATAAGAACTCAGTGTGAGATGAAGTCATGATCTATAACATAAACCATAAATACATAGCATGGCTTAGAAGTCAGGTGGTGGGTAACAAAAAACCTGTTACTGGCAACTGGAAGGATGATGATCAATACTACCTACCGATGATACTTTTGGTAAAAACTGTTTCCTAAAATAACTTGGAAGGAAGACTATATATATTAAGAACTTGTGGCTTAAGAGATCAAAAAATAATGTCACTATGGTGTGTTGGTTGCTTTTCGCTTTATTCAATAAGGTGTTATGAGAAAGAAAGAGTTCATAAAAGAATTTTCTAGCTTTAGGCAGAAGTAAAAGCAAATAAAACGGGATAACTAAATCCACAAATAAAAAAAGCTGCAAGAGGCTATGAATTCTCCTTTCTCAACTTGTAAAAGAAAACCTTAAGGATACCTCAGAATGATAAAGGCCAATTAGAACTCATCAAGAAACTGCTGGATCGTATGGTAGCTCTATTTTAACCTTTTTGAGGAACCTCCATACTGTTTTCCAGAGTGGTTGCACCAGCTTGCATTCCCACCAACAGTGTAGGAGGGTTCCCCTTTCTCTGCATCCCCGCCAACATCTGTCGTTTCCTGACTTGTTAATTTTAGCCATTCTCACTGGTGTGAGGTGATATCTCATTGAGGTTTTGATTTGGATTTCCCTGATGCCGAGCAATGTTGAGCACTTTTGCACTACTGGGGATTTACCCCAAAGATACAAATGTAGGGATCTGAAGGGGTACGTGTGCCCCAATGTTTATAGCAGCAATGTCCACAATAGCCAAACTGTGGAAAGAGCCAAGATGTCCATCGACAGATGAATGGATAAAGAAGATGTGGTATATATATATACAATGGAATATTATGCAGCCATCAAAAGGAAAGAGATCTTGCCACTTACAATGACGTGGATGGAACTGGAGGGTGTTATGCTGAGTGAAATAAGTCAATCAGAGAAAGACATGTATCATATGACCTCACTGAAATGAGGAATTCTTAATCTTAGGAAACAAACTGAGGGTTGCTGGAGTGGGGGTGGGGTGGGAGGGATGGGGCGGCTGGGTGATAGACATTGGGGAGGGTATGTGCTATGGTGAGTGCTGTGAATTGTGCAAGACTGTTGAATCACAGATCTGTATCTCTGAAACAAATAATGCAGTACATGTTAAGAAAAAAAGAAGAAGAAGATAGCAGGAGGGGAAGAATGAAGGGGGGAAATCAGAGGGAGAGATGAACCATGAGAGACGATGGACTCTGAGAAACAAAAGGAAGGTTCTAGAGGGGAGGGGGGTAGGGGGATGGGCTAGCCTGGTGATGGGTATTAAAGAGGGCACGTTCTGCGTGGAGCACTGAGGGTTATGCACAAACAATGAATCATGGAACTCTACATCAAAAACTAATGATGTAATGTATGGTGATTAACATAACAATAAAAAATTTAAAGGGAAAAAAGAATGAATCGCTGAATTAAAATCACATGAATTTAAAAAAAAAGAACTCATCAAGGATAAAGTTAGGAGTATGACCTTCAAACTCATTGTTAAAGTCTCTAACTAAATTAAGGGAACGAGAAGAGCAAAGAACAACTAAAAGTTTAAGGCTCATTTATTTCTTCCAACTGGAAAAGGGGTTTAGGGGGGAAAAAAAGACAAACGCCTGGTAGGTTCCTGATTAACCGAAGGCGGAGACAAGAGAACTTTAACAAAATGAACTGGCAGGTCTAAAAATGAACCATGTATGGCTATTGGCACACAAAACTGGATAGAATCTATAGATACGGTGTTTGCAATGTTTCAACAGTTATACTACCAAAGAAATCACATATTTGAACTGAAAAAGGCCAGTGACTCTTTAATACTTAAAATGATCTTAGGCCTCTGACTATCCCACACTTATAAAGCAGATTGATAAAACTGCTCAGCATCAAAGGCAGACAAATTTTCTGTGTTTGTTTCAGGTTAGATCAAAGAGTAATGGAAATGGAAGAATCTTCTAGAGCAACAGATTCAAGAGCCATGGGGACCAGAGGACCAGAGACTCTCCCAGTGAGCAGAATCAGAGACTGATCAAGGAACATTTATTACTGTCAAGTTAGGCCCAGCTAGATTTCAGAATTGCTGTGGACCTGTAGCTGCTTTGTGTCTCCTACTCTTCCCTCTTTCTAAATGGAAATGTTTATTTTGGGGGAAGAAAAAAAAGGAAATGTTTATTTTGGTAGTCCTATCCTTCTTCCACCATTGTATAATGGGTGTGTGGGTGACTAATAATTTGTCTATTACATTCATAGATCTTCAGACTAAAAGGAACCATATCCAGACCCAGTAAAAAGACTAAAATGCATCACTCAGAGATTCTGGATGTGGGGCTGAATGCAATATCTGGATGGAACTTTTGGGTAAAAGGTAGCCAAACATTTGGGGACAAGAAAAGTAAGTGATGACAGTCATTAGGGTTGCTCACTTTAGCTAATAAAAACTGACTGGAAGTCAAAGAAGATTTCACTTACAGGCAAAATCTCTAAGAGTGTGGAATTCCCCCACTGATGCAAAGATCATCAACAAAATATTAGTAAACCAAATCCAACAATACATTAAAAAACAATTCACCATGATCAATAGGATTTATTCCAAGAACGCATGGTTAGGTCAATATTTGCAAATCAATCAACATGATACATCACATTAACAAGAGAGAGGATAAAAACCATATGATAATCTCAGTAGGGGCAGAAAAAGCATTTGACAAAGTACAACATCCATTCATGATAAAAACTCTCAACAAAATAGATCAAGAGGGAATGTACCTCGATATAATAAAGGCTGTATATGAAAAACCCACAGTTGACTCCATACTCAATGGTGAAAAGCTGAAAGCTTTTTGCCTAAGTTCAGGAACAAGACAAGTATGTCCACTCTCACCACATTTATTCAACATAGTACTGGAAGTCCTAGCCAGAACAATCAGATGGAAAAAAGAAATAAAAGGCATCCAAATTGGTAAGGAAGAAGTAAAACTTACTATTTGCAAATGGCATGATACTATATATAGAAAACCCTAAAGACCCCCCAAAAAAACCCTGCTAGAACTGATAAAAGTGAATTCAGTAAAGTTGCAGAATACAAAGTTAATATACAAAAGTCACAGAAAAAGAAATTAAGAAAGCAATCGCATTTATAATTGAACCAAGAATAATAAAATACCTAGGAACAAACTTATCCAAGGGTGTGAAAGACCTATACTCTGAAAACTATAAAACACTGATGAAAGAAATTGAAGATGACACAAACAAATAGAAAGATATTCCATGCTCATGGATTGGGGCAACCAATATTGTTAAAATGTCCATACTACCCAAAACAATCTACACATTTAATGCAATCCCTATCAAAATACCAAGTGTTTTTCACAGAAGTGGAACAAATAATCTTAAAATTTGTATGGAACCACAAAAGACCCTGAATAACCAAAGCAATCTTGACAATGAAGAGCAAAACTAGAGGTATCACAATACCGAATTTGAAGGTAGACTACAAAGCTGTAGTAATCAAAATGGTATGGTACTGACATAAAATAGACACGCAGATCAGTGGAACAGAATAGAGATCCCAGAAACATACCCATGATTATATGGTCAATCAATATACAACAAAAGAGGCAAGAATATGCAATGGGAAAAAAGACAATCTCTTCAACATATGGTGCTGGGAAAACTGGCAGCCACATGCAAAAGAATGAAACTGAATCACTTTCTAACACCATACACAAAAATAAACTGAAAATGGATTAAAGACTTAAATTTGAGACCTGAAACCATAAAATTCCTAAAAGAAAAGAAAGTAACCTTTTTGGCATCAGCTGTAGAAATATTTGTCTAGATATGTCTCCTCTGGCAAAGGGAAAAAAGCAAAAGTAAACTATTGGGACTATACCCTTCCCCTCCAAAAAGCTTTTGCATAGTGAAGGAAAACCATCAACAAAACAAAAAGGCAGCCTACTGAATGGGAGAAGATATTTGCAAATGACATATCCAATAAGGGATTAATAACCAAAATATATAAAGAACTTATACAACTCTACACCAAAGCAACAAATAATCCAATTTAAAAAAAAATGGGCAGAGGACACGAATAGACATTTTTCTTAAGAAGACATACAGATGGCAAACAGCCACCTGAAATGATGTTCATTGCTAATAATCAGGAAAATGCAAATCAAAATAACAATGAGATATCACCTTACACTAGCTAGAATCAAAAACACAAGAAACAACAAGTATTGGTGAGGATGTGGGGGAAAAGGAACCCTCCTGCACTGTTGGTCAAAACACAAATTAGCTCAGCCACTATGGAAAACAGTACGGAGGTTCTTCAAAAAATTCAAAGTACAATTACAGTATGATCCAGTAATACCACTACTGAGTATTTACCCAAAGAAAATGAAAACACTAACTTGAAAAGGTACATGTACCCTTTGTTTATTGCAGCATTA
The DNA here is from genome assembly GCF_003265705.2 of Callorhinus ursinus. NCBI lineage: Eukaryota > Metazoa > Chordata > Mammalia > Carnivora > Otariidae > Callorhinus > Callorhinus ursinus. The sequence continues at coordinate 27,611,694 of NW_027397084.1, forward strand.
TTTATAATAGCCAAGAAGTGGAAATAACCCAAATGTCCATCCATAGATGAATGGATAAAGAAGATATGGTGTGTGTGTGTGTGTGTGTGTGTGTGTGTGTGTGTGTGTGTGTGTGTAATGGAATATTACTCAGTCATCATAAAGAAGGAGATCTTGCCATTTGCAACAGCATTGATGGATCTAGAGGGTATAATGCTAAGTGAAATAAGTCAGTCAGAAAAAGACAAATATCATGTGATTTCACTCATGTGTTGAATTTAAAAAGCAAAACAAATGAACAAAGGAAAAAAAGAGACAAACAAAAACCCAGACTCATAAGTACAGAGAACAAACTGGTAGTTGCCAGAGGGGAGGTGGGTGGGCGATGGGTGAAATAGGTGAAGGGGATTAAGAGTACACTCACTGTGAGGAGCACTGAGTGATGCATAGAATTCTTGAATCATTACATTGTACACCTAATGTGTACATGTCTGAATCGACATAAATGCCTTTTCAACCAGCCTCCTGATGTTTATCCAAAAAGCTGTCATGCTCTGATCTAATATAACACTGCATGTTTATTACACTTGAATAATAAAAAAAAAGAATGCGGGATTCCCCCACATTCCCTTGTTCTTCAGTCTGTTATGAAAGTATATGAGAGAGTGAAGAAGCAGGGCACTTCCATGTGCTGGGAAGGAGAATGGAAACACTTGTGAGCAGCTGTAATGACTGTCTTAGTCTCCTTTTCTGAGGGGAGGAGAATAATTATCCCTGAGGTATTCTGGTTTCAGCCCCTCACCCAACAAGCAAAAGAGAAATAAAAGAGCAGAGCCTGCTCACTCCCCATTCCAAATCTACTGGGAGAGAGCAGGAGCTAAAGTTTCAAACAGAAAGGAGATCAGAGTTTTAAAATAAACTCACTTTAAAATCATCAAAAGTGACCCCAATTTTAATCTGTCCAAGATACTATAAGGGGCAATTCATCTGAGCATGGTCCCAGTCAATGACTGGAGGGAAACAGAGCAGTGTCCTATTCATTTCCCACTGAGTACAGACTATTCAAGAAACCAGTTATAGCTATGACCCCATTGGAGAGCTGTTGTGCCAAGATGAATATGGACTCTGAAAAAGATGAACATGGGAAAAAGATGAACATGGGATATGATAGAACTGAGTTTGAAAGCAGGTACAGAATGTTTTAAATCTAAGAAAGCGTAGAGTGATACTCAAAAAGTTTAGAAAGGAAAAAACAAAGATGAGTACAGTCTTAAGAGTTTGACCAAGACATGGACTTCTCTGTCATTACTAGAGAAATACCAAAAATAGATGAGCATAGAAATTGATTTTTAAAGTCTCTATCTCAGATCCTGAATTTTCAAACAGGAAACCTGCCTAAATTAGAAACGTACACAGTGACCTAGATGCCAGTGTCCTGGGGTATGAAAATACTCATATGTCCCCATGCCTAAACACAACACCCAAAAGATCAGTTAATGTGTTGGAGCAGACAGTGGGAAAAGTGGTATTCCTTCTGATGCAAAAAGTAAGATATCAATAACTGAGTTTATTTTTGAAAATGGCATTCCCACCCATTAGTGGTTTAGTGGCTATGAATGAATCTCGACTAATCAAAACAGACTTTTAGATGTGTTGAATACCAGAGATCAGAGCATGTCAGCTTTTTGGATAAACATCCAAATCTGTCCAGATTCAGACTGTAACAGTGGACTAATTGGAAGTGTTCTGGACAGAGTACCTTATGATCAGGGAATGTAGATGGTCCCTAAAACAACTTAAGCAGGGCAATTTTCCATGAGTTGCTTTGCTCTGAGATCAATCTGACTAAACTCTAACACTTCTCTCATCTTCTTTCAACAACTGATGCTAATAAAAGAGCAGTGATGGCTCATAGACAAGATTTGAAAAACAGGTGTCAAATAGTTGATTTCAGGGGAACTGGCCTAGTCCCTAACCAGTTAGAACAGATAAGACATTATCAGAGCTGCTGGAAGCTCAATCAGCTGCTTCATCAGCTTTTGGGAAGCCTGGGGTAAGTACCTTCCCTGAGGCCTTTTCCAAAACATACTGGCAAGATAAGACTGCTCTACCTTTTTAGTTTGATATAATTTTGTTTATTTTAACTTTTGTTAGCCTTGCCTGAGGATACCGATTCCAAAAAATATTGCTAAAACCAATGTCAAAGACCTTACTGTCTATGTTTTCTTCTGGGAGTTTTACATCAATTATATTTCAAAAAAATTTTAAAAGTGTGCTCATAACTACAAATGTTCAGGCCCATCAATCCACCTGCCACGTAACAGATTGGGTAACAGGCAAAGGTAGAAGGCTTTGCAGGAGGAGGTCTGAGCCCACAGCGGAACTAAAGACAACACTTCCAACCACAACAGGAGGATTCAGAGGTACCCAAGAAGGTAGAGAAGTGTGACTGCCCATGTCTTAGCTTTCCTATGGTCAAGGTGAACATTTTGCGGGAGGCTACTCTCACGAATGTGAAGTCAAAGGCGTGGGAATCACACAGAAGCAAAAGCAGGCTTGATGGATCTTGAAAACCACAAACCAGTTAGGAAAAAAGATTGCCACGGTCCCAAAAGAAACTATTCCCTGATCCAGTTAGGAAGGGAAAACTCCTGAAATTATCCCTGGTGACAGACTCAGAGTGGGAAAGGGATTGGCGGTGACTAGGCAGCCTCTGCCTCCCATGGGCACAGGAAAAGCTTTCAGAGCTCACAACCTGGACCCCCCTCTCCCAGGGACCTCAGTAAAAATAGAAAGGGAATTAAAACACGAAAATAGGACTTCCTTAGCCAGATTTTTGAGATTCTGAAGCAGAGAGAAAGTGAACAATGGACTAGAAATTCTGGTTGGAAGACCAGTCTGGACTGTTGTTCAAAATTAAGTTCTGTGTGTGGCCTCCTTTAAGGCAAAGACAGCTTCTCACTGCCTGAAGAAGCTATAAATGCTATGATCAGTCAACCATGGAAAAATGAAGATCTCAGAAGGTCCTTGCCCAAGTTTTCTGAGCAGTTAACCGCCCGAAACTTTGGTCAAGACCCCTGGAAGAATAGAACTCTCTAAGAAAAGCAGAGCTAAGGTTTAATTTCCCACCAGTAAAGCATGGAGCCTAGAATCCAGGTTCTATCAGAGTAATACAAAATATTAAATGGTGATTTTTCTCCCATCTGAGCAAATTCATATCTAAATACATGTATTGAGTAAGTATGTCTCTAATCAAAGGCTTCTCCTGGATACAAAAAATATTTTTTTGTAATATTTGGAAAAGAGGAATAAAAAGAAACAAAATATCTGCATGATTTTACCACTAGAACTTCTGGCCATTACTGCCTAGTTGGTATATGACTTCAGTGAAAAGAGTCATTCTAATGGGTTGGATGGCATTCCGTACCTTTTGAAACAGTAGTAGAGTTGCTCAAAGTTTGGTATAGTTACTCTTATTATACCCAGTCCCATAATATAAATACCACCTATATATTCTGATGACTTCAAAATTTATATTTCCATCCTAGACTCACTTCTAAGCTCTACACATCCAACTGCCTACTTGATGCCTCCACCTGATGTTCACAAATCAAACTTGATATGCACAAAACTCTCTTTCACCTGTGCTCTCCACCTCAGCCAATGCCACCTCCATCACCCAGTTGCTAAAGCAGCAATTCTAAGAATGCTTTTAAGAGTGATCACTCATTCTTCTTATAAAGTAATCATCATCATCATCATCATCATCATCATCATCATCATCCATTCCCAACTCCTATCAACTCTACACACAAAATAGATTTCAAACTCCTCACATTTCACCAGTTTCTCTGCCTCGCCCTGGCCCTAGCCCCTAGCATCCCCCCTCTGGACCACAATAGCCTCCTAATTTGTTTCTCCTCTTCCTGTCCTGCTGCTGTCTATATTATTTCTCCATCCTCCAGTGTGCTGCTTTCACCCTCTTTACTTTCTCCCATGATTCTCTTCTCACTTCTTTTCCTCTAACTTATAACTGTAAACTACAGAAGCATTACATGCCCAGAGATTCCCAATCAGACTTCTGATCTAGACTAGATTCCCTCCCTGTTACCCTTACTGATAAAGCCCAGTACTTTCCCTCCATAGCTTTTATCAAAGTTTATCTGTTTATTCATGTTATTTTTCCCATTATATCCCACCTTCTGTTTAATTCATTTCTGCATGGTGTTAGCAAAGTGTTCAGTAAATATGTATTGCATAAATGAGATGCTCCTCCTCCTCCTAAAGATCGCACTGGAATAATGTTGCTCGGGAATTTAAAAGCCATAGACTCCAACCCCTTCATTTTATGATTGAGGAAATCAGCAAGCATCAGGTGCCTCACGCAAGGCCATGCAACAGACCAACAAGCAGAACCAGAATCTGTGATCCTTAGCCCTCGTTTTCCTACAATACTTCACTTAAGTGTAATAAATTTCAAACATTAACCAAGATTCATTTTTTTTCCATTCATTAACTGAGTGCCTTGCATGTTAGCACTGGGCCACAGTGAAGAACAAGATGGACACTGACCCTATGGAGTTTTTAGTTAATGGAAATGGGTTCCTGGCATGAAATATTAGAGACTTAACATTATTTTTTTTAAAGATTTTATTTATTTATTTGAGAGAAAGAATGAGAGAGAGAGAGCACATGAGAGGGGGGAAGGTCAGAGGGAGAAGCAGACTCCCTGCCGAGCAGGGAGTCCGATGCGGGACTCGATCCCTGGACTCCAGGATCATGACCTGAGCCGAAGGCAGTCGCTTAACCAACTGAGCCACCCAGGTGCCTGAGACTTAACATTATTTATAATTCACTGATACTTCACAGGAATTTAAGAATAGTTTCTCAAGGGAAACAGCTTATTATTTTATTCTGATTGAATTCAGAAAAATATTTTTTTCCTGAGTTTAGTAATACAATTCTACATGAAAGCAAGAGCATCTGAACATTAAAGAGCTTAAAACTGATGGACAGTTGGAAGGGAAAAATGAAGGGGGGGGAAGTTAAAGGGGGAGACGAACCATGAGAGACTGTGGACTCTGGGAAACAAACTGAGGGTTCTAGAGGGGAGGCGGGAGGGGGGATGGGTTAGCCTGGTGATGGGTATTAAAGAGGGCACGTTCTGCATGGAGCACTGGGTGTTATACGCGAACAATGAATCATGGAACACTACATCAAAAACTAATGATGTAATCTATGGTGATTAACATGACATAAAAAAAAAAACAACTGCTGGCCAAGCTCATTTTTAAGTCTTTATCTTACAAAATCAATAAAACTTGTCAATAAAAAGGGGAAACATCGATCAATCACTTGAATGTTTTGTTCAATTCAAGTCTTTAGCATCACAATAAAAATTATTTAATGTTCATCTGCACATTTTAATATTATTTAGACTTTCTTTCTTTCTCCTTTCCTATTTCTTTTGGTAAGATCATCATGTTCACTCTTGGTCTTCGGCTTAGCTATCAACTATCAGGCTGCCAAGTGAACTGCTCACAAATCTCTCTGGAAGATATTTTAAAATTTCCTTCTTGTTTATATGCTATCTCACTTTCTGACATTTGCCTTTTCTTTAAAGAAAAAATTTTTAGACTTTGCAATACAACTCTTTTTGTAAGGAAATCGCAATTGTAGATTTGTTTTTAACTCCTGTAAAAAAAGTATTTTTTAATTCCAAATTTTTAATGACTGCTGATTTAATTGAAAAGCAGATATTTGTACATTAGATAAATTTAAATAGGAACAAATTATGTATTGTGTTCTGTGAAGATTTTATATTTATACCTATATTATGTATATATATATATACACACACACCATATACACTACATTATGTATATATATACATATTGACTAATTGCACACCTAAAGGCTTTTACTTAACTGAGGAAGGGTTAGGTCTACAAATACCTAATAAAGTAAAATGTTTATGCACGAAAGCACTTTCTCTGAACAGAGTCCAGGGAGCTGAAGTGCATGATGCCAGAAATAGGCCGCATTGATGGGGAGGGGGGTTAGGCTGGAAACATGAGGACTTCTCCACTCTTGAAAAATGTTCACTACATAGGAGGATTAACTTGTTTTTAAATAGAAAAGAAACATGAATATTTAAAGTTGGGTGGGGGCATAAAAGACTATTTCATTTTCTCCTCAGGCCCTAAATGGCCTAGTTTAGCACATGACTGCAGAATCCCCATGTGGGAGACTCATGTGAATTGCTTATTTAACATCTTCAGTGATATAATCCCTAAAAGGAGAAAGAAGCACCAAGATTCATGAGTGTACTGCTACTGGTGTCACAACATCAAAAGGAACCAAGACAGGAATCCAGCTGCTAGAATTTGAATTAGAAGAAGAAACCACTGCAGATTGTTTATAGAAGCACAGATGGCTGAAGAGAAAACAGTCTTACCAGAGCCAGCTTGCCAGGGGAAACACTGGCAGGACACAGTCTCACTTTGTTAACATTTCCCTCCAGTTTGAAAGGGTCCTAATTTCACTGCCGGACAATGATATTTGACACTTTTCATATATGACTTGTATACAGACTACAGCTATAAAAATTTGAACTGGAAAACATCTGGAGAGAGAAAAAAGCGGTTCACCTAGCAGGAGGTCAGGGCACACAATGACCTTTTGGAGCCCTCAAAAGAATTACAGAAGCTTAGGAATGGCCAAACATGGAATGAACTGCCAAGCACGACAAACACATAATTTAAAAAGCATGGTCTGATTCAGGGTTATAAAAAATAAAATCAGAGGAAAGGGATCCATTTGTAGACATTTATGATAATTGTCTATCAAAACTGAGGGTAAAAGTTCACACTACAGCTTAAGTGGATATACAAAAACAATTTGTTTAGGAACAATCTGAACAAATTTGCATAACTATTCATGGAGAGGCATATGATTAAATACATCATGTAGTTTTCCTAATTCTATTTTGATTTTAATTTCTTAAATTTTACATAAAAAAAGAACAATTAACAAAACAAAGTGATACATCATTAACCTCATTCTGCTTTCTAATATAAGAAAGATTTGCATATCATACAATAGCCAGATCAGGACATATCTACAGAAAAGAGAAAGGGGTGGAGATAATAATTCTTAAAGCTTTCTATTTTTATTTAGTTTTCTATTTAAAGTTGCTCAAGAGTCCCAATCCCAGAGTGAGAACGCAAACGCTTGCACGAGCAGACGCACTACACCCAGTTGGAGTCCGGCTGAGCCTCAGGCACAAGAAGGTTTGGTTTCTAAAAGTGATGGTTTTTTCTAACTTCAATCCAAATAAACCAAAGAATATGGGAAGATATGAAGTGTAACTTACCGCCCCCCCCCGCCATGTCTACACAGTTTTATATTAGGGAAAGGCTCAAACCAGTTAGCATGGATTTAACTATGTTAATACTATGTTATTGAACTCTGTTCATAAAATGTATATCTGACAGTCTGGAAAAACTAGATGTGAAAAATTAGAATATATCCTTCCACTCAGATTTTCAAGGATTATGCAAATCCCCACTCCTCAGACATTCTTTTAATGCATATATGAAAATCTGTGCGTTGAATTTCTTTACATTGACCTTACACAGAAATGAACTTCTACGTTCCCAAGTTCTCTTTATGTGATGCCAAACAATCAAGTAAATGCAAAGTAATTCATTTGGTTTTCTAGGCATTACCATCTGCTCTTCAATCACTCCCCGAAAGACATTCCTACCTTGCATGGTTTCATCTCCTCTTCTGAATTCAGCCAGGATCCTATAGGGCAGGGATTCTCAAGATGTGTTCTAGATCTTCAGTACCAGCATCCCTCACTGAAGGGTCTAGTAGACAGTAGGAAGCGCTTGAAGCCTTCTGAGCATAGCACTTTGACCACCGTGGGTGAGACAAGTGTCGCTAGAGAAGGACTAGATGCAGTGAGACCCATTAGAGGCTGTGGTAATTGTCCAGGTAAGCATTGTTGTGAGTTTGAGTTGGGGCTGTGGTAATATGGATGGAAAGCATGCAAAATAGTTAGGAGTTTAAAATGGCTGAATTTATGGAATGGAGTGGAGAGAGAGAATGAGGCAATTTTGCTTGTGACTGAGAGCAAGGACTTCAGAGACAGAGGGGTTAGAGCCTGGGCTCTGCAACATACCAGCTACCTGACCTTGGGCAGGTTCTTTTCTCTGCTGAGCCTCAGACTCTTCCTTAGAAATCATGCTGCCATCATAGGGGTGTATGAAGGTTGAATGGACTCATGTATGATGGGATCGGCACAGAGTCTGCCACGTAGGAAGTCTCGATAAATCCCACAAGATTTTAAGATGACTCTAGGCTTCCATCGTTCTCCCAAATGGGAAAGAAGGAAGGGAAGGAAGGAAGAAGGAAAACAGAAAGAATTTGGTATGAACACACTTTCGGAAATTAAATTTTAGTTACTTGCTATTTTTAAAAGTGATCTTTATTTCTTACTATTTATGCATTCTTTTTTTAAAAAAAGATTTTATTTATTTATTTGGCAGAGAGATACAGAGAGAGAACAAGTAGGCAGAGAGACAGGCAGAGGGAGAGGGAGAAGCAGGCTCCCTGGAGCCCGATGCGGGGCTCGATCCCAGGGGTGCCTGGGTGGCTCAGTCGGTTAAGCGGCTGCCTTCGGCTCAGGTCATAATCCCAGGGTCCTATTTATGCATTCTTAATGAATGTTTTTCTATGAATTGTCATGTATATCAAAGAATACTGTATCTTCTTCCTGCCCATGCACAAACACACAGATTCATTCCTAAAGCAAAGTGCTGGGGCGCCTGGGTGGCTCAGTTGGTTAAGCGTCTGCCTTCAGCTCAGGTCATGATCCCGGGGGGCCTGAGATCTGTCATTGTCTTTGGGATCTCTGCTTCGGGGGGAGCCTGCTTCTCCCTCTCCCTCTCCCTCTGCCTGCTGCTCCCCCGTGCTTATGCTTGTGCTCTCTCTCTCTCTCTCTGTTTCTCTGTCAAATAAATAAAATCTTTTTTTAAAAAATAAAGCAAAGTGCTTCTCATTTTTTAAGAACCCACTCTCAGGTATCTTCTCTGCTCCTCCATGTCACCTTCCTTGTCTCCTCACGTAGAAGGGGGTACTGCCTCCCTTACGCCACAGGTGTGCTTCTTACCAACTGTCACACAGTCCCCTCACATGTATTTATTTACATGTCCATGTCTCCCAGAGTGGCTTCCTTGAGAAACTGTTATCACCCCTTCATTCCCATTAATCAGGTCAGGACTTGCCACAAAGCAAGCGAGTACACCACAACTTCATTTCTCTAAAAAATTATGTCCCAGCTATTAACACAAGGTATCTTAATGTCAAACATAAATTACTGTATCCTCTCAATCACACACTATTTTGTCAAATTTACTAAGTGCCAGATACTGTGAGAGACACTGCAAAGTAAAACACATGTTCTCTGCTCCCCAAGGAACTAAGAAAACAAGTGAAGAGCTAAGAAATAAATACATGAAACATTAGGTAGCAATAGTACATCTCAATAAAAGTTCAGGATAACACTGGAAACCATTTCACAAGGCATGAGGTGATTAAGTTCCCAGCAAGTTAGTAATTGACATTAAGAAGTTCAGAAAATGACAAACCTACACCCATCTGCCATGGTGAGGGATGACATCACAGAGCTAATTGTATTTGACCTTACCCTGAAAAGTATATGCGTTTTGGATGTGGAGAGGGGTCTTCCCCAGACAAGGCACTCCAGGTTAACAGGGCAGTGTGAGCCGAAGCATGAGAGCATGAAAGATGGGAAAAAGAAAAACAGCTTCTGGGGACTGTAAAAAATATCTCATTGGCGAAAGTGCAGTGTTCAAGTATGCAGAGAGAGAGAGAATGCTAACCAGGTATCTTACAGCCAGGCTTTGGGGTGCCAGTGAATACTGGGGAGTCCAGGAGGTGGGGATAGCATGCTAAAAATGTTTTAGTTGGACTGACTTGGTGGTGGTGAACTTGGAAGGAAGGGGAACAGTAGAAGGAAAGAGGTTAATAATCCTAACTTTCATTTATAGAGCCTGCTTTGTGTCAAACATTATAACTATTTTTCATAGTTACCCCAATCCAATAAAGTGGGTGCATTGGCTCTATTTTATTTACCCTCGCTGGTACGTGACACTGTTAGGATTTGATCCTAGGATGTCTAGCTCCAAAACCTATTCTGCATCCAACGCATGCTGCTTCTAAGGCATGGTGTAATAAGGGGCTTTTGGGGTGGCCAGGTGGGTTCAGACACATGGGAAAGACTTGGTATTCATTGATGTGACGGAAAGGAAGTCAAAACAAATTGGAGGCTTTCATGTGTGAGGGATAAGAAAATGATGATGAGATTAATATAGGGAAGGTAAGAAAAGGAAGAGTCTTAGGAGGCAGCAAAAAGATGAGTAAAACATTAAACACATGTCAGATGGAAGCAGGATGTTTAAGTGGAAATGTCTGGTGGCTGGAAATTTTGAGGATAAGCTCTAGTTGTACTTTCGTCACTGGGATGCATCTTGCAGCACCTGCACCACAATGGAAGATGAGAATGTCCGTGGAAATCCAGACTCAATTTAGGATCACAAAATCCCTTCCTTCCCAGTTTTTCTCCAAGTTTGCTTAAAAAAATGTGAAACATGAAAAAATTTGTGCATGATTTTGAAGAACTTAAACATTGCGGTTCAATGGAGCAGACATTTTTTCTTCCAACCAACCAAGACTTTCCTGCCTTCCAATGCCAATTTATCCTCAAATATCTTTTTTCCTACCAACTTAAAGTGTGAAAACATATGCTTTCCTCTGCCTGCACTCTGTCCACAGCACATCCTGTAAAACTCCATCCTTCAGCAGTTAACTTAAAGCTTTAGAATGATATAGGTCTTAAAATAAAAGAGGGCTCAAGGAAAACAGTGGGTTCCTAATGTAAATATGTCATGAAGCCAAACATTTCAGAAAATATTCAAGTTCTATAATTTTGCTTTTCTTAAAAGAGTCTTTTGAGAGCTGTTGCTTCTTTTTTTTTCTGTTCTATTTTAAAATAAGACGTTTGTTCAGTGATCATATCCCCTAGGGTTGCAAATGTAGGCAAGCTGTATTTGGTTCTCCAAGAAAGGTACACAAAACTTAACCTTTGGTATACTCTGGAAAAATGAAGCATTTCCTAAACAGGCTCTCCACAGTTGGGATAAACTATAATACTGAGCTTAGTATATGCCTCACTCTGGAAAAAAAAGTTTTTAAACCTCAGTAAACTTTTATTTTTAATATGAATATGATCCAAAAGTAGATAATGTGGCATTGTTTGGTAGCTAAAAGCTAGATGGCAAAATGTACTTTAGCCAAGCCATTTCTATGTTATTCCATAACCTCAGAAAACAGTCCAGTGAAAAAAAAATCCAGCATGAATATCTCATATTCTGTCAAAACTTATAATAATGAGGGAGTAAGTAGAATGAATCTTGTAATTTTAGAGCAGGTGGATTCAATTAGGGAAAAAAAATGTTTTTTGGATCCAGAAATTGCAGAGGCATAATGGGTATCTTCTGAGTGAAATAGAAGAGGGGTATTCTTTTATTAATAGCAACACTGAGTATAACTGAAAGGGTAACCAGAAGAGGAAGACAACAGAAAATATATAACCAGCCATGGAAGTTCATTTCAGCAGAGTGGGTGACACTGTGTAACTTATTTCAAAGGGTGAGTGATAATAGGAAATATGTTTCTCTTCTGAAAGAGTTTGGCATTATCTGGTCTCTCCCTCTTCCATTTCCAAATGTAAAGGATGCGTGATGATAAATGTCCAACAGGGATACTTATGTGAGCAGGCCATACCATGTTCTCTAAGAAAGAATCACCCATGTGCAAAACGAGCCAGGCTTTCAAAACTCCAGAAAAGAAGTAGCCTTTTCAAAGGATAGCCATAGTCTGTACCTAGAATCCAAAAAGCAGCTCATTGAAGAAATATTGAGCTCAAAATTGACCCAAAAAAGGGATAGCTCAGCATTGTCATTATGTTTAGTTTTTTCATTTAAAGAAACCCCTGAATTTTGTGTACAGAAAAATCGGAGGGTTAGGAAAGATCAAAATGTCTGACAAGCAGAGACATGATCCTGCGAAGTGCTGTTATCTTGATGAAATATTACGCAGGTATTAAAAATGATCATTATGAAACTAAAATGAAACATTAAAGCCATTATGATTTAACAAATATTGATAAGAACACAACATTGATTACAATTTTGGAAAAAACATGCTTTTGCACAAAGGCTAGAATGGAGTACAGACGGTCCCCAATTTATGATGGTTCAGCTTACAATTTTTTTACTATATGATGGTCATATACACATTCAGTAGAAACTATGAATACACATTCAGTAGAAACCATGCTGCAAATTTGGAATTTTGACCTTTTCTTAAGCTAGTACTACGTGGTACGATACCTTCTCATGATTCTGGTCGGGGCAGTGAGCCACAGCTCCCAGTCAGCCCCATGATCACAAGGGTCAACAACCCACACATTAACAACCAGTCTACTCATACGACCGCTATACCTCTCACTTTCAGCACAGTATTTTTTTTTTCTCATTAAACTTTTGTTTTAAGGGGTCTCAAAATTCTGTGAAAGATTTTTGGTCAAGTTGTTTCCATTAAAAAGTACTGATTTTAAAAACTAATAACTTAAAACTGCCACATACACACAAAAAAACATGGTCCACAAAACATTCTCCTTTCCTTCTGAAGTTTTACGATGTATTGTTATCATTAACCAGTCTTTTACTATTAAACTTAAATGGCCAATTGACACAAACAGTTCTGAGACCGTTCTTCCACCACTGATTAAGACTGGGGTGGCAGGTATTGGGGATAATATTCATTTAGCCTTCTGAGCTTTCTGGGCAGACTTGGTGACCTTGCCAGCTCCAGCTGCCTTCTTGTCCACTGCTTTGATGACACCCACAGCAACCGTCAGTCTCATGTCACGAACAGCAAAACGGCCCAGAGGAGGATAGTCAGAGAAGCTCTCAGCGCACATAGGCTTGCCAGGAACCATATCAACAATGGCAGCATCACCAGATTTCAAGAACTTGGGACCATCTTCCAGCTTTTTTCCAGATCGACGATCTATTTTCTCCTTCAGCTCAGCAAACTTGCAAGCAATGTGAGCCGTGTGACAATCCAGCACAGGTGCATATCCAGCACTGATTTGGCCTGGATGGTTCAGGATAATCACCTGAGCCGTGAAGCCAGCTGCTTCCATTGGTGGGTCATTTTTGCTGTCACCAGCCACATTGCCACGACGAACATCTTTGACAGATACGTTCTTGACATTGAAGCCCACGTTGTCCCCAGGAAGAGCCTCACTCAAAGCTTCATGGTGCATTTCAACAGACTTTACTTCAGTTGTAACATTGACTGGAACAAAGGTGACCACCATCCCAGGTTTAAGAACACCAGTCTCGACTCGGCCCACAGGGACAGTACCAATACCACCAATTTTGTAGACGTCCTGGAGAGGCAGATGCAAGGGCTTGTCAGTTGGACGAGTTGGTGGCAGGATGCAATCCAGAGCTTCAAGCAGTGTGGTTCCACTGGCATTCCCATCTTTACGGGTTACTTTCCATCCCTTGAACCAAGGCATGTTAGCACTTGGCTCCAGCATGCTGTCACCGTTCCAACCAGAAATTGGCACAAATGCTACTGTGTCGGGGTTGTAGCCAATTTTCTTAATGTAGGTGCTGACTTCCTTAACGATTTCCTCGTATCTCTTCTGGCTGTAGGGTGGCTCAGTGGAATCCATCTTGTTAACACCAACAATTAGTTGTTTTACACCCAGTGTGTAAGCCAGAAGGGCATGCTCACGGGTCTGCCCATTCTTGGAGATACTGGCTTCAAATTCACCAACACCAGCAGCAACAATCAGGACAGCACAGTCAGCCTGAGATGTGCCTGTAATCATGTTTTTGATAAAGTCTCTGTGTCCTGGGGCATCAATGATGGTCACGCAATACTTGCTGGTCTCGAATTTCCACAGGGAGATATCAACGGTGATACCACGTTCACGTTCAGCTTTCAGTTTATCCAAGACCCAGGCATACTTGAAGGAGCCCTTTCCCATCTCAGCAGCCTCCTTCTCAAATTTTTCGATAGTTCTTTTGTCGATCCCACCACATTTGTAGATCAGATGACCAGTAGTGGTAGACTTGCCCAAATTTACGTGTCCAATGACGACGATGTTGATGTGAGTCTTTTCCTTTCCCATTTTGGTTTAGGTTGAGCGGTGGTTTTCATGACACCTGTGTTCTGGCAGCAAACCCGTTGCAAAAAAGCTTCAGCACAGTATTTAAGAAATTACATGAGACATTCGACACTCTATTATACTAGAGGCTTTGTGTTAGAAGATTTTGCCCAACTGTAGGCTGATATATGTGTTCTGAGCACGTTTAAGGTAGGCAGGGCTAAGCTGTGATGTTTGGTAGGTTATGTGAATTAAATGTATTTTCGACTTATGATATTTTCAACCTACCATGGGTTTATTGGGATGTAACTATGTCATAACTTGAGAAAGATCTATATATCACATGAAGGTTATGGTGGATAATTGTATGGATTTTTAAAATTTTGTAGATCAATCTTAGTATTGTTTTACAAATTTCAAAACAATTCCTGGACACAAGTGTATTATAGTCAGTTTATATGTCAAACACAAAAATAAAAATTTTGAATTCAGAAGTAAGCAATCTTTTATCTTCATTGAAGAGGTAGAAGACCATAATATCCAGCTGGGTTCAAAGCCTGGCTCTGCAACAGTATTAGTTGTGCAAACTTGGGCAAGTTAACCTTTCTGTGTCTCAATTCTCTCCTTCATAAAATGGAAATACTAATTGAACCAACCACTCATGATTATCATCAAGATTAAATTAGATAATTCATAAAAAGCCTTAGCAGAGTGCTTGGTACACAGGACATTTCACTAAATGACAACTATTGTTGCGAATTTGCAAAATAGAAGGCACATTTATATACACTTGTCTGTATACACATATAGCTATGTGTGCGAGGGCACTTAGCACATGCCTGTGACATACGCTCAGGAAGTGAGCATTATCACATAGTACTCACATAGCTACATTTATTGAGCCTGGGCACATACTATGCGCCAAGAATTCTGATAAGAATCTTAAACAACACATATTATGCTTTTTACATGACATGTTAGATGCTCTATATTACAGTATTTCATCCTTACAACACTCCTGGCCTTTAGGAATTATTATCATCATTCTACAGACGGGGAAGTGAAGGCTGAAAGAGCTTAAGTAACCTCCCCCAAATCACAGAACTGCTGAATGGCATAGCGAGACACAAATAAGGCTTGCTGACACCAAATACACGCTCTTAACTGCTAACCATACTGTTTTCAATAAGTGAGAAATAAAATACACTTAGCTCATATTTCAGCCCAGTATATGCCTCCTCAGTTTAGGGACACTCAATAAAATGGAGGCTCCGTCAATCACCAGTGAGGGTGAAGTCCTGCTGGGCAGCCCCTTGACTTTTCTTCTCGGTAAGAATCTTGGTCCCCCTTAATGCAGCTGTACCCTGCAAAACCCATGGGACTACCCTACTCGAAGAAACGAGGATAAAGAGTAGTGAGGTCATCCCAAACTGGCATTAAAGGAAAATAATTCCCTATTAGAAAGATGTCCAAAAAAAGTCTTCCTCTGCAAATATGTCATTTTAACCATTCAGTATTTTAAATAAGTTTCTTTTTTTACTCTTGGAACTCCTCTAAGTTTTCAATGTGTTACTATGAAATTCTGGATCTTCAAGAGGAGAATTTAACACTTGTTATTTCCAAGATTATTCTCTTCCCCAGAATCTTTTGTTCTGGGAGCCCCAATTAACACCTCCCGGAATGATTGTCCCTCGGAGCCCATACTGGGGACGCTGATCTAGTGGAAAAAGCCACCACTAAATGTCAGGAGACTGAAGTTTGGGTCCCAGCCTTCCACAGACTCATTGTGATCTTAGGCAACAGCTAAGGGCCTCTGTTCCCTCCTATAAAATTAGGAAATGGTGTCTAATAGGCTATAGTGGTATGGAATGTCTTTCTGTGTCAAATGTCTGGAAAAATCTACCCGCAAGATTACTCCACACCACAGTGTGGCTCTTAATTCCATTCTTCCACATGGTTGAGAACTGGTTGATAGAGGAATGAGTGTTAAAAAGATTGAAGTTCACATTGTTTGTTCTCAGCGTAATACAGGAGGAATGTAAAAATTATAAAGCTAATAAGAGAAAACTTAGTAACCAGCAGAATGCAGGAAAAATACCCTTATGCCAGGCAACACACTGACGCCATACCCAGAAAGCAATCCCAAGTGTTTTTATTGTGTAATTTCTCTTTGCTTACCCAGCCCCCACCAGTCTTCAATACTCGCTCTGCACCAGCCAAGCCAATCTCCCACAAAAACAAAGCTCACTCTTCCTAAAATCCTTGCCCCTTTCCACCCTAAAATGGTGCTTCTCATCTGACGCATGAAGCCTTTCTTGACTCAGGAGATTCTGAGTTTCCTGAGAATAAAACTCTGTCTTCTTGCATTTCCAGTTCCTTATACAACACTAGGCATGTTGTAAAGACTAAATGACAACACCAGCTCACAGTATTCTTGCTCCAACATCTTTTCTACTTCTATAATCATACAGATGAGGATTTAAAACTATAATCTGCCACACAAAATCATTTTTTCCTATATTTTTCATGGGTGTACAAAGTATCTTTTCCAGTAGGTCCTAAGTGACTTATTCCTGCATTTCTCATAATACCTTACATAGGGTTAGGCAAGTAGAAAGTGTTCCTTAAATACCTGTTGATTGTCTATGTGGTTGTTGTCTTTTTTTTTTTAAGATTTTATTTTTTTTTATTTGAAAAAGAAAGCGAGGGGGGTGGTGGGGAGAGAGAGAGAGAGAACGAGTTGGGGGGCCAGAGGGAGAAGCAGGCTCCCCGCGGATCAGGGAGACTGACGTGGGGCTCAATCCCAGGATCTCGAGATCATGACCTGAGCTAAAGTCAGATGCTTAATGGACTGAGCCACCCAGGTGCCCTGTTGTTTTTTTATTCAAAGACCCATGATAATGTTAACAATATTGCTAGACTGTGATTAGCACTTTATATATATTATTTCTCCCTCATACTTAACTTTTAGATAACATCACCCCCATTTGTACATGAGAACACTAAAAGTTAATGAAGCTAAATGATTATCTCAAGGTTATGTACTTACTAAAATATCTACATAATTTATTGCCAATCAGAACACATCTGAGAATGAGCAAAAGGGTAAAAATCATTAAACTTATATGGCTTTTTGAAATATTTATTAACTGACAGTTGGTTTTATTATACTGGTAAATCTATAAAATAGCTTTATTCAAAAAGTATTTTCGAAGTTGTAATTTTTTTTCTTTTTTTATTATTATGTTATGTTAATCACCATACATCACATCATTAGTTTTTGATGTAGTGTTCCATGATGCATTGGTTATGTATAACACCCAGTGCTCCATGCAGAACATGCCCTCTTTAATACCCATCACCAGGCTAACCCATCCTCCCACCCCCCTCCCCTCCAGAACCCTCAGTTTGTTTTTCAGAGTCCATCATCTCTCATGGTTCATCTCCCCCTCTGATATCCCCCCTTCATTCTTCCCCTCCTGCTATCTTTTTTTTTTTTTAACATATAATGTATTACTTATTTCAGAGGTACAGATCTGTGATTCAACAGTCTTGCACAATTCACAGCGCTCACCACAGCACATACCCTCCCCAATTGTCTATCAACCAGCCACCCCATCCCTTCCACCCCCCACCACTCCAGGAACCCTCAGTTTGTTTCCTAAGATAAAGAATTCCTCATATCAGTGAGGTCATATGATACATGTCTTTCTCTGATTGACTTATTTCACTCAGCATAACACTCTCCAGTTCTATCCACGTCATTGCAAATGGCAAGATTTCATTCCTTTTGATGGCTGCATAATATTCCATTGTATATATATACCACATCTTCTTTATCCATTCATCTGTCGATGGACATCTTGGCTCTTTCCACAGTTTGGCTATTGTGGACATTGCTGCTATAAACATTGGGGTGCACGTACCCCTTCGGATCACTACATTTGTATCTTTGGGGTAAATACCCAGTAGTGCAATTACTGGGTCGTATGATAGCTCTATTTTCAACTTTTTGAGGAACCTCCATACTGTTTTCCAGAGTGGCTGCACCAGCTTGCATTCCCACCAACAGTGTAGGAGGGTTCCCCTTTCTCCACATCCCCACCAACATCTGTCGTTTCCTGACTCATTAATTTTAGCCATTCTGACGGGTGTGAGGTGATATCTCATTGAGGTTTTGATTTGGATTTCCCTGATGCCGAGCGATGTTGAGCACTTTTTCATGTGTCTGTTGGCCATTTGGATGTCTTCTTTGGAAAAATGTCTGTTCATGTCTTCTGCCCATCGAAGTTGTAATTTTTAAGAATAAAAATATATAAAGCAAAAACAAAATAAGTTAATAATTAGTCCTGATACATATTTCAATCTCTAAAGCTGTTTTATAGTATCTTTTCAGAAATTTTATTTTCATTATGGTCTTATAGTTTTTAAGTTTTTCATAAATTTTTCTTAAGTCTTCTTCATAATTGCATTTTATGATAAGTAGATTTGAAGTTAGAACACTCAATTTTTTCTCTATGAAACACACTTTTTATTAATTAAGAAAAATACTTTCTAAAAGAAACACACTTTTTATTAATTAAGAAAAATACTTTATTAATTAAAAAAATACTTGATGCCTGCAGAAAAATACCTGCCAAATGAAGTTTGTTCTCATTTCTGTTTTTCTTTTCTTTTTCTGTGTGTTGGAACAGATAAATTTTGCAGGCCAGTAATTTCATTCAGAGTTATCTATTCAGTTGTTTATATTTTTTCTTTTAAGGAAGGTTCTTAAAATAAAAGTTTATTATCCTTTGAATACTTTTCCAAACAGATGCTGCAAAATTGTAAGTAGGTGCTGTCAATTCCATTTCTACTCCAATGTATAATAAAAATGTGTCCAATTAAAATAGGAGTTCCATCAAAAGAATCTTCCCATGAATCAAGATATTCCAAGATGAAACTTCAGAATTCACAAATTAACTCTTTTTTCCAGCTTGTTAGGGTATAACTGATATAAAATTGTAAGATATCTAAAGCATACCTGTGGTAAAATTTGCTATCTGTATACACTGAGAAAGGATTCCCTCCCAATCCATCACATCACATATTTACATGTTTTGTTTGTTTGTTTTTGCTGTGAACATTGAATTCTACTCTGTTAGCAAATTTTAATTATATAATACAGTGTTGTCAAATGAGATCTTCAGAACTTATTTATCTTATGGCTGAAAGTTTGTACCTTTTTACTAACTTCTCCCTATTTCCCACACTCTCCTAACTCTGGCAACCACTTTTCTGTTCTGTTTCGGAGTTTTATTTATTTATTTATTTATTTATTTATTTATTTATTTATTTTAGATTCCATATATAAGTGATAGCGTGCAGTACTTGGCTTTCTCTGTTTGGCTTATATCACTTAGCATAATACCCTCAAGTTCCATCCATTTTGTTGCAAAAGGCAAAATTTCCTTCTTTCTCATGGCTGAGTAATATTCCATTGTATATATAAACCATGTCTTTTTTGTCCATTCATCTGTCAACACTTAGGTTGTTCCTATAGCCTGGCTATTGTGAATAATGCTGCAATGAACATAGAAGTGCAGGGAATTCTTCAATAATCCTGCTTTCATTTCCTTTGGATATATGCCCAGAAATGGGATTGCTGGATCATATGGTAGTTCGGTTTATAATTTTTTGAAGAACCCCCATACTGTTTTACATAGTGGCTGAAGTAATTTACATTCCCAATAGTCCACAAAGGCTCTTCTTTCTCCACATCCTCTCCAACACTTGTTATCTCTTCTCTTCTTGATGATAGCCAATCTAAAAGGTGGGCCATGATATCTCCTTGTGGTTTTGATTTGCATTCCCTGATGATTAGTGATGCAGAGCACCTTTTCAGGTACCTGTTGGCCATCCGTATACCTTTGGAAAGGTGTCTATGCAATTCCTCCATATTTTAATCAGTTTGGTTATTTCTTTGTTTTGTTTTGCTATTTAGTTGTGTGGATTGTTTATATATTTTAGATAGTAACCCTTTATCAGATATTTGCAAATATTTCCTCACATTCCATGCATTGTTTTTCATTTTGTTGATGGTTTCCTTTGTTGTGTAGAAATTTTTTAGTTCAATATGGTCCTACTTGTTTATTTTTGCCTTTGTTGGTGACAAATCAAAAAAATCATTGCCAAGACAGATATGAAGGAGCTTACCACTTATTTTTTTTAAGCATTTTAATGGCTTCACATCTTACTTTCAATACCTTAATCCATTTTGAGTTAATTTTGTGTATGGTACAAGACAAGAGCCCAATTTCATTCATAATTTTTGGTAAATTAATTGACCATATATGCATGGGTTTAATTCTGGGCTCTCTATTCTATGCCATTGATCTATGTATGTGTGTGTTTTTATGCCAATAGCATACTGGTTTTGTTTACTATTGCTTTGTAATATAATTTGAAACCAGGAAGTGTGATACCTTCAGTTTTACTTTTCTTTCTCAAGATAGCTTTGTCTATTCAGGATCTTTGTCGTTTCATACAAACTTTAAGATTGTTTTTCTATTTCTGTGAAAAATATTTTTGGAATTTTGATAGCTATTGCACTGAATATATAGATTACTTTGGATAGTATGGATATTTTAATAATATGAATTCTTCTAATCAGTAGATGTGTAATATCTTTCCATGTATTTGTGTCTTCAATTTCTTTCATCAATGTCTTATACTTTTCAGTGTACAGCCATTTCCCTTCCTTGGTTAAATTTATTCTTAGATATTTTAGTCTGTTGAAGCAATTGTAAATGTGATTGTTTTCTTAATTTTTCTTTCTGATAATTCAATATCAGTTTATAAAAACACAAATAATTTTTGTATCCTGCAACTTTACTGAATTTGCTCATTAGTTTTAACAGTTTTGCGGTGGAGTCTTTAGGGATTTCTATATATAAAATCACGTCATCTGCAAATAATGACAATTTTACTTCTACTTTTCTGATTTGGATACTTTCTATTTCTCATCTTCTTGACTAATTGCTCTACCTAGAACTTCTAGTACTGTTGAAAAAAAGTAGTGACAGTGGGTATCCTTATCTTTTTCCTGATCTTAGAGGAAAGCTTTTCAGCTTTTCACCACTAAGTATGTGTTAGCTGTGCCCTTGGCATATATGGCCTTTATTATGATGAGGTACATTCTCTCTTCCCACTCTTTGAGAATTATTATCATGAATGGATGTTGAATTTTGTCAAATGTTTTTTCTGCATATGTTGAGATGATCATATGATTTTTGTCCTTCATTTTGTTAATGTATCACATTGATTGATTTCTGGGTGCTGAACCTTCGTTGCATCCCTGGAATGAATCTCAGTTGATCATGTTGTATCCTCCTATGTCACCATCTTGGACAAAAACCTCAAAGTTTGATTTTAAATGTAATCATCAATGCAGTTTGAATTTTCTATTCTTCTCTAGGCATAATATAGAAAGTCAGCTAGTTGTTCTTATCTGTGTATAAGGTAATAAGGTAATGTGGTAAAAAAGAGATAAGCTAAAGCAAAACCTAATCATTTTAGAAGCAAAACTTGGAAAGAGCAGAGAAGCCAGGATTTGCCAAGTTGGAAAGTACAACTGCTTCTCATCTCTAGTATCTCAGCTGGAAAAACATCCTCCAAACACAAAATACTCTGGGATGTAGATCAAATTAAGGGAGTCTAGATTAAATCTTGAATCTACTAGAGCTCATGTTATTTAATTTTTTCAGTTTCTCCTTTAATTTGTTGATATAAGCACCTTAATTTTCCTGTTACAAGCTTGTTTTCAGTAATTGCAGTTTCTTAAAATAGTTTGAAAGTTGAAGTTTTGAGACTCCTCCATTCATTAAATACTTTGATCAAAGATTTCCAGCCAATTTGAAAAAAATGAAGCCAACATTTCAAGGACACATTTATAAAAAGTGTAATATCATCATAAATCACTTAGATTGGTTTAAGTTCAAACATTTCTAAAGTCTGATTGTTCATAGGCAGAACAGAAAATCATACTGCCATTTAAAAATTTTTTGTGGCATCATCTTTTCCATAAAATAATTATAGTTCAGTGATTCTAAATGTGTATGTATACAACTATAAACTTCGACAAGTAATTTGAAATGTAGTTCTGCTCTATAAGATTCTAAATTTTGTAAAGACACTGTGTATACCATGACAAGATGCTTCACCAAAATCTGCACTCATTGTGTCAGAAATTTTGTATTCAATGCTGAACTTTTTCATTGAATTTAGTAGGTTCTCCATGCAAAGTGCAATTTTAGCTTTATTCCTGATGTCTCCTACCCAAATTCTCCCTCAGAGCCTCACTTCAGCAGAATCAAGTGGGAATCCTGAAAATTGCTTTTATATTATTTTATAAAAGTTTGTATTTTACATTTAGAGAAACTATAAATTTTATTTTCTTAAAAATGACTCTAAATTGAAACAAATTCTTAAAAGGACTTTAGTGAAGGTTCTGGCCCATTTTAGAATTTATAAATTTGTTAATGTATTTTAAGCTCTTTGTATGGAGAAATAATTTTAAATTTATTTTCATCTGAAGCTCAATTAACCTAATTATTCTCTTCAGCATGTTACCATTAAAATATAAAGGCATATCAGAAATGTAAATATGAGCCAAACACACTTTCTACAATAGGACATTGCAATAACTATGTCTGCAAAAAACAAGCTAAAAGTATTTGAGATTGCAAGGACTAAGCTTGTAACGTAAGTTAGATAAAGTCATGTTTCTGAGAATTGGGTTTTCTTCAACAATGAAAAGTTAGCACTATTAGAAAAAAATCAAGTCAACAATTATATAGTTATAATGTGTATATAACACAGGGAGCATGTGTTTGATTTGTGGAATATTCCAAATTGATATTTTCACTCACAAACTAATAAAATCATGCTACAAGAAGTGGTTTCATGAAGGTGATGAAGAATACACTCCATTGACTACCACTACTCTCTACTTCTCCCTGATCACAAACATGCCTTCACTCAGGTGCCAGGCAACTCCAAAACCCAAGCATAAACAGGTCAATCTTAAAGCATATGAGGGCTCTCCAACCCTTATAGAATTCACTACAGCCTCCTTAGCATGACGTAAGCATCCCTCACCATCGGACCACAATCTCCTTTCCAGCCTCCCCTCTCTCTCCATGTTGTACCTTATGGCCGTGTTCACAACCCTCTGCCTTTACCTATGGTGCTCCCTGTACTGGTGTCATTCTCTCCCATTTTTTCAGCCAGTTCTTACCTAGTATTCAAGGCCCACATCAGATGGAACCTCATCTCTGTAGAGAATTAAATATACCTTCATTTAGAATCCCCTAATGTTTTTATACATAACTCTACTATGGAAGGTTTTTTTTTTTAGATTTTATAATATTGTTTTAGATAATTCTCTCCTTATTCAGGCAATAAAGGCAGGAATTTTTCATTATTAAATTATATCTTTCTAGGTACTACTTTATTGTTTATATTTACTTCAGTTAAATAATTCTACCTTTTTTTTTAAGTAGGGTATTATTTCCTTTTTAACTTACAAACTTTCAACTCAGAGATTGCTGTAGATATGAACAAAGCTATGCCTTGGAGCAAAAGCTCATCACCAGAACACAGTGTTAGTGGTTGCAGCAGATTGTTAAAAACTTGGGGCACTGTGCCTTATTAGTCAATTTGCTTTCTGTATGCACGATTAATTTTTAACTGTTTTCCAAACATTAGGAACTTTATAAGGGCCTATAAGTGCAAACATAGTGAGAATGTTGAAAGTGTTATTAAAAGTTATACAGTTACAAGGGGAATAAAAGTAAAGAAAAATAAAAATGAAACATGGAGAAAAAAATGACAGAAGTGTTTACATAAAAGTTGAGTTGTTTGACAACGGGAATACGTGTAAAAAATAAGAAACAAGCTATGTATGTGGGAGGTGGGCTGTCCCTGTCTAGTGACGTTAATCCAAATAGTCAAAATGTGATTTCCATAAGGATGGAGACCACGTCTGACATTTCAGTTTTGTCCACTATGCCTGGCACTTGTGCTATAAATATCTGTTGAAGAAGTTAATGAATCAACAAAATAACCAAAGACAAAGAAATGTAGTTGGCCAAATAGGCCAAATTTTACTATACATAAAGAATCAGCATCAATGTTTCTTAAAGATTGAAAGGGAAAATTTAAAGCCTGAGGCTGATGAAAGTGCTGCTACCCACAAATCATTACAAGCCAGGAGTAATCCAGTGGGCTCGAGACCCTTTGAAGTCTTCAGAAGAAGTGTGTGGCATAGCAGTGTGAGCCAATACGGTGGCTACTAAGAAGCTTCCCACAACATTGTAAGACAGGAGTTCCAGGCCTCGATGCTGTCTCAATCGAGAGAAATGATTGACTTTTTTTTTATTTGCTATTCTTTTACTTTTATTTCAGGATTCAAAACCTGCAATAAATATTATTAGACTTTCACTTATTTTCCCAGTTCTCTACTGTGATATGTTTGTGCCAACAAAATGAAGTGATATCTTTATGGTTCTAGGCACTAAACATAAAAACAAACATAAAAAGTCCCCAAGTTTAGGGAGACATAGAAAGATATAAGCCAGTTAACAATAATTTGAATGTCAGGAACCTAATAACTTTACTTTTATACTATTTCCTTCTCTCCTATATATCTTGGTTAGAAGTAATTTTCTCAACTCTTTTAGTGCTTATAAATCTTCCATAATCTTTTTTTTTTAGCATTTTTTGACGTAATGTTCCATGATTCATTGTTCGCGTATAACACCCAGTGCTCCATTCAGAATGTGCCCTCTTTAATACCCATCACCAGACTAGCCCATCCCCCCACACCCCTCCCCTCTAGAACCCTCAGTTTGTTTCTCAGAGTCCATAGTCTCTCATGGTTCATCTCCACCTCCGATTTCCCCCATTTCATTTTACCCTTCCTAATATCTTCTTCTTCTTTTTTTTTTTTAACATATAATGTATTATTTGTTTCAGAGGTACAGGTCTGTGATTCAGCAGCCTTACACAATTCACAGTGCTCACCATAGCACATACCCTCCCCAATGTTTATCACCCAGCCACCCCTCCCTCCCACCCCACCATTCCAGCAACCCTCAGTTTGTTTCCTGAGATTAAGAATTCTTCATATCAGTGAGATCATATGATACATGTCTTTCTCTGATTGACTTATTTAGCTTAGCATAATACCCTTGTTGCAAATGGCAAGATTGGATTTTTGATGGCTGCATAATATTCCATTGTATATATATATATATATACCACATCTTCTTTATCCATTCATCTGTCGATGGACATCTTGGCTCTTTCCACAGTTTGGTTATTGTGGACATTGCTGATATAAACATCGGGGTGCACGTACCCCCTCGGATCACTACATTTGTATCTTTGGGGTAAATACCCAGTAGTGCAATTGCTGGATCGTATGGTAGCTGTATTTTCAACTTTTTGAGGAACCTCCATACTGTTTTCCAGAGTGGCTACACCAGCTTGCATTCCCACCAACAGTGTGGGAGGGTTCCCCTTTCTCTGCATCCCTGCCAACATCTTTCGTTTCCTGACTTGTTAATTTTAGCCATTCTGACTGGTGTGAGGTGGTATCTCACTGGGGTTTTGATTTGGATTCCCCTGATGCTGAGCGATGTTGAGCACTTTTTCATGTGTCTGTTGGCCATTTGGATGTCTTCTTTGGAGAAATGTCTGTTCATGTCTTCTGCCCATTTCTTGATTGGATTATTTGTTCTTTGGGTGTTGAGTTTGATAAGTTCTTTATAGATTTTGGATACTAGCCCTTTACCTGATATGTCATTTGCAAATATTTTCTCCCATTCTGTTGGTTGTCTTTTGGTTTTGTTGACTGTTTCTTTTGCTGTGCAAAAGCTTTTTATCTTGATGAAGTCCCAATAGTTCATTTTTGCCCTTGCTTCCCTTGTCTTTGGCCATGCTTCTAGGAAGAGTTGCTGTGGCTGAGGTCGAAGAGGTTGCTGCCTGTGTTCTCCTTCAGGATTTTGATGGACTCCTGTCTCACATTTAGGTCTTTCAACCATTTTGAGTCTATTTGTGTGTGTAGTGTAAGGAAATGGTCCAGTTTCATTCTTCTGCATGTGGCTGTCCAATTTTCCCAATACCATTTGTTGAAGAGACTGTCTTTTTTCCATTGGACACTCTTTCCTGCTTTGTCAAAGATTAGTTGACCATAGAGTTGAGGGTCCATTTCTGGGCTCTCTATTCTGTTCCACTGATCTATGTGTCTGTTTTTGTGCCAGTACCATACTGTCTTGATGATGACAACTTTGTAATAGAACTGGAAGTCCGGAATTGTGATGCTGCCAGCTTTGCTTTTCTTTTTCAACATTCCTCTGGCTATTTGGGGTCTTTTCTGGTTCCATACAAATTTTAGGATTATTTGTTCCATTTCTTTGAAAAAAGTGGATGGTATTTTGATGGGGATTGCATTGAATGTGTAGATTGCTCTAGGTAGCACTGACATCTTCATAATATTTGTTCTTCCAATCCATGAGCATGGAACGTTTTTCCATTTCTTTGTATCTTCCTCAATTTCTTTCATGAGTATTTTATAGTTTTCTGAGTACAGATTCTTTGCCTCTTTGGTTAGATTTATTCCTGGGTATCTTATGGTTTTGGGTGCAGTTGTAAATGGGATCAACTCCTTAATTTCTCTTTCTTCTATCTTGTTGTTGGTGTATAAGAATGCCACTGATTTCTGTGCCTTGATTTTATATCCTGCCACTTTACTGAATTCCTGTATGAGTTCTAGCAGTTTTGGGGTGGAGTCTTTTGGGTTTTCCAAATAAAGTATCATATCACCTGCAAAGAGGGAGAGTTTGACTTCTTCCTTGCCGATTTAGATGCCTTTTATTTCTTTTTGTTGTCTGATTGCTGTGGCTAGGACTTCTAGTACTATGTTGAATAGCAATGGTGATAGTGGACATCCCTGCCGTGTTCCTGGCCTTAGGGGGAAAGTTCTCAGTTTTTCCCCATTGAGAATGATATTTGCTGTGAGTTTTTCATAGATGGCTTTTATGATATTGAGGTATGTACCCTCTGTCCCTATACTCTGAAAAGTTTTGATCAAGAAAGGATGCTATACTTTGTCAAATGCTTTTTCTGCATCTACTGAGAGGATCATATGGTTCTTGTTCTTTCTTTCATTAATGTATTGTATCACATTGATTGATTTGTGGATGTTGAACCAATCTTGCAGCCCAGGGATAAATCCTACTTGGTCGTGGTGAATAATCCTTTTAATGTACTGTTGGATCCTATTAGTTAGTATTTGGTGAGAATTTTTGCATCCATGTTCATCAAGGATATTGGTCTGTAATTCTCCTTTTTGATGGGGTCTTTGTCTGGTTTTAAGATCAAGGTAATGGTGGCCTCATAAAATGAGTTTGGAAGTTTTCCTTCCATTTTTATTTTTTGGAACAGTTTCAGAAGAATAGGTATTAATTCTTCTTTAAGTGTTTTGTAGAATTCCCCTGGGAAGGCATCTGGCCCTGGGCTCTTGTTTGTTGGGAGATTTTTGATTACTGCTTCAATTTCCTTAGTGGTTATGGGTCTGTTCAGGTTTTTCTAGTTCTTCCTGGTTCAGTGAGAAATGATTGATTTTTGAAAGATGATTGAAAAGAAGTTGTTAAGAAGAATTACAGGACTAAACTGACTTACAAAGGAGCAAAGAAAATGTATCTACCCTTCCTCACAAGTCTTCGACTCATAGTGGAAGAGAGTGAGAACTTAACGTTGTGATGAGTGGCATCTCAATATCTTCTAATAAAAGAGATTTTTCTATTACTCTTCTCTTTTGAATCATTGCTTAGTCATTCAAATTTTCTCCCTTTCCCTGTTCACCTTCAGGATGGCTCTGGGTTAAAGCAAGTCAAATTGCCAGTTTATACACGACTTCACTGTGAAGGAGGAACAAAAACAGTCTAAACACATCAGTCCTTGTCTTGGCCTCTGTCTTTTGGGATCTCTGCTCTCCACTGTGCTCTCTCTAGTCAGCCTGGTCTTTGGACACCCTGCTGGCCTCCAGACAGCTGGTGTTCTTCTGTTTGCACACTTTTTTTTTTAAGATTCTATTTATTTATTTGACAGAGAGAGACACAGCGAGAGAGGGAGAATAAGCAGGGGAAGTGGGAGAGGGAGAAGCAGGATTCCCGCGGAGCAGGGAGCCCGATGCAGGACTCGATCCAGGACCGTGGGATCATAATCTGAGCTGAAGGCAGACACTTAATGACTGAGCCACCCAGACGCCCCTCCTGTTTGCACATTCTTGATGACCCAATCCTACTTTAGCCTTCACTTGCTCTGTGGGTCTCTAATGACGTCTGCTTGTAACTTCTTTGGAGTCCCTGCCTCGACGAGTCTGCTTTTCTCTAGTCCTTATGAAACATCTTTTGCCTCTATTATCATAAGCGCCTCTGGCAGGTTTATCAGCCAAACTCTTAAATATATTCCATTTCCCCCAAAGAGCATGTCAGAATTTGGGGGTCTCTTCTATGATACCAGAGTCCAAATTCAGCTCGAGAACTCCCAGTCAGGCTTGTCTGTGCAAACATCTTCTGCTTTAGCTACTCTAATGTGCACCACTACTATCCCCCACCCTGACATATTGTTTTAGAACACACACCAAGGCAGTCTTTTTCTAGGGTTCCAAAACGGTAGTGATCTAATATTCCTCTGCCTTAGGTCTTTCTCTTAAACTAAACAACACAATTCATTCTCTAAGATTTGGGCCCAATAGTCTGAAGACTTACTGCATATTTGGTCTCCATTTTCCCCTTCCCACAATCCCCTGGAAGAAGCAGTTGGCTTTCTACTTTCTCTTCCTTTCTGAGTGGAACTTTGTCTGCATCTGACCCTTCCTTTTCCAGAAGGAAGACAGCTTGTCTCAGCTTTAATGGCAAAAAGTTATCCTTTCTTTACAATGGGAAAAATTTGTGATCTGAACTAAAGATCTTCATAAAGAAACTGAAATTACTTGGACCTGGGAATTATAAAAGACAAAAATTTATGACCTAATTATCTTAATGTTATCCTTACTTTTTCCAGTTTTGAAAGTCAAGAAATAAATCACACTTGTATTTAGCACCTAACCTGATTGTAGAAGAAGTCTTCCTATAGCCAGGACAAAATTATTTGTGAGAAATATAGTAAACATATAAATTATTTACAAGTAACCATAAAACCTTAAGATTCAGAAGTAATACCTCGTCAAAAAACTATTCAGTTGCTTAATATGACAAAACAAAATTAGGAATTTGGCCATCTTTTATTCCAATTAGCTGGCATAAATACCTTTAGCTGTGTCCTAGATAAGCTCTATTGGCTAAACATAAAGAAATGAAGAAAAGTTCAAAATTTGCATTATTATACGTGCCAATTTAACATTTGGACAGAGAAATATATGCACAGCTATAAACTATCACATTTTGTAACTATTTTTAAAATAAAATGTTAGTAGCTCAAGGAAGAGTAATGAGTTGTACTACTGAGAAATCATTTAAAATAACAAAATTCTTAACTTCTTTCAACACTGAAAAGATTAACCCAATAAAGGAAATTATTTAACTCTCAAGAATTGATTATATCTTTTGTCTATACAGCCTGGTATCTATTGATTCCACCTTCACATTTCTAAATAAAATTTTCATGTTTCTTTTTCTGCTTTATTTTGTACTAAGATGTATAATGTATACATAACATGGTTTTAAATAAAAATAGGCTTTTATTGTCATAGATAATTTCTCTTTTTGAGATGCCAAGAGATCCACCTTTTATTATCCCTTCAAATAATGCCTATTTCACATCCACTCTGTAGAAAGTGTAGTGTTACAGGCTAGAGATATAAACATGATTAAGACACAATGAATATTACTATGTAATTATGGAACTAGGAAATAAAATTATAAAACATTTTTAATATAAAAGAGCTAAAGCCAAATGACATACACATGAAAACTTCCACTGATGAATGCTCTAGTAAACACTGGTGCAGTGTTCCAATGCAGAACAGAGGGCATTGGATCATGGAGGAGAGAAGTCAATGGGTCTACGTTCCTTGCCTTGAAGTCAACAGGTCCATATTCCATCCTGTTCTGCAAGTTACTGGATAGAAGAATTTGGGCAAGTCACTTAACATCTATGGGTCTGTTTGCTTGTCTACAAAATGTAATAGTAACATTCATTAGGGCTGATGCAGGGAATAAATTAGATGCCAACATTAAAGTCTTATCACAGTGACTGGCATAGAGACATCATTTCTCTTTCCAATGACCTCATGCAAGTTATGTTTTCCAGTTCTTTTCCCAAGAGGTATATTTGGTCCTCTGAATTTGCTCATTTTCTTTGAGAGCACTGTGTAACTCATTTGTTTTAAGAATATATTTCTTGTTGTATGGGCATTGAGAAGAAGGACCAAAAGGAAGAGAAGAGGGTGGACTATGGAGAATCAGTAGGTTTATGACTGAGAATCTCTATTCCAGAATCACACACAACATATCACAATGTTTTTCTATAATCCATAATAATGTAAGAACCACACACATAATTTTTTACTTTACCTCATTTCATGGTGCCTCTATGGGTTAAAAACTTTAATCTGTTAAAGTATTTCAGATGAAAAATTTAACTTTATTTTGTCCTTTCCTTTGCATGTTTTATATGGAATCTGTTCGTTTGTTTTTCCCATCTGGAGACGTTGGTGAATTCAGCAAGTAAATTTGATTTCTTGAATCACCTTGTTCACATTTGGTTTAATCATATAAAAATGTCAGAAAAAATAGATTACTGCATTAAAAGACCTTGACTGCTTAAAATAGTAATAATTAACCAAATAGGAAGTTAAGGAATCACTCCTTTGGTTGGTATTTATAATTTCTCATCAGGCCCCCAAGATGACCCACTTGTAAAGTTACAGACAAATAAAATTTGGATATATTGAACAAAATTCACCTTAATAAAAACCAAATCCAGTTGAAAACAAAGATCCAGAATCTGGAGCCCAGAATAACAGCAACCACGGCCATTTGAGAATGTGACTCTTTTTTCCACAAAGTGGTGGTTTTACCACCCACTGTCTGGCCTTCCACATACAACTCCAACAAGCTTCCTTAAAGTATGAAAATAAAAAAAAAAAATTTTAAAAAGGAAGGGGAAATAAATGCATGCACCATTGAATTCTATGTTTTTTGAGAATTGTAGCACTTTTTTTAATCAGGACAGAAATCAGTTTTTAAGAAGTGTGTGCATGCATGTGTGTGTGTCTGTGTGTGTGGATGAGTGTGTTGATAGAAGAGAGAAAGAGAGCAAGAGAGAAAGACAGATTGTGTGTGTGTGAGAGAGAGAGAGAGAGTAAATATACCTAAGAAGAAAGTTTAGAAAGATGCACCATTAGCTGTTAAAATAAGTGCTCAACTCTATGGACTCTGAGAAACAAACTGAAAGTTCTAGAGAGGAGGGGGTCGGGGGATGGGTTAGCCTGATGATGAGCATTAAAGAGGGCAGGTTCTCCATGGAGCACTGGGTGTTATATGCAAACAATGTATCATGGAACACCACATCAAAAACTAATGATGTAATCTATGGTGATTAACATAACATAATAAAATTTTTTAAAAAAGTGCTCAACTCTGGAGAGTAAGATTACAAAAGATTATAAAAGGAAAAAAAGGTTTTTTTAAATATATTCATATATTTTTTGCATTTTCCCACAAATGTTACACTTAGAATTTCTTAAATAAAGGAAACATATTTCATGGTGCACTAAACATAACAAAATATAGCAGCCTACATTCAAAGGTTAGGATAATTCTTCCTCCAGGTTTCCCACCTCAGAAAATACAACCACCGTTAGTTACCCTTTTTACCTACGTGCAAAATACAGGTTCAGGTTAGCTTCTCTTTCCTTTGCGCAGTACTTCCTGTCCATTGGCAAAACCTGCTGGCTCTACCCTCAGAACACACTCTGACTCCAATCAGTTCTCACCTAGGCCACCATCAGCAGCCAGGTCCCGGACCGCGCTCGTCAGGGTGGGCTAGCTCTCCAAAGTCAGCTATGTGTGCCGCAGTCAGATTGCCCTTCTTTAAATGTCGATTACTCATGTCAATCCCCTGCTCAAAAGCCTGTTCACATTTACTAAGAACAAAATCCAACCTCCTTACCACCTCCCGTCTTTCTTTCCGATCCTACCTCCTACCAGTCTCCCCTTCTTTCATTCTGACCTACCAATGCTGTTCATCAAACCTATCAAGCTCTTTCCAGTTGACATGCTTGCATCCGTTTGCTAAGGCTGCCATAACGAAAGACCACAGTCTGGATGGCTTAAACAATAGAAATTTATTTTCTCATAGTTCTGAAGGCTAGAAAGACAGGATCCAGGTACCGGCAGGTTTGGTTTCTCCTGAGACCTCTCTCCCTGGCTTGCAGATGCTACCTTTCGCTGTATCCTCATATGGCCACTCTTTGTCTGTGTCTAAATCCCTTCTTTTTTTTTTTTTAAGATTTTATTTATTTGTCAGAGAGAGACAGAGAGAGAGCGAGCACAAGCAGGAGGAGCGGCAGACAGAGGGAGAAGCAGGCTCCCCGCTGAGCAAGGAGCGGGATATGGGTGGGACTCGATCCCAGGACCCTGGGATCATGACATGAACTGAAGGCAGCCGCTTAACTGACTGAGCCAGCCAGGCATCCCCAAATCCCATCTTCTTATAAAGAAACCAGTCATATTGGATTAGAGACCCATATGACTTCATTTTACCTAAAATACCCCCCTTAAAGATTTTATCTACAAACACATTCCGAAGTACTAGGGGTTAGGAACTCAACATATGAATTTGGAAAGGAGGCAATGCAGCCCAGAGCAATGATCTTTCCTCTGGCTAAAATATTCTTTCCCAAGAACTTTTACTGTTCCTTCTTTCATATCATTCAGTGCTCTGCTCAGATGTCCTCTCCTCAAGCAGGCTTTCTTTGTACAATGGCACACAAATACACTTCGTTCTATGCCTTACCCTACTTTAGTTTTCTTCATAGCATCTCAATGACTTCATAGCACTATATACTTTTAAATTTTTTCATTGTTTTTTCATCTTCACTTCCAGCACACATGCACACACTTGTATTCATATGCACGTACATACACACAAACACATGAATAGACACACATGTACACATACATTAATGTATGCTTCATGAAGGCAGGGATTTTTAAAATTTGTCTTATTTGTTGCTGCAATTCCTATGTGTATAATTCTACCTGGAACATATTCTCAGTTCAGCAAACATTTACTTGATGAATTAATACATATTTTGAAGATTTTGCAAGAAATATCCATAAGGGGAGTTCCTGGGTGGCTCGGTGCTTAAGCATCTGCCTTCGGCTCAGGTTGTGATCCCAGGGTCCTGGGATCGAGCCCCACATCGGGCTCCCTGTTCGTTGGGGAGCCTGCTTCTCCCTCTCCCACCCCCCTGCTTGTGTTCCCTCTCTCGCTGTGTCTCTCTCTGTCAAAATAAATAAATAAAATCTTAAAAAAAGAGAAATATCCACAAGGTCTTTCTTTTTATTATTATTATTATGTTCTGTTAATCACCATACATCACATCATTAGTTTTTGATGTAGTGTTCCATGATTCATTGTTTGCTTATAACACCCAGTGCTCCATGCAGAACGTGCCCTCTTTAATACCCATCACCAGGCTAACCCATCCTCCCACCCCCCTCCCCTCCAGAACCCTCAGTTTGTTTTTCAGAGTCCATCATCTCTCATGGTTCATCTCCTCCTCCGATTTCCCCCCCTTCATTCTTCCCCTCCTGCTATCTTCTTCTTTTTTTCTTTTAACATATAATGTATTATTTGTTTCAGAGGTACAGATCTGTGATTCAACAGCCTTGCACAATTCACAGCACTCACCATAGCACATACCCTCCCCAATGTCTATCACCCAGCCACCCCAACCCTCCCAGCCCCCACCACTCCAGCAACCCTCAGTTTGTTTCCTGAGATAAAGAATTCCTCATATCAGTGAGGTTATATCATACATGTCTTCCTCTGATTGACTTATTTCACTCAGCATAACACCCTCCAGTTCCATCCATGTTATTGCAATGGAAAGATCTCATTCCTTTTGATGGCTGCATAATATTCCTCTGTGTGTGTGTGTGTGTGTGTGTGTGTGTGTATACCACATCTTCTTTATCCACTCATCTGTTGATGGACATCTTGGCTCTTTCCATAGTTTGGCTATTGTGGACATTGCTGCTATAAACATCGGGGTGCATGTACCCCTTTGGATCCCTACATTTGTATCTTTGGGGTAAATACCCAGTAGTGCAATTGCTGGGTCGTAGAGTAGCTCTATTTTCAACTTTTGAGGAACCTCCATACTGTTTTCCAGAGTGGCTACACCAGCTTGCATTTCCACCAACAGAGTAGGAGGGTTCCCACAAGGTCTTTCTAATAGCGTAAAGGCAAAGGATAAAACATAAACAATCCCTTATATAGACCATGTACAAAAAAAAGAGCATGGAACATGTTACTGATGGTCATGCTCCCTACAATTAATGTTTGCTGTTGACTAAGACCAAATTTAACAGAATAATGTTTTTACCATGATTGCTGTAGTTTATTAATTATGTATTGAATTAGACTAGTTGTTCTAAACTCGGGTCAATTTTATCCTGCCAGAGGACACTTAGCAACATCTGATATGTTTGTGGTTGCCACAACCGGGGCAGGAGATGCTACTGACATCTAGTAGGTAAAGGCCAAGGAGGCTGTTAAACATTATTCAGTTCAACAGACAGATTTCCTAAACAAAGAATTACTCCACTCAAAATGTCAATAGTGCTGACATTGGAAAAAACCTTGCTCTAAAGAGATTTAAATAATAATAACAGAAATTCTTTGACTACTAATTTACTCCTATGGCATTTTTTGCATAAATGATGGATTCTATATAATAAAATATTAACATATCAAAAAAATATCCTATTCCTAGCCAGCTCTAGATAAAATTGCAAACAATGGATTTTGTCTTAGGAAGATTTTCATTTTTCCTTTTCTGCCTCACTCCCCTTTTGATACATCTTTATCCTTATCAGCTGGTCCCTTCAAGGCTAGAATGTTTTCCTACCTAAGCCCATTCCCCTAGGGTTCAGAGTTTTCACTAGATAACCATCTTTATGGTAGTTCCATCCTGATAGATACCATACTATCTTTACTTTGGCTAAGTCCCAGAGTGCCCACCAAACTTTGTCACTTGTACTTGTCAGTTCAAAATGCTAGAACAGTGGAAACAAACCATGAAAAAAATTGGCAAGGAAAAATACAGAGCTCTGCATTTAAATTTTATCACCTAAATTTCACCAGGAGGGCGTTAGGGAGATGATTTTGCCAAGGTTCATGTTGAAAAGATCTGGGTTATTTTATTGACCCCCAAGCCAAACATGAGCCAGAACTCTACTGGAAGCTTAATGCCCTGATCCAAGAATATGGTAGACCAACCTAAGTTGAACTGTTAGGCATACCTGGGATATACAAGAAAGTATTGGGAACCCACAATCATTATGTGAGCATTAATTTCTAGGGGTACATTGGCAAATTGCTATATTTAGAAGAACTGTCAGAATGGCCAGGAATCTCAAGGTTGGACGTCATATGGAACAACTACAGAAACTTGAAGTGCTAGTGCAACAGAAGAGAACACTTAGAATAGATAGAATAACAATCTCTAAATGTTTGTGCAATGACTACCAGGAAAAGAACAAACTTTGCTTTGCTTTAGAGGGAAAAACTTACATTGAGCTGAAGCTGTAAGGACAAAGTGGCTGACTTATGCTCAATATGGAAGAATTTTATGACATCTTGGTAAAAAGTGCTGCTTCACAAATAGTGTGTTTCTTATTACTGGAAATATGCAAGCAGTGACCACAGGACTGCTTCTCAGAGACACTGCAGAAGGGACTCCTATTTTGGGTAGGAAGTGCGACTGAAATCTCTACACGCCCTTCCAGTTCTGGGATTTGATGAGTCTAACCACTTTTTTTTAAATTAAAAGTAAGTATTTAACTATTCTTTCCCAAATGAGAATGTATTTGGAATAAAGTTTTCATCTTACTCTGAACAGCTATAAGACCATATTGAAAGAAATGTATTTATTTACCGTCTTTCAAATACTAGAAGATTGTGGCAGTAAATAAGTACCCTTAGTTGAAGTTGTAACAAAAATTGTAATTGATGTCAGTTTTTCTGACATATAATTATGCCCATCTACTTTAGGCACTAACGTAAGAATACATATAATTTTTAGTAGCACAATCTTGCCCTATTTATCTCTTTTAATTTCTATTTAAATGCCTTCTTAGATATATTTTTGGGGTAGGTATAAAAGTTTTCTGTAAATCCCTGCTTTTCATTTTAGAGTCATCAGGGAGGGGCGCCTGGGTGGCTCAGTCATTAAGCGTCTGCCTTCGGCTCAGGTCATGGTCCCAGGGTCCTGGGATCGAGCCCCACATCAGGCTCCCTGCTCAGCGGGAAGCCTGCTTCTCCCTCTCCCGCTCCCCTTGCTTGTGTTCCCTCTTTCGCTGTATCTCTCTCTGTCAAACAAATAAAATCTTTTCTAAAAAAAAGAGTCATCAGGGAATAATGAAGAAAGCTATTAATTAGACCCCAAGGCATAGGTTTCTAGTTCTGTTTTGTTCCCAATGTTCTAGGATTTTGAGCTGACCTCTAGCATTCTGGCCATTAATGGCTGTGTCCTTTATGCAATTAATGTCTCTAGACCTCATTTTCATCATCCTTAAAATTAGAGTTTGTAATAGATTATCCCTGAAATTTTTTTCCTCTCTTATTTTCTCTTATTCAATTACTTGGCATCATAGATGAAGTTACTACAAAAGCTACTGGTGTAAATATTAAAGATTTCAAAGAGTTATACAAAGGAAAGAGACCAGGAAATCAAAGAAATAGGAAAGACCCCAGTCTCCTTCATATCTTGGTGTTTTAAGTGTTATTATTGCTACATAAAGGTTTAAGCAGTACTGTGGTGCCCCAATCAACTAATCTTAGAAATGACAGCTTTTTGACGGTTAATCATTCATGTAGTACTGTGTGGCATGATGGAATCAAAAAAGAGCAATGCGTGGAGTGCACTCATGAATAGGAGCTAGGAAAATAAACCAATATCATATAATATGTGTTCTTTATTTCTGCACAAAGACCCCCTATCCTGCAGCAGTTGATAAAAATTGGATTTCTTTGGCAAAAGTGAGGATGCCATTTTGAAATGTCTATAGCAGCCTGAAATGTCAAGCCACAGTACTGATTAATATTGGTTAGATTACTAATTGTTGCTTCACATTTGAGTTTCTTCAGTACCACATAAATGTGACCATAAAAGTACGGGGTAGCCAAAGGCAATACTATGAAGTGACTAGTAAAATAGAAGTCACCATAAAAGCTGCTGTATTCCCCTCTTCACCAGATGCGGACAATTTTTTTTGATCAAAATAGAATTCCAACCTCAGTTCCCTTGAGTAGCATAGGTATCTTTTACCTCTTGATTCAACATGGGTTATTAATACTTTTTAAAATTGTTAAATAAACCTTGGAATTAATTGAAATCTCTATATTATTTCAAAACTTTAAGTGAGTTACACTCTTGACAATAACAAACTATAATTGTACTTTAAAAGCTTTCTCAATTGATGATGAAACAAAATAATCACTAAAACATTTGTCCAATTATTTCTTTTTTTCCATGAGGAAGACTCATCAATATTATAATTTATTTTTTTGTGTGTTCTTTGTGTGTGTATTTTTTTTATTTTCAGTTAGCCACCATATAGTACATCATTAGTTTTTGATGTAGTGTTCAATGATTCATTAGTTGCGTATAACACCCAGTGCTCATCACATGTGCCCTCCTTAATACCATCACATGGCTACCCCATGCCCCCCACGCCCCTCTCCTCTGAAACCCTCAGTTTGTTTCCCAGAGTTCACAGTATCTCATGGTTTGTCTCCCTCTCTGATGTCCCCCCCTTCAGTTTTCCTTCCCTTCCCCTGTGGTCCTCCACGCTATTCCTTATGTTCCACATATGAGTGAAACCATATGATAATTGTCTTTCTCTGCTTGACTTATTTCACTTAGCATAATCTCCTCCAGTCCCATCCATGTCGATGCAAATGGTGGGTATTCATCCTTTCTGATGGCTGA
This sequence comes from Callorhinus ursinus, assembly GCF_003265705.2. Lineage (NCBI taxonomy): Eukaryota > Metazoa > Chordata > Mammalia > Carnivora > Otariidae > Callorhinus > Callorhinus ursinus. The sequence continues at coordinate 27,650,225 of NW_027397084.1, forward strand.
GTAATATTCCATTGTATATATGGACCACATCTTCTTTATCCATTCTTCTGTTCAAGGGCATCTCGGCTCCTTCCACAGTTTGGCTATTGTGGACATTGCTGCTATGAACATTGGGGTGCATGTGCCCCTTCTTTTCACTACATACAATTTAAATCAATAGTTTCTTGGCTGCTATCTGCACTGTATGTCTCAGATTAAGTGACAATCTACAATTTCCCAGCATATAATCTCTGAAAGGTATTACTTGAGATTGAGAACTCATGCTCTGAATTTGACAATGCGCTGGTTACCTGTTTGCTCCTCCAGATGAACGCCACTGTTCTCCACACTGCTCTATGCCTCAGGAGGTGAACTTGTATAGACCGTATCAGTGAATTCCGGGGTGCTTTGGCTTCCAGTTAGATTTACCAATGGGGATTTACAGCAGGAGATAAGAAGGAAAAAGTACAGTGAGTCTCAGGTATAGTATATAGCCCCCTGCCTCACTCCCCACAGGGTCATATCAGGCTGGTTTGACTCCATTGAAGGCCATAGAATGTGGCTTTTCTGCACAATTCTCTCCTTCCAAGTTTTGATTAATAGCGTCCTCTCTTTGTCCCCTCATGAGCAAGTGGTGTTGACAACTCTGCTATTACTCCCTGAAAATACTGGGCTATTCTGTCTGTCTTTCCTATCCCATGCCCTTATCTTAGTGAACAGTATCTCTTCAAGCCATCCTGGAATTATCCTAATTTGAGTGAACCATTTGGTTTTTGGTTGCTGTTGTTGTTTTGCTGGAGTCTGATCTTATCAGATCCTTAGATAAAGCTTAATAAAAATATGTAATTCTCTCTCAAAGACTTGCTTTGGGACTAATTTATCTTTTTAATAATTTTTGTTTCCTATTTCATTAAGTTCAGGTCTTTTATCAGTTAATTCTCATTTCCCAACTTTTTGTTGTTGTTTTTGTTCTTTTTCAAAATCATTAGGTAAGTAGCTTGTTATTTTATCTTGACTTTTTAATGGTGGTAGTATCTAATATTATATTTATTTTTTCTGAGACCTGCTAGTTGTTAGGTTTCATGAAATTTGGAAAAAGTATTCTTCTCACTGATGTCTAGAAAATGTTTTCCTTTTAATTTCATTTTTTGATCCAAATATTATCTGGTACTATTTCTTACTTTTTAAGTATTTTGAGCTTTTGATGGGGGTCTCCATTTTATTATTTACTTCTAATTTTAATAGTGTGTATGTCCTAAAAAGTTTCCCCTTTTTAAAATTTAGTATAGATTTCTCTGTGGCTAAGTATCTGACCAATTGTTTATTACTTAGATACTTGAAAAAATTACACTCTCTACTTGAAGAATGTAAAATCAATACATCAAACACAACAAGTTTGCTAAAGAAATACTTATTTTTCTGCCTAGTAAATTGACCTATTTCTGAGAAGGATGTGGTAAAAAATCTTTCACTATCATTGTACTTTTATAAGGATTTCCTTGCATTTTTAATAATTTTTGCTTTGTATATTTTGTCACTGTGTTGTCATTTTATGGCAAATCTTCATGAACTTAGATTCTTTTACACAATATGTCTGTTTATTCTAAGTGTTTTTAACCTTTAACTTCATCTTATGTAATATTAATATTGTTATTCCAGTTTTCTTTTGTTTTGCATTTCCTTGTGTTACACAATCCCTTTATTGGAAGGAAGGAAAGAAGGAAGGAAGGAAGGAAAGAAGGGAGAAATTTTTTACTTTTAATATGCACTTGTAAATTCACAGATCCAAATTTTGTTTTTTAACCTAAAGTAGCAATTTCTGACTTTTAATAGGTAAATCCAGTCTATTCACATTTAGCAGAAGGCCTACTGTTGTTGATTTTATTCCTTTCACCTTACTCCACTGTTTACTACTTACTTACATTGTTTTTTCCCTATTTTTCTTCCCCTTGGTTTTGTCAGTTTGATTGAATTGCTGCTCATTCCTATTTCCCCCATGTTAATTTAAAGTTTCTGGTGTATTTTTCCATTCCCTTAATGGTTACCATCTCTTTCCCTGATCTCTTAATCAGACACATATGTCACTATGATTGCTTTAAAAACAAGATACAAACTACATTCTTGTTTCCTCACCATAATGTTCTAATCCTACCTGCTTCCCCACCTCTCAAAAAAAAAAAAAATACAACTTTGAAATACTTTTACGTTCCCCACATTCTTCCTTCCTTACATAAGCCCCCATCCTATGGGGGGACTTTTATCTTGCCTTTCTTTCCCCACATACCAATGGTTTGCTGAGATAATTTAGTGATTACTATAACAGAATTTCCCTTATGAAATGTCTCTTCTATTTCAAGAGTCTTTATCCAGCACTTATGTACTGTTAGGCAATGTTTTCTTAAACTGATATGTAGAATACTAATGTGATAACTTTTACTGAGCATATATTATGTGCCAGATTCTCTTCTAAATGTTTCACATTTATTGACTCACTTTTTCTTTGCAACCATACTGTTCTACCATTATTCCCAATCCTTATTCTGTAAGTGAAAAAATGAGACAAAGAGATGTTAAATACTTGCCCAATGTCATAGCAAATGAGTGACATAGTCAAGAACTAAATTCAGGTGAGCCACTCGGAGTTTGTATTTATAATTCTTGGGCCACACTGCCTCAATCGCATTTTGGTCCAGATTCTGGCTCTTCATTTTGATCCAAGCTGAGATTGTTGCTTTGGTTAATTTGTTGCTTTATTCTAGTCTTTTCTCATAAATTTTCCAAATATAGGGAATTTGGGTTGCATTCAATCTGAGTTCTTGCCTATCCCTGAGATCATGTCTTTCAGCCTGACATGTGAATGCATCTTGGCCATGTATAGGATTCTTGGGTTATGGGTCTTTTCTCTATATGATCTATCTTCTAGTTTCCAAGATTACAAATGAAAAATTTTCCTAAAAATCTATAAAGAACTTATCAAACTCAACACCCAGAGAACAAATAATCCAATCAAGAAATGGGCAGAAGACATGCACAGACATTTTTCCAAAGAAGACATCCAAATGGCCAACAGACACATGAAAAAGTGCTCAACATTGCTCGGCATCAGGGAAATCCAAATTAAAACCTCCATGAGATACCACCTCACACCCGTCAGAATGGCTAAAATTAACAAGTCAGGAAACGACAGATGTTGGCGGGGATGTGGAGAAAGGGGAACCCTCCTACACTGTGGGTGGGAATGCAAGCTGGTGCAACCACTCTGGAAAACAGTATGGAGGTTCCTCAAACAGTTGAAAATAGAGCTATCATACAATCCAGCAATTGCACTACTGGGTATTTACCCCAAAGATACAAATGTAGGGACCCGAAGGGGTACGTGCACCCCAATGTTTATAGCAGCAATGTCCACAATAGCCAAACTGTGGAAAGAGCCAAGATGTCCATCGACAGATGAATGGATAAAGAAGATGTGGTATACGTACACAATGGAATATTATGCAGCCATCAAAAGGAATGAGACCTTGCCATTTGCAACGATGTGGATGGAACTGGAGGGTGTTATGCTGAGTGAAATAAGTCAATCAGAGAAAGACATGTATCATATGACCTCACTGATATGAGGAATTCTTAATCTCAGGAAACAAACTGAGGGTTGCTGGAGTGGTGGGGGGTGGGAGGGATGGGGTGGCTGGGTGATAGACATTGGGGAGGGTATGTGCTATGGTGAGCACTGTGAATTGTACAAGACTGTTGAATCACGGATCTGTACTTCTGAAACAAATAATGCAATATATGTTAAGAAAAAAAAAAGAAGATAGCAGGAGGGGAAGAATGAAGGGGAGTAAGTCAGAGGGGGAGATGAACCATGAGAGACGATGGACTCTGAAAAACAAACTGAGGGTTCTAGAGGGGAGGGGCGTGAGGGGATGGGTTAGCCTGGTGATGGGTATTAAAGAGGGCACATTCTGCGTGGAGCACTGGGTGTTATGCACAAACAATGAATCATGGAACACTATATCAAAAACTAATGATGTAATGTATGGTGATTAACATAACAATAAAAAATTATTTAAAAAAAAGAAAAATTTTCCTTACCTTCACTCAGTTTGTGAAAAATTTTCCTTACCTTCACTCTGTTTCTGAAAAGTTTTCCTTACCTTCACTCACCTAAGAAACTGTGGGAAGACAGAGAATAGACTTCTTCCAGGAACACTGTAAGTGTTCTGTAAGTGTGCTGACATTCTGCCTGTAGCCCATAGGTTTATGGACCAGACCACCGCAACGGGATTCCCACCAGTCCACCAGTATTTCAACAACTGGCCTGAGCTCCAGTGTGCTGGCAGGGGAAATAACGTCCCATCCATGGAGCCCCCACAGCCAAAAGAAATGGATCAGACTAACAATGTAAACACACAGTGAGAGTTAGAATTGCTGAATTGCTGCATGAGACAGATGATCTCCTGAATAAAAAGTAATCATGAACAATGAATACTTAAGAAGATTCAAACAATACCAAAAAAAAAAAAAGGATTTTCTAGAGATTCAAATCATTATTCTCAAACTAAGGCAAATCAGTAAGTAATAAATAAAGGAGTTCGACCAATGAATGACCAGATCAATAGCCAGAAATATCTTAAAGTATAAGAACGAAAGAAGTAGAAGTCATGTGGGAAAAGGTGAAAGAGTGGTAGAAGACCTAGTAAGCAACTAATGGATGTTTGCAAAGAAAAAGTGGGGTGCATGAAAAATAATATCCTTGATCTGAGAAAAGAGCTGAATCTGCACACTGAGATCCAGTTAGTTTTCATGGAAAAGAAACACATCTAGGTATATCCTGATGAATAAGAAGAATGTCATAAAAGCTTCTATATAGGAAGAGCAAATTACTTATCAATGGATATTTCACTGTCAAACTGTGAATAGAAAATTAAAGTGTGTCCCATCCTGGAATATTCCATAAAGTCATCCCTCCTGTGACTGTTAGACACAATCAAGAGAAGGAAACACATTCTGCAGGACAACTGGCCCTGTTTTTTTGCAACAAGTCAGCAACATAATAAAAGGGACTGTGCTTGATGAAAAAGACTTTATAGGGGCATAAACACCAGGTTGTTAATGGGATACTGTTTTGGGCGAAGCAGCCGCAGTGGTCATTCTGGAATCCCCTGGAGAAATTTAAAATAAGATTTAGGTATTATATGAGATGAAAATTTACTGAAATTGTAAAATGGAGATGACTACCTGGAAAAAGCAAGTTATAAAACAACAAATCACATCAATACATACACATGTATTTATATATTATGTATACACACACATAACACACAAAATAGGTAGACATATATGTAAAACTATATATATATGAAAAACAATATATGAGTATTATATGTGTTATATAGAGATCTAATATTGGAAAGGATATGCATTAGAGTTTAAAATGACTACCTAGAGTTGGTGACAATATGATTTTTATTTTATTTTCTAATTTTTAACAGTGCAAAATATTGCTACCATAAAATGCATGTATGTAGTATTTGAGTCACCTTACATAAAACATATACATGTTATATATATGTTTATATATATTATTATATATATTACTAGAGAGAGGGGAGGAGGAAAAGGAAGGGAAAGAGGAGAGGAAGAGGGAGAGGGCTGATGATGGGAGGGGAGGAGAGGAAGGGGAAGAAGAAGAGGAGTAGGAAGGTAAATCCTGAAAGGAAACTCAAGGATCTCCACAGAAGGCAGTGGACATTCAAGGACAAAGGGCAGCCATGCTACACAATCATTATAGGGTATCTGGTACACAGCACAGCTATGTGGATGCAGATCATGGAAGAGTCTTGCCTGTTGCAAATTACTGCAAACTACCACGGGAGTAAAATGTAACCTAACGATTTATGTTTAAATTTCCACCCATCAAAATATGGCATGAAAGTTTTCAGAAAGACAGAATTAGATTCAATTTTGAAAAACAATTCCAGGGGCGCCTGGATGGATCAGTCGGTTAAGCATCAGACTCCTGATTTCAGCTCAGGTCATGATCTCAGGGTCGTGAGATGGAGCCCCGCATCAGGCTCCACGCTGGGCAAGGAGTCTGCTTAAGATTCTCTCTCCCTCTCTCCCTCTCTCTCTGTCTCTGCCTCCCCTGCCCCCACCCCATGCGTGTGCACTCTAAAAAAATTTTAAAAAAGAAAGAAAAGAATCCTAAAACCCAGATTAATTATGGATGTCTCCAAATTATAGTCCTATTTATGCACATGCTAGTGGTATGAGTTTTATGACCTCCATTTCTCTTACAAAAATATCCAAATTATTACAATAAATTTGAACTCTGTTTTGTGATATTTCAGTAGTTTTAAATATCACTAATATAGACTCTACATCTTTGAACTACGTAAAAGTTTAAGCTGACACAAAGCAATATTTACATTAAAATTGCCCATGAAAAAGAAACTTCTGGACAAGTTCATCTTATAAATAAAATTGCATGAAGCATTTAAAACTCTTTCATTAAAGAACCTACAATACTCTATATAAAGCCAAGATGACGTATTCAATTAAATCTTAGTAAATGTCAGCAACAGCTGATCAAAATCTTTGGCATTCTTTTTTCCCTGACTTTACTGACTAGGCCCACTTGACAAAATAGACGTTACTACTATACTAATCCTCCCTACAATTAGTCAAGATTAGGGAACTTTGAATGTCCTTATACTTAAATATATTTAAAATAACTTCATATTTAGTTTTTCTTTCTTTCATGAAGAGCTACCTTCAGAACATTGATACTGCTACATTCCCGGGATAGTATCTCTCCAGCAACCTGTGGATAAGACTAGATACTATTATCAGCCAAATTGTTCGATGGATTTCTTTTCACCAATCAATGGACTCTAAGTAAAATTTCCCCCTTTCGGTTCTCTAATACTTCATTTTTTTTAGGGTTCCCAGGAACTAACAAACAGCCACAAAACCAATTTAGGAATACAAATTACTGGTATTGTTGAACAATGACTGTGCTATATATATATACAATGGTCTCACTGAGGCCAAAACCTCTGACCACCAGCATTTGGCTCTGTGACAGCATGAGGAATCGGTTTTCATGCTCTCTTGGAGAGTTTTCCTCTTAGCCTTTAAATCATGTCTGTGTGGCACCATAGAAGCCAAACAGTCAGTCATTTTTTGTGCAACACAGTTATTTTTAGTTTGTTATATAGGTAAATACTAAGTCAACAATGTTACCTTTAAAGAACTTTCGTTCTCTTTCAAGTTATTTATTATTTGTCAAAATATATGTACATATTAAGATTTAGTTCAGGGTCCATCTTTTTGTGCATAAAATTCTTCTGAAGGTATTCAACTAAATATGGTTCTAATGAAATGCTGGCAACAATGTCCTAAAGTAGCAAAACCTTCCAGGCAGTCTGAAAGTTTGTTTTCCAGGAAGCATGAAACGTAAATGGTTGGAATGTATCTTGGGATGAGGAGTATCAGTGGCATGCTTAGACAGAGGAGATAACTTTTCCAGTTCACTAAGATCCATAAGAGCACATGGACACAGTTGGCATTAAATCATATTATCTTTTCCTCTGCGTGCTGAATTGAACACGCTGGGCTCTGCCCGAAATTATCAACTCTTTCCCATTCATGGTTAGACTGAATATTTTCACCTAGCCACACAGCCACAGCCGCCAAAAATGCATGCAGACACACCCTCGTATTCTTAAAATGGATGTACCTACAAATTTCAGGAGTTCCCTTGCTTAATGTCTCCAGATTTTCTGCTGTCAGCCTGGCTGTTCAACTTTAAAACAAGCTTGCTCATGTAATGGTTCAGAATTTAAAAGGTGCCCATGTGCCTAAAATCTGGGTGATGGTTCGCAAACAACTTCAATTAATTCATTTGTGCGCTAACTAGTTGGCACCTATTCAAACTGGGGCCTTGTTTTGATTTGGATGAAGGCAGAAATCTCCCAGAAGGAAGGAAAGGTGGGTAGAAAGAGAGAACCTTTACCCTCAAGATTTGCACAACTTGAACTTTACTTTTTCCGCATTCTTTACTCCCCATTGGCTTTGGCTGGTTCACACTTTTCCTAAGGCAGATATTGTGGTCTTTCCCACTAAAGGTGATGAAACCAGCCTCAGTGATCAGATTCCTTCACCCTTAGAACCAGGCCAGCCTGGTGGCTGACGTAGGGTCAAGGGCTAAAGCCTGGCTGCCTGTGACAAACAGAGGCTCCCTTTATTTTAACTGAGCGTACTTGTGGTCGGCTGGAACTGTGACACCCCAGAGGCCCCCTAATTCTTCTTTCTGCAGTCCATTCAGCTCTCATCTCCCTCTCATTGTTCTCTTATTCTCTGACTTTATTAATTAGCTGCTCCCTCAATTGGACAGTGCTTCATGCCAAGCCACTGCATTAGACACTGGCCAAGCTGCAAATGGACACTGTTGGGTCAAAGGCAAGTCTGATAGAATGCAAGCCCCCTTCTGAGCCTGGAGCTGACAGCACAGTGCTTTCAGCAAGATGCAGAACAGCAGGATAATCACCCTGACTGGCAGCTCCAGGGCAGGTCGCCAGGCTCCAAAGCCTTACAAAAGGTTTTATGATGTTACATGCCCTACCTGACAGCATCTTTCACTCAAGCTGTGGGCCCTATCTTGTTGGTTACTCTTGAGTTTTGTCCAAGGGATTTTTAGCAAAACTCCAAATCCTGGTTTTGGTTGATAAAGTCCTAATTTTGTTTTCTTCTTTTGACAACTTGTATTTTCAGTAACCAGTCTATTCAATTCCTCAAAATGGCTCTCAGGTGTCTATAAACCTGGTTTCCTGGTAGATTAGAAGAATTCTGTATCTCTGAGGGAGGAGGTGAAACTACACAGATGCCATTCTGCATTTTAGAGCTGGGCTCTGCAAAGCCCAGATCCCCTTATCAAAAAAAAAAAAAAAAAAAAGATTATGCTGAGATAGAAATTCATGAAATGACAGAACAGGAAGGAAGGAAAGTCTAGGGTCTTCGGTTAAGACTAGGGAAGCTGTGCCCTCACTACACCAGGATGTTTGCCTGGAACAACTGCTCTTCCTCAGCTCTCTCAGATAATTGAGAAGTGAGAATGCGAGTAAACCCAATGTTTTTCTAAGCTGACTCTCAGGACTGCCTGCTTTCCTCGGGAGGTGTGCGCATGGGTAGAGGTTGGGTCTACATTTACTGCTGAAGACAGCATCCCATTTATGTGGTCATCTCTTTCAATAAATTCACAGATTTTCATCATATTACAGAAGAGAAAGAGAGAATGCCAGCCCCCTCAAGAAAGCAGACTATTTTGGCTTTGTTCTTTAAAATGTGATCCTTGGACCTCTGGACATTTTAGGATTCTCTGAAAAAGAAACAGATTCAAAGGAAGACAAAGACAATGAAATAAAGCAAGTGATGCCAGGTGAGCTTAAAAAGGAACAAATCAGCTCTGTAGCTTGAGTCATTACTCAGTCAGATGTTGACGAATTGGAGAAGATAATTCTGGGAATTTCAAACAATCACATTCATTTATATTTCCACCTCATATTAAGGCAAAGCAAGTGTGTGGCTGCACAGGTTTTTACTGCACAAATCTAAGGAGTGTTATTCATACGGACAATATTCATCTGAACTATATATATTAGACCACGAACCCCTTGGAACTGTGCAGGGCAGCAGCTCTGCCACCTGGTCTGTGTAGCCTAAGAACAAGAGCATTAAAGGAAACTTCTCTTTCCCTAGGTTCCTCTCTCTCCTAGTGTGCATTTGATACAGCATTTCTGTATAATTCATGGGAATTTAAGCCTTCCTAGCCTGCACAACAAATAAAAAAAATAGTAATTGATGTCAGTTCTTGACCCAAAGCCATACCTTTTCCAAGGTGGTCCTCGTCCATGAATAATTGATGGAGGTATAAAAGCTTGATCCTCTCCTCTATCTTGAGACAGTTCAGAGAGACCATCCCATCCTGAGAACTTCCCTCTGTGTCAACTAAGGGCTCCAATGAGGCTGTATCAGAGCTCAATTTCTTCCTCCCTCCTTCTTTCTTTCTTTCCCTTCCATAGGCTTTCATCTCAGGAGTACCCCCTAATAAACCTCCTACACACCAATCTTCATCTCAGATTCTCTTTCCAGGGGAACCCAAGCTGAAGCATCCTTGAATTCCAAATCCCATGCTGTCTTTAGCAAATCACAGTCAGCATCTTCAAGAAGTTTGTTAATAGTAGATTCAGAACAACTCAATCATATGCAGAACAAACAATCAGTCCCTTTTCTGTTATTTCAGGGGAAAACTACCCCTGCTCTAATTTTTCTTACCTTCCAACATTCCTTTCTCACTATTGATTTTTGAAATCCCTTTGATAATGCAAAATCCCTCATTCTACAGAGTGTATTTTAATGAAGATACACACAAAAGGCAACACAATAAAAAATTACTACAGTGCATAATATGTAACCCAAGGGGCAGAGGGGGGGTTCAGCTACTGGAAGCATATGGGAATAGGTTGAATAATAATACAATCTACCTGGTGGATCTATGTGCAATCTGGTCATCATTAGCTCTGTGTTGCACCTATGTACTCACAGACATCTTCATGCTTAATGGTCAGTATTTGATAGACTTATTCCCTCTGCCCTCTCTCATGCTTAAGCTGGACAAAAGATTTAATGTCTCTTTTATTCATGAAGATTTAGCTATGCCTATCATTCAGCATGAACATATAACAAATAAAATAGCATAAAGTCATCAGCTAGCCAGATCTGCAAAGACAATCAGATTCAATTCCTTTCTAATTACTAGATTAAAACAAAACATTGTTCTCCCTGTCCTCACCCAGCAGGAAATGGATGAAACCAACTCTAAATTTGACCATGTCTCCTTTCCCATTCACTATTCTAAATAGAATTCATTACAGGGAAATATACAAATGCATGGTAAGAAGAAAGGGAGAGGTTTTATCATCCAGTGCCCATACATAAACACATGTGTGTGTACAGGATCACGCATGCACACAGACACACACAGACATACAACATTCCTAAAACCCTTATCAGCCACTGTGGATTTCTGTTGTTGCTATTGTTTACCTAGTCGAATTTTGTAGCAGCCAAAGCACACCAAATTATACTGTGACAATAAATCCCAATGGTTAGCCATAGCAAAGCTAATTTTTACTCATACTACCTGTCCATCACAAGTCTACTCCATGTCATCTTTATACTGGGATCCAGGCTGCAGGAATGGCTATGACTGGCTTTAGAGTGCCATGCTGTCCACTTTGAAGTAAGGAAAAGGCAAATCTGAAATCCTTTGTCCTATCATTCAAGACCAAGGTAAAGTTGATTATTCAAGTCAATATCAGGTTATAACTTAGAAAGCTTATGAACTGCCATCTTCGTTCCTGACTCCATTGTCCAAGTTTGACTCCCAAACCAGTTACAAATCTACTTTGACCTCACACCTGTTGAGGAAAGTATTTCTGCCTGACAGCTTTTGGCCATAGTCAGGGATCCCTCTTAAAACAAACAAACAAACAAACAAACAAACACTTGAGAAAGCTATTTTAATAACATTCCCTGTTATTATCCTGATGTTCTGGCTTCTACTGATCATCTTGCCTAAGACTGTCTGAATTTCAAATTTAGGTTTTATCTTTCCCCTGAATAACCATCTCCTGGTTCTATCTCTTTCCCATACTTTATTTTCTTAGCAAGTAGCCACAAGGGAGAGTGAGTTATTGTAGAAAGACCAAATAGAAAAAGAGTCAAGAAATGAGTAAGAAGAATAAATGGGTTGTTTGGGTATTTTGTGAAGACTTCAATGATAAGGATCTTGTTTGATGGAGAAATTAAAACCCAAAGCAAATAGTCATTCTCAAGAGGAAGTTTACTGTCCTAGAGGAAGTTTACTGAGACCATACCTGGAACTTTAAAGAGAAAAGTGAAATAGAAGCAAGACTTTTATTCCTGTTGTTTGGATGGCCTCGTGCATAAAGTGAGAGAAGTCAGCCACATCCGGATCCAAGCATTCCAAGTTACCAAGAGTACTGCCTCACCTTTGACATACCGTACTGCTTAAAAAAACAAAAATTAGTCTTTTTGTATTAAGATATTTGGGGCCACTGTTCAAGTGTTAATATGATTATATTGTTTTTTTTAAAGAAACAAACACATTCAGGGTTTTTTTTTCCCTACTATTTATCAAAGTCTTGCGATAAAAGAGATTTTGTAGAAAACAAGAAAGAAATATTTAGGCTCAGTAGCAGAACAAAGGGGAGACCCTGGGGAAATTTAACCCCCACTACCTATAACCTCCATCAGCCTTTCCCAAAACCACTTCAAATATGGGTTTAATCTGAAGAAAATGTGTCTGTTCACAAATGCAACTTCACAGACCTTCCCTTTCAATCAGATTACCATGCTAATTTCCTGACACAACCTTTGCAGTGGCCAGACCACAGGTCCCTCCCCACCATGAGCAGCTCCCAAGTGGAAACTCTAGAGAACATCAGCCAAAGGCAGCTCCACAGATGGAAACTCTAGAGAACAGGAAAGAGGCATTTGGTATCTGAGATGTTGATTTGGGAAAGTTAAGGAAACGCAAAGAGGGGAAGGCAACCTGTTGGTTCATGGCGGTGTCAAGAAGGCTGAAGTGCGGTTCTCAGAAGTGATGGTAACAAGAATGCCAAACTGGCTGGTGGAACCCAGCAGCAGTCAGTTGCCACAGGCCAGCGACAATGGGAAAGTTAGTGGCATTTTGGCCCTCAGAGGTAGATGCAGGGGGGGGGGGGGGGGGGGGGGGGGGGGGGGCTGCAACCAAGACTGGAGGCTCAGGGAATAGGATCACACTCACTGGGAAAATGATGAAAAACATTTATCAAGGCCCAGAGCCCCAGTCTGGGCGGCCTGGCTCCGCTCGTGTCATTCCCTACCATTCTTGCCAGAAAGAAGATGTGCCGTGCCAGGTCACTCTTGGCTTTGGGACTGGACTAGGTTTGGGCCTGAACATAGGCCCAACAATAGCTCCACCTTGACAAGTCAGGAAGAGGCGGGGAAATGAGTTGAGCATTTTTTTTTTAAAATGATCGATATTTTATGGTTCCTGTTGTAACAAAAGTTGTCATAGTTGTAAAAATTAAAAGTAGTTGGCTGATGCTACTTTGATTTTGTTAAGTTTTAAGAAAGAAAATACAAATGGTAGCATAGCTTTTACAGAAGCCTTCATCTTGGGACAATCAGCTACTTTATTTCCTCCCCACTGTGAGAACACCATACAGTAATCTGATCATATATTAACACCCAAATTTGACCCAATGATTACATTCACAAGAAGCCAACGTTTCCACTTCTTCAATGTGTTTCATCTAATGTTTAAAATTTAACATGTGGTTCCTCATTCATCTCAGCTGTCTATATGCCTCACTATAAATATTTAAACCAAACCACACTTGAACATTTCATGAAGCTTTCCCTTAAGACTGTGATGTATACAGTATGTATACAGTAGTTCTAGATAAACATGATCCATCGACTCAACTGTGGATAAGACAAAGGCCTCTCTCAAGGGCTGAAAACAAAGCTGACAATGGAAGAGAGGCAGGAGAACCAAGGAAAAGCTGATAAGGAACTGGGTAAAACAGATCTCTGTTTTTGCATTTAAGAGATACATTTGATGATGTAAACTATCATTTGCAAAGATATGAAGCCTGTTTCAGATGAGACTATGCCCCTCATACAGCTTATAGGTACTAAAGAGGCAGAAAACAACTTATGTCTCATGTTCCATCTTGGCTTATGCAAAATTTTATTGGCTCTCAAAAAAAATGGTCAAACATACTTTATATCTCTCAGGTTTGCAGAGCTGTTAATAGATTTGAGTCTCCTTCCATGCTGATAGCCCTACAGGGTCAGCAAAATTCCTTGAAAACACATGGGCTTGCAGTCTTCAGACTGAAGGATAGTCAAACCATCAGGGAATCTCAGCATTCAAGGGGATTCAGATGCCCATGACCAGACACACTAGATGTCACCATGTGTGGGAGTACCCCTGAGTTAGATTGACGTGCACTGATGAGGTGAGAAAACACTATAGGAGAGAAGGCCAAATGACAACAGAAGTAGAGATTGGCATGTGTATCTACACACCAAGGAACACTGGGGTTGCCAGCAACAACAGAAGCTAAGAGAAAGGCATAAAACAAACTCCCCTGAGGCCTTCAGGGAGACCATGGCCCTACCGACACCTTCATTTTGGATTTCTAGCCTCCAGAACTATGAGAGAATACATTTCCATTGTTTTAAGTCACTTTGTGGTACTTACAGGAACCCTAGGAAGCTAATACAACCCACTTTTAGACCAGGTTATCTGACCAGCAACACCCCAAGTCTGGTCATTTCTGGCCACACTCTGCCTATTCAGCAATGTCCAAACTTCTTCACTGTCTGGATTACTGATAAATGCTCTTTTCAACAGCTACTACTAATTTTTCCCAAGAAGTTCCAGTTACTTTTTCCACTTTTGGCTCACTCCAAAGAGTTCCAGAGGTTTATGAAATGTTTGGAAAACCAGAGGTTTCTTTTTTCAAAAGGAAAAAGAACTCTCTCATCTTAAACCTCTCTCCCAGAATGACCTTAAAAGGCTTGAAATTATAGGTTATCAGGGGTAGCTAAAAAGCTCATATTTGAAGAGTTGTCTGGGGAATTTCTCTTCTGGGGCTAGCACTGGGGAAAGGAGACAAGAGACATTCCTGCTTTAGGTTGGCTCTGAACTACTGTCTTTTAGGCCTGCCTCAGAAGCAACATAAATGGCTTTTTCTACAGAGTATTAGAGAAGCAGGGAAGGTTTTCTTAGGTTAAACCCATTGGCCTAGCCATTAACTCAGAAGGTAGAGTAGAGTTCTCTTCCCATATACATGTGATCTGAGTCAAGTTGTTTATCCTCTCTGGATAAATGTATTATGTAAGATGTGGAAATGGCTCCTCATAAGCTCCCTTGAACCAGTAAAATCTGATCAAGCCACACATTGCTTGATCAAATTATTTTTTAAAAAAGATTTTATTTATTTATTTATTTGAGAGAGAAAGGGGATGATGATGAGGAGGAGGAGGAGGAGGAGGAAAGCAGAGGCAGAGGGACAAGCAGTCTGTGTGAAGCAGGGAGCCTGACACGAGGCTCCATCTCAGGTCCCTGGGATCATGACCTGAGCAGACACCAAGGGTCTGTTGCTTAACCGACCAAGCCCCAGGAACCCCACTTGATCAAATTCTTTGACCTCATGTTTCTTAAACTGAATTAAAACATTAAATATGCTTTGTTGTTGCTGCTGCTGTTTTCCTCTAGCATTGGTACACCCATTTTCTTCAAGAGCTTGGGTGGCTCTTCAGACTTCTGTCACTTCCCCTGACTTTTATCAAAAGAGGGCTTCAACTTTTGCCTTTTGCCAATGTATGCTTGTGGATTTATCTCCCAGTCACTGTTACATGAATGGAAATCACATTTGTATAGCCTTTCAATCTTTAGAGCCTGAAGAAAAAGTTTTGGAATATGGTTGCAAGGCTGCACAATCCTTCTTTTGCCTAAATAAGTAACTCAGGGGTGAAGTTACTTGGGAGAAGGGGTGGGCAGAATTGAGAAGCTCACACCAAAGTTGCCCTCCCACATACAGAATTTTGGATGGACTTCTTGGAAAACCAAAGAATCTGTAGTAACATTAGTAATCCTGGTAGTAAAGCATACATACCACTCCTCATCACAACCTGTGCTTAATATTTGATCTAAATCAGCTACTTAGCCTAAAAATATCTGAGAGCCCAACCCCAATTTCTGGGATACGGCAATCTACTAACAAAATTCCAGCCATAGAAAAAGCCAGCAGTGGTTCCCTAGGAACTAGTATTCTCTTCCTTTTTTAATGTATAGAGTTGCACTTACCCAGATCACAGCCAACAGCACATGTGATTATTTAAACCTTAATTGTAACTAACATTAAATAAAATTTAAAATTCATTCTTTTGAGTCTTGATGGCCACATTTGAGTGCCCTCTACCCCTTATGTCTAGAGGCAACTGTACTGGACAGCACAGATATAGGCTTCATCCAGAAGAGGCAGTAGGTCTCACAAGAAATTTATAAGGGGTTCTCAGCCTTTGTCTTGCTATATGCAGCATCCTTTCCTTTCTTATTTTTTAAAATATTTAAGCTTAAAATTCACAGTAATATGATAATGTCTATATCACATTTTCTTCCTAACTATAAAAATATGGAAATAATCTTGTTTAACAGATTTTTCAATTTAAACAAGTTTTTCTTAATACTTTTCTTTGCCCTTAGAAACTCAATATGCAAGATCACTGTAAAAACAGCTATTGTCATTTTATTGCATAATGAACTTGAGTGTGCTCTGTTTGTATTGGAATATATAGGTAATTTAGTTTTTAAATATAAGCTATTCTGAAAATATAATAAAGTGCCATGAAATTAGTAAATTTTTAGGAAAAACTTTCCCCCAGATGTTTATAATTTCAAAACTGTTTGAACTTAAAAGAGTTTTAAAAAAAAACATAGATACATGTGGCAGAGAAGAGCCATAAAAATTTTTATGGTTATCATAAAATAACACATTTATATTTATATACTTGATGCCATTGATGTACCATCTTAATGAGCATTGATTAAATGCTTTTCTTTGGACCTCACCATATTTTTAACTTTAAATAGAGTCATACTAACAATATTCTGATGATGAAGATATTTTAAGTCAGTTTTAATTCTAAGAAGCAGTAACAATTCTATTTCTAGGTTGTTGGTTGTGTTAGCTAAAATTTTAGTTTAAATAAACCAATTCTCCACATACATCTGACTTACAAACGTAAGTAGAAAGAGGGTTATCAAAAGTAGGACAACTATTACAAATCACTGGTTGTATTAAGTATCTCAGGGTTTGTCCTACTTTTGATAACCACGACCTCTCTTTCTACTTATATTTGTAAGTCAGATGTATGTGGCGAATTGGTTTATTTAAACTAAGATACTTGAATCATAAAACTGTACCCAGATGCCCACTCTCCCAAGATACGGTCCACTGGAGAGTGTAGATGGCTCAAGGAAACTGATTATCTTTCCAGTAAAAAACATATGTTCTCTAGACAATTAGTCAGTAGCTTCTTCTTCTTACGTGAAATAACACATTTTGTCTGAGTCACTTAGCAGTTGATGAACATCCAAACAGACTAAAAATAGATGAAAAATTCATATAAACATGTTTTCCTGTTCATGTTTCTCCTCAAAGAAATACTCTGTAAAAGCAACTTAATCCTCAAAAAGTTGAAAATAAAGCTACCCTACGACCCAGCAATTGCACTACTGAGTATTTACCCCAAAGATACAAATATAGTGATCTGAAGGGGTATGTGCACCTCAATGTTTATAGCAGCAATGTCCACAATAGCCAATCTATGGAAAGAGCAAAGATGTCCACCAACCGATGAATGGATAAAGAAGATGTGGTATACATATACAATGGAATATTATTCATCCATCAGAAAAATGAAATCTTTCCATTTGCAACAACGTGGATGGAATTAGAGGGTATTATGCTAAGAGAAATAAGTCAATCAGAGAAAGACAAGTATCATGTGATCTCACTGATATGAGGAATTCTTAATCTCAGGAAACAAACTGAGGGTTGCTGGAGTGGGGGGGGTGGGAGGGATGGGGTGGCTGGGTGATAGACATTGGGGAGGGTATGTGCTATGGTGAGCGCTGTGAATTGTGTAAGACTGATGAATCACAGACCTGTACCATTGAAACAAATAATACATTATGTGTTGAAATAAAAAAGAAGATAGTAGGAAGGGAAAAATGAAGGGGGGAAATCAGGGCGGGGGGACGAAGCAGGAGAGACTATGGACTCTGAGAAACAAACTGAGGGTTCCAGAGGGGAGGGTGTTGAAGGGATGGGTTAGCCTGGTGATGGGTATTAAGGAGGGCACGTATTGAATAGAGCACTGGGTGTTATACGCAAACAATGAATCATGGAACACTACATCAAAAACTAATGACGTAATGTATGGTGACGAACGTAATAAAATAAAATTTTTTTAAAAAGGCAACATAATCCTCAGTAAGTTTAATGAGTCCACAAAGAGCTTAATCACTCTTTCACATTGAAAATGGTGTGGACTGGGGCACCTGGGTGGCTCAGTCTGTAAGTCACCAACTCTTAATTTCAGTTCAGGTCATGATCTCAGGGTCGTGGGATCGAGCCCCACATCAGTCTCTGAACTCAGTGTAGAAGCTGCTGGAGATTCTCTCTCCCTCTGCCCCTCCCCCTGCTCATGTGTTCTCTCTCTCTCTCCCTCAAAGTAAAATAATAAAAGAAAAGAAAAAGAAAATGGGGTGGACCACAAGCATCGTATGTGTATTTAGACATGACTAAAAGACTGATATGGGACCAAGAACATAAGAAAGAGTCCATGAGTGAAACTCAATTCTATTTCAATTCAACAAATATTAAATGAGCAGCTACTATGTCGGGGACATGTGCTACATGAGAGGTTTGGAGGCTGCATGTGGGAGAATAAGAGGTAAAATTTAAGACAAGAAGATGATGTTAATTTTTATCACATATCTAAGTCAACTACTGTCCCTACTAAACATGAAAAAATGGATGCTATGTAGCCAACTGATGTCACTGATCTGAGTTAGATTTAGTTTTTTTCTCTAACTTTTCATTAAAAAGTTAGAGAGGTGGCTAAAATATAGTCTGCAAAGAAACCACAGATATATCGAAATAGATCATACTAATTTGTTTTTTTCTTTAAGTTGGCACACGTGGAAAGCATATTTTGCATTTTTGCTGAGCTAATGTTTGTGGTAGTTAGTTACGTTTTTTTATTAAAATGTACTGTTTAAAGTATTATGTATATGGAAGAAGTTTTAAGATACAGGAAAGACTCTTTACAGATAGAAATATATCATAGAATGTTTTTTTCCTTCTCAGCAAAAGTGATATTGTCAAAATACAAAACATCGAATTACCTTATTTAAAAAGAGAACATCAAAAACACAGAAAAAATTTTTAAATTTTATTGCCAGCCAAATTATACTGAGTAATGTATGTCAGCAGAGTCTTCTCCTGCTCTGAGGCTGTGCTTCTCAAACTCTACTATGCATGTGAATTGCCCAAAGATTCTATTAAAATGCAGATTCTTGGGGCACCTGGGTGGCTCAGTAGGTTAAGCCTCCAGCCTCCAACTCTTGGTTTCAGCTCAGGTCAGGATCTCAAAGTCCTGGGATCCAGCCCTGCATTGAGCTCTGTGCTCAGTGGGGAGTCCACTTGAGATTCTCTCTCCCTCTCCCTCCTGCTCACTCTCTCCCTAGCTCTCTCTCTTAAATACATACATACATACATAAATCTTTTAAATAAATAAATAATAAATAAAATGCAGGTTCTTATTCATGAGGTCCAGGGTGTGACCTGAGATGGTGCACCTCGAACAAGTTTCCAGGTAAAGCGAATGCTACCGTTCCTGCTCTCTTTGAGTTAACACTAATCTGAAGAGCATTTTTATGAGCAATGATTACAAGCAAGTTCTTTTCCTTATAGACTTCAATTTCTTCCTTATGACAGCAATTTTTAAAAATTAAAATTTCACTGTTAATTTTGAAATTAAGATCTCAGGTTATCTGTGTGGATGGACAAGAGTGGCCTATGTTTGTGATTTAGCGGCTCATACAAACCACTCCCAAGAAAGAAGAAAGGAGGCCAATCATAGAGGATGTAATCATCAGCAATGGAGTTATTTGGCTTAAAGTGTTTTTCCACACTTAACAAATAATAATTCCTGAGGTAGTTTTTTATAAATATAGATGCCCAGGGCCCATCGTGGCCTAACTAAACCTGAATTTCCGAAGAAGCGATCTGGAGGTTTAACAGTCTTGGGTGTTTCTTGCCATCAGGAAAGTTTGGGGAAGAAAAGATTGCTTCCTTGGGTGCTTTATTTTAAATGTAAATGCCACTTGCAGAAGTCACTTAGTAAACTGGTGTCAGTCATAATTTATCCAACTGCCTTTCTTGTGACAACTAAGGCTAGAGCTGATGGAAAAGACATTTGGATCAAGAGATAGTGCTGTCAAAAGAAAGTTGGGCCAAAGAAGGTGTAGCAGGAGCAATTCCTAGGCAACCGATCATGAGAAGTAGAGAAAGAGAGAAAGGAAATAATAGCTTGCATTTACTAAGAGCTTACTATGTGCCCAGGACCTTTCTAGATGTCACATGCAATAACTCTTTTGACCCTCCCAATGTAGGTTCTACTTTTAGAAGGTAGGCTCTACTTTTGGCCCCATTATACAGATGAGGAAACTGAAGCAAACCAGCTAGAAAATAGCAGAGCCAGTTTTCAACCTAAGCAAACCAGCTTCATAGTCCACATTTACATTCATTATGTTAAATTCTCCCCAAAACAAATTCTGATAACTTTATAAACCTGCTCAAGGCCAGTCATGCCCACTACAACCATAGGTTTGTTAGTATCTGAGAAGAGAGATGACTTTGAGCCAGTCACAATACTATAAAATTGACTTTCTTAGCTCAAAAATAGTCAAAGACTGGCCATTCTCTATGGCTCAATCTACGCTAAATGTTTAAGTCAACATTTGAGTGTTCCTGGAGCACTCACTTCTGCCTAGTCTTGGACCAATTAACCAATGACGTTCTAAAATACATAAAGCCTGCCTCTGCCTACAAAGACTGACAGTCTAGGCGGATATAGATTGCATGGGAATTAGCACAGTCAAATAGTTATTTGGGACTTCTGCGGTTGGGACCCATACAGCTTCTGAGCCTGCAATCCATCGCCATTCTCTCTCTCCCCAGTAGCTTCACTCTCCTTCTAGAAATCAAAGGCACAGAGGGAGATGACCCTTTTAACTCTAAAGGCTTTCTCTGGTAAAGAAAGGAAGAAACCTTCAAGTAATAAAAGCTGCTCAAATGGTACATCGTCTTAAAGTTTACAACCTGTTGATTCACAGGCCAATTATTAACTAGAAATATGTTTTATTTGGCCTACACAGCATTTTATTTTTTCAAACAAGTTTGAATTAAATAGCAACATTTTAAATGTGAGAGATATTTTTACATGAACAACTGGATTTCTGGCTCCTCTTGAAACACTGGAAGACCAGGCATGCCCACATCTCCTTAACAGATGGCAGGCAGAAGCTGATTAACAGGGGGTCCTTTGAGACCTGTGGATACTCTCTACCAGCCTCTACTAACCACCAGCTCTGATGGTCTCCTAGACCGGCAGTGTTTTTGAGGCACTGGAATTTGAATCTCCCTGTTCTATCTTAGGTTCCCTAATGTCTTCTCTCTCCTAGAAGACCCTCAGGCAACTCATTTTACTACCCTGCCAACAACACCCCCAGGGGCCATTCATGGGAAGATGAAGGATGTAGGGACACAAGCTTTGGAGGTAGATGGACTAGGGTTCCAGGATGGGCCTGAGGCTTTAGAAAGACTTCAGGAAATGGCTCATGTGATAGCAGTTTCACTCCCAGGTGAGTCATGGAGACAAGCTGGTTCACCATTTCTTTTCCATTTGATCTTTTCATAATTATGCCTTGTTCTCCCCTAACCTCAGTTTATGCAGTCTTTTCTGAACCTGAAAAAGTGCCTAATTGTTTGTTTCATCTCATTTTCCTGCCAAGACAGAATGTTTCCCCTACTGTGCATTTGACCTGAGTTGGGAGTTACTATCTCTCGGCATGATCGTTGGTATCTTTAGTTTAATAAAGTATTTTTTCCAACCACCAGCAAGATGTCAAATGTATCTGTAAAGGGGAAAACTTATCCTTTGATTTTTCTGTTGGTTGGTTGGTTCCACTGGGGCATCATTTTCCTAACTGAACCTACACTGAGACTATATAGGTTGGTTAGTATTGTGCTTAATGTTTTTACCTATCAAAAGGGATTTATATTTTCCTACATTTTCTTGGATTATTTTCTGTGCATAATTTCTCCATCTAAATTTAAAGATCTTTATGGGCAGAGATAGTTCTTTTATGTCTTTCATGCATCCCTGGACACTTAACACAGTGTTAGGCATGTCACAGGCCTCCAGTAAATACTTCTTGGTCACTGACTCAATTTTTGTCATTCCATTTCATTTGCTTGGAATTTGATGTGTATGCTTTGATTTGAGATAATATTTCACTTTGTTTATTTAAAAAATAACCAGTAAACAAATTATTATGAAATAACACCAGGAATTTCATAAATCTCTATCTTTTGTTTGGGATTTTAGTCTGGAACACAACCGTGGCATTACACTCATATTAGAAAAAAATGCTATTAGACAGTGAAAATTTAAAAAACCTATGAGGCAAGCCTTTCTGCCTTAAAGAAACTGCCACCCTACCTACTTTGCAAAACACCCATAAAAAGAAGCTATTTTAGCATGCAATGCATCTATGTGTTGCCTCATGTTGTCCAAAAGACGAATTCATTGCATATATTTTTTAAAAATAATAATGCTGCTTTAAAGGGAAAATCAAAACCAGAAAATGAGAAGAATGGAGTCAGATAACAAGAAAAGCAAACATGGGGGGAAAAAAAAACAGAAAGAAAAGAAAAGCAAACATTGGGAAACAAGCAAGAGTCATATGTTGGGAGCAACAGGGGGATGAGGGAGTGGTAAGATTCAGGATTAACTCTACAGCCCACCATGTTTGCCAGGATATTCTGCATTGCCAACCCTGAAGTGCATGGTTATCTGCAGCCAGGCTGCCTCTATGCCACCCAACTCCAGGGGACGCCATGCACACAGACTCTATGGGAATCATGCCCTGAGTTGTATAATGCAGAGGCCCTGAACAATCGGAAAGAGACCAAACCAGTCTAGACCAGCAATCCTTGTACCTGCATTACCAGAATCAGGGAGTCAACATAAAATACTTTATAACATGCCAATATACTATCTTATGATTCTATGTTCTCTGCTGATTTTAACACAAGAGTATTCTCATGGATTTAGAAACATACTCCCAAATGGAAAAGAGTGGGGCTGTGAAAGAGGTAGGGAAGGCACAGATAGAGGAGAAACAAATAGAAACCAAAGGGAGAAAGGAAATGTCTATCTTGAGTATTTTTAAGCATGACGCCATGTATGTTTTTCCTTACAAATTATTTAACCTGGGTTCATCTTTGAACTTCCTAGTAATGATGAAACAAAAGCACTCATCTTTCTCATGATCTCTAGCAGTGAGATCTAATCTCTCATCTAATATCCCTATATCCAGCCTCTTGATCCCCAAATCTATCCTTAATTTGGCTTCCAGGTATCCTCCCAGATCACAGACTGGATCATGTCACCCCTATTCTCCAGCATCCTTTATATAAAGCCTATCACCCAACAATTAGTCCCAAACTTCACTAGACAGGCCTACTTTGTTCACCTACATTATTACCGACTTACACAATCCTTTTATTGGTGCATTTATTCAGTTTTAATGCCCACACATCCCATCCACTGGATTGCTCAGCCAGAGAGTGGGCCCCATGCATGTCACAACCATACTTGTGTTTCTATTCATACTCTTCCCTTAGAGAAGCTTTTCCACCCTCTTCCAAAATTTCAATTCCACTCTTTTGCAGAGTTCTCTCCACTACACTGTGAACTTCATGACACCTAGGACCCATGTCTTGTTTCTTCTCATGACCTGATGCCCAGAGGCTGGGCACTCTGGAGGGCAAGGACCATTTTCCTACTTATCTTTGTATCCCAGGTGCCTAGTCCCCAGGTGCAGTGAACACCCCAGAAGTGTTGGTTGAATTTAACAAATTTAAACTCCACTTTTTAAAATTCTGCTATTTTTTTCATGCCTTGACTCAGATGCAGCATCACTGTGAAATCTTGCTCGGTCACAGTGGTCTTACCTACTCCATCCTTCCTGTTCTTTCCTGGCACATTTTTAACTAGCTCTGTTGCAGCACCTGGTTCTTCCTGTGTTGTAGCACAAGAGTAGTTTATGTATCTTTACCTTATAATTTGAACTGAATCGTAGGTCAGAAGTAGATAGAGTTAATTTAGTACAACTCCTCACCATTACAGTGGTCGCCACTCCACCACCCAATAGTTTCAGCCATTGAGTCTTCCCTAGGTCCTAGCATTTTACTCAGCAGTTCTGGACCTCTCCGTATCCCAGTGTTTTGACTTTGTCAAATTACCATCTATTAAGTAGAGCCCTGGGGTGTCAGATAGTGAGCCTGTTCAACAAAAGACCATGAGAGAAATTGAAATAGAGAAGTCTATTACTCACAGGTTCTGAAGGAGGTACATGGCACAACTCAAGGGGCCACTTGGGAAAGTCAAGGCAGGGTGCAGGTGGAGAGCACAATCCCTGGGTTCTTCCCCTTGTTATATCTGTGGGTAGAGTGCTTTGGGTTCCAAGGCTACAGCTTGGGTTGGACAACTCAAAACAAAAAGAGCAGGGTTTTGGTAAGCTCCTGGGAGGTTTTACCGAAGAGGGCACAAGGGGAAGGCCTTGAGAGGCAGGAGAGAATGTTAATCACAAGGAACATTGGAGAAGTTGAATTTACTTGTGACTTTGTGGCTGTTATCTAGGGCATGTGCTTGCGTGGGGGGTTAGTATCTGCTTAAGATTGCTACCAACCACTTGGCCAAACAAAATGGATGCCAAGGCAACAATATCATTGAGGGTTTGAGCTAAACTCTCCACACCTGGACTCTGTTCTATGCGCTGAAGTAGCACCCGGAATTAATTAATTAATTCTTAATTAATTAATTCTTAATCTGGGTGTAATATAGACTTGTATTAATATATCCTGAGGTTAACTTTAGCATGTTTAGAGCCTCTTTTTCTTGTTACCCATATATTGACTTTATGATCAAAGTTTGTCTTGAATTCCTACTCAATTACATTTTATTGGCTGGGAACAGGTTTTAATCTATAATTCCATGTTCTGTCCCAGCACTGCTCTATTTGTTGAGTGAACAGTTTGCTGAAAAAATTGCTTGTCGAATGAAACTAATTATGGATTAATACCTGAGAAATCTTGACCAAAAAGATACTATGAAGATGTCTTTCAGTTGCTTTTCTAAAATCAATACAGATGAAAGCCAAGTTCCAGTGGTTCTCAATGTTTGGTTCCTGGTCTGGCAGCTACAGGAGCAGTACCTGGGAACTACTTGGAAATACAGATTTTCTGGCCCCATGTCAAATCTACTGACTCAGAAGCTTTAGAGGTGGGGCCCAGAATGCCGGTTTTAACAAGCTCTCCAGTGATTCTAATACACACTAAAGGTTGAGAATTACCATCCTGGCCTATCAAGTTGATGACTCTGTTGCTGTTCTTTTCATTTGCTATCCTTGCTCTGTTTGGCAGGTCTTTCCTTGTCATGAGGAAGAGCAGATTTTATTTCCAATATATGAGCAGTTTATTCCATTGATGAGCCTGTTGGTCTTTAGCAAATTATTTAAACTGTTAGACCTACTCTATCCTCGTCTGTAAGATAAACACAATAACAACAGTCTTGTAGCATTGGATTAAGCACAGTATATACATAAAGCCTCTAGCTACACTTAAGGTATTAACAAGTATTTGTTCTCATCGTCCTTCCTCCTTCCATTTTGTTTTCATACCTATAGAATCACCTAGTTTTTTTAACTGAAGTATAGCTGGCACACAGTGTTTCATTAGTCTCAGGTGTACAACACAGTGATTCCACAACTCTGTAAGTTATGCTGTGCTCACCACAACGGTAGCTACTATGTGTCCCCATAGAACACTATTACACCATTGACTACATTCCCTAGGCTGTACCTTTTATTCCTGTGACTTATTCACCTATTTCTTGATACTCCATCTTAATGATCCTGTCTGATTCTGACACAGGAGCATTTCCAAATATTTACTCTTTATAATTCTCATTCAGCTAAATTTCATTTGGCCCTGACGTTCCTACTCTATTCAGTGATTTTACATTTATATGTAGGAGATGATGCTTAATGAACACAGGGATGTGGAGTGGGTATCATGGCTAGGCTTTCCATTGAAAGCTCACTTTCCAAAGTCTAGGTTTATTAACATGAGGTTTGCTCAGAAGTAGAGTCAAGAAATCTTTACTAGTAGAGCACACTCAATGGGCAGGGCAATAAGCATTGCGTATTGGCCGTACTACAGTGACTACAGTACAATTCATTTTCTCATGGAGCTTCCAGCTGAATGAGTTTATCTTATCTAGCTGACTTCTCCCTCTACACCAGAATTTATTTTTCTGAAGGAAAAAAAGCTACTGTTTGGGGACTAAAGGAGGGAAACATGATAAAAATAGAAGGGCAACTATGTGCAAGAAGGAAAAGACAGACAGTGTGTCTCCGAATATAAAATCCTGATTTTTAAAACCTGCCCTTCGTTAGCCTGTACTCACTAGAAGGATTTCCAGTTGTACTAAATGCTAGCCCTGCCAGGAACTTCTGGGAATATAAACTTTCTTTTAATCACTACTTAAAGTGGAAAAATTCTGTTTAGAAAGAGCTGGATTAATTTCAGTGTTCTAATAATGATTTTAGTCAAATGCATTATTATTATTGGGTATTCAAGAATTTTTGGTAAAAAGTCCTGTGCGGTTTTTTTGGTGAGTGTGAGCTTTGTTCACTCAAAGTTGCACATCATAAGCTTCTTGAGGAAAAATGGAGAACAGAGGTCTGTCTTGCCCACAAATTTAACACTACACTGATGACCATAAGACCTCAATAACGGATACTTTATAAAAGATGATTGTGGTTTTTCTGCCAAAAAGTAACCTAAAGTGGACCTGTTGGTTCCAAGGTTATGCTCACTGAAAATTTTAATAAATGTAGATGTTACCCCCCCCAAGAAAAGTGGTACCAATTTACGTTTTTCAGTAACAGGGAAAATAGTGTACATTTTTTTCAAACCCTCACCAATGCTGAGTTTTGTTGATCTTTCTATTCTTTACCAGTCTATAATCAATAAAACATTATAATTTGATGTCCTTATTTGCACCCCATGGATGTGAGTTTGAACATAATTTTGTGTCTCTATTAGTCTATTGTTTTTCTTTCTGTGAATTGTCTATATTCTCTTATTTGTTCCTAATATGTTTACTTTTTTGCTTACTGATTTCATTATAATTTTGCAAATATTTTTGTAAATTTGGTGTGTATGACTTTGTTTTGGTTTTGTGTCCCAGTTGTAATAGAGAATTCTCCGAGGTAGAAGATAATACAAATGTACAATGGAAAATTACCTAACCATTAAAAATGATGATGTGGATCTTTATTCATGAGTATACATATTTGTTACACATTCCATTGTTGAGTTTACATGAAAACAAGATAAAGATTGGTTTAAGTTTTGTTATCTCATTTGTGTAAAGTATATTAATATATGAGTAAGTGATCAAAGGACAGCATTTTCCAGGTTTGGGGGTTTTGTTTTCCAAAAAGGAATTCCAGGGTTATAAGCTTGAGAACTACTACATAGTAAACTTTTCTTAGTGGCTCTCATAAGCAGATATTAAAGTTTCTGAAAAGGTCTACAACAGAGAAACATACTTAATATTGCTTAACCTAGCATTTCGCAGACTTAATTTATCACTAAACTCTTTAAAAAAAATTATATATAATCTGAACCAGACCTCGGTCTAGCACAATTGGAGAACTCTAGTACGGAAAAGCATTCGGAAGGACATTCACCAAAATGGTAGGAGTAGTTACCTCTGGATGCTGGAATTTAGGTAACTTCTACTTAGTTTTAATATATTTTTCTTTAACGTAGGGATTTTTCACATGCAAAATACTTGCATGTAAAATAATTTTTACTGTTAGAATAAAGAATATAACCTTTTTCATTCTGATGGTAAAAGGAAAAGTTTAAAAGAAAACTTAAAATTTAGGAATCTTAAAAATAAATCACCATCAGCTTAAGTGACTTCTCTTGAGAATTTTAATGGCATTTGTTTGTAAACAGAGATGTTATCAGCATCATCTGGAGTTGTCTTTCCAGTCACATGGTGGATTGGGGCGGATTCTGTCCTATTCACTTCTCAGGTGCTAGAGAGTATGCACTGGTGTACTGATACACACTCAACTAGAGGTTCCCGAGCAGAGAGCAGCTGTTTTCCTAGGCAAGGAGCTAGAGGGAGATACAGAGATGAGGAAGGCATGGACTGACCACCACCTGGTCAGGGCAGGTGAGGATTATTGTAGACCAGCCTTGCCACCCCTGCTCGTTCAGCATCTGCCCACTCCCTTAAGGACTACGTTTGGGTAACCTTATCATGGTTGTGATGTTTCAAGACAGGAGCTAAGTCCGGATGTTATTCCAGGAAAACGTCTCTGACTTTCTTCTTAAAATGAAAGTGTCTCACTATTTTTATTTATATAATTTCTTCACACATTTGCTGAGAGTCCTTTCAAAAACATTTCTAAAACAAGCTTCAACGCATGTGAAAATGCAGCTGAGCCTGAATAACCTGAGTTCTTCGGGAGAACGTCTCTTCATCAGCATCTGTGAATAAAACCAAAGACACAAGTTCTGCAGGACTTGCTCATATGGTGGCACTTAGGGGCATTGCCTTCTGAGGCAAGCAGCAACTTGGAAGGGGCAATGCTGATTCCAGCAAAAAAGATTTTATTAAAACTGTAGGCAAACTACAAATGGCATTCATATCAGAAGTGGTGCTGCCAAAGACCTTCAGGGAAGAAAAACAGCGCAGGGTGGCACCAGTCCCGTGACTCAAGCTTAGTCAAAGAGTTCTGTCAGAGTCTTTCAAGGTTACTTCAAAAGGAAAGAATCTAAGTTTCATCCGGTGAGAACAATTGCTACTGGACAAAGAAAATATTAGAGCTACAAATGAAAACAATAATAAGCTTCCACTTAAGAAAAGTCCAGTAAACCAGGAGCCCATTATTCCAGGATAGAACTGTCAACAGTAATCCCAGGAAATCACTCCATGTCCCTGGTACAGTCAAAGGAGTTTTCAGTGGGTACAATAATTAATTTTCATCAAGATGGCTGAATGTGCCAGCTCAGTCTATGAAGACTAATCAGCCCAGAACTGAAAAAACTGTGTTATTCAACATTTACTGACTTCCAACTCAGATTAGGGAATGGAATTCAGGAAGAATTCAAGTTCGTGTTATGCTCTTTAAAACAACTTCTATGTTCTTAAAAACCCAGTGCTTCATCTGTCCGATTGCTTCCATGGGAATGGCAGGTATTTGTGATAATGAAGACACTTCAAACCTCCCATAAAAAGCACTCACAGATTCTCCTAGAAGTTACTGATTCCTTTCTTGATTATAACACTTTTCCGATATTTCCGTTTGGCTTTGAGGACACAGACCGAATTTTTCATATCTTTATCCTTCTATGTACTTTTCTTTTTTTTACAATGAAAATAAAGGGAAACAATGAGCATCATAAATCAGAGGACAATGTTACTTAAGATGTTTTCCCAACTCAAGTCACCTAATCCATTCAGAACTATGCAAGGTACAAAATGGACGCTCAGGAAAGATGCCTTAAATACAACTAGATTGACTCTCCTCATCGACAAGTATATTTGTTCTGCTTTTTGAATTTTTTATTATGTTTTTTCAGCATGATAAGTGCCCTCCTTAATCCCCATCCCCTATTTCACCCATTCCCTCACCCACCTCCCCTGTGGTAATCATCTGTTTGTTCTCTGTAGTAAAGAGTCTATTTATGGATTTGTTTCTGTCTTTGTTTTTTCTTTTGTTTGTTTTGTTTCTTAAATTCCACATTCCCCTTTTTTTTTTAC
Organism: Callorhinus ursinus; assembly: GCF_003265705.2. Lineage (NCBI taxonomy): Eukaryota > Metazoa > Chordata > Mammalia > Carnivora > Otariidae > Callorhinus > Callorhinus ursinus. The sequence continues at coordinate 27,680,057 of NW_027397084.1, forward strand.
ATTGTAGCCAATACATCTAATACATTTGCATAGCACTGAATTTTGGATACCTTTTTTTAAGCTTGAAGAGACTGTAGCTGATATCACGTTATCAGTAAGAGCCAAAACTTACATTGTACTGGCGGCTTAGTAGTTATTATTTATTTAATCCCCACAAAAATCAGAAAGCCAGAACTATTATTACCCTCATTTTACGACCAAAGAACCAAAGCACAAAGAGTTAAGTAACATGTTTATAGTCACGTAATGAGTCCGTAAGAGAATCAGGATTTGAATGTAGGCAGTCTGGCCACACAGGCTGCTCCCCTAGATCATCCTCCTGTGTTTGGGCTCAACTGCTCTTTTTACAAATTGACTCAGTAGGGTTCACACTCCTCCTAAAGTAAGAGAGCAAGGTCTGCACACCTAAGCCCTAGGTCGATGCTCTTATTTTTTAAATTTGGGTACACCCTAGCCAGCTACTTGCAAATAGACTCACAGAGATGGATTGTGATATTTATTTAGAAGCCTCCTAATGAAGAAATTTAGTAACTCACAGGAATATACGACAGCCCTACTGACAAATTCTTCTTTTCATCCCATCTAGTCACTGCTTCTCCATTGCTTTAACTGCATACTGAGGACAGTCACCCTCTTCAGAACAGCCCTCATGAAGAGCCAAATGGGAGCAGAGGAAGCCGCCCTGAATCGGGCATCAGTTTCAGTCCTGGCTCTTCATTAAGCTTTGTGAATTTACAGAGAATATTTAATATATTGTGGCATTATTCCTCACTTGGGAAATAAATGAGTCAGATAGGTTGCTGTACAGAAAATGAAAAATGCTTTTGTTTTAAATAACTTGTATGACAGACGACCTAGCACAGAGTATAAGTGCTGGACAAATGTTTGTGGCACTCAATAAAAATCTGGCAAGGCATTCAGGGTTTTAATATTCATTTTTTACACATTCTTAAATTTGTCCTCTTTTAACCATGAATTATGCTGGCTTGGTTTTCAAGCTGGGGCATCTCCCTGCAGACAAAAGAGAAGGATGGAAGGGTCTAGTGGAAACCACTCAATTTTCCCAATTGCATCAGCGACATCACTAAATAACCACCCCTTATCTTGGAAAAATAGCTGTGGCTAACACTACGAATAATACTCTTACCCAAATTTTCACAGTGTTTGTTAATCAATGAATTTTCTAGAAGATTTGAAGAGTAAAATGATGTTCCTGACAGAATCCGTACTCTAGCTGTCCCGTATCTCCCATCCTCTAAAGTCATGGGGATAAGTGCCCAACTGGCACAGTGTGGATCACATGCCTGCACACTGAATGTATCCAGGGCAAGTAAAAGCATCTCTGGCTATTGTAGGAAGAGGGAAAAACTGGGAAGCACTTCACATTGAGCCCACTTATGATAGTAATGCCCCACAAGGAATTCTGGGTTCTACTGTAAAAAAGAAAGAACCACCAGGGAACCAAAGAACGAACAAATGTGCACTAAAACTTTTTTTTTTTTAAGTTGGGAAAAACAATCTTTTCATTGAATGTGCCTAGATTTGGAGCAGAGGAGGGTCACAGGATGGAGTCAGAGCCAAGGGGCTTTATCTTAGGCAGTGCCAACCACCAAGCGAGGCGTCCTGGCCCACCCCGGAGAGGGAGGCTTGGCCCCCACTAAAACTTTTAATGCATATGTCCTCTCAACCTTTCTTTAACAAAGTCACAAAGTGACTAGCCATTGGTTATTACTGATGTAATATGATCTGGCATATTGTAGCCAGATTTAATAGATTACAATCTTCCTGTTGAACCTGAGGAAAAAAGTTTGGATTGCATTGAAATATTCTTTATAAATAATCCAGCATGGCCCTTTTGTTCATTGTTTCCAGACTTTGCTTATAAAATAAACCTCTTTGGAATTTCACAGTCCTATTAGTATATTAAAATCTCTGTATAATCCTACTTTAAAAAAAAAGCTTGTTTCACCTTGTTTAATCCAAATGTATTTAAGCATAGAACAATTATTTTTTTTATTTTAGTGTACTTTTTCACAAAACAAATATCATTTTAAAGGAGTGTTTAGCAGGGTATGCGTATCAGAATTGTTTGTGGAAATTGTTTCTAAAAACACATATGTGTGTTTCCCAACTCCAGTTGGTGAGGGGATAGAAGAAGGAAGTTGAAGGATATCTGTGTTTTTCAAATCGCTGGAAGTGACACTTCACTCCTAGTTGCAAACCTTAGAGGAAGACAAGAGTCCAGTAAAACTCAGCATGAACCAGGCTCCCTCCACTGACAAGTGGGAAACATTCGCCATTTTTCTCTTTGTTATTCAAAACACAGATTCTTGCCCTTATAGATTGGAAGTTCTACCCAACTAATACTCTGTATATTATAGCAGTTTGTAGTTGAGGGCATAACAAAACAATAGACATACTACAAAGGAAAGAACTGTGCAACAAAATAGAGTAAAATTGGGCTGCCATTTCTCATTTAAAAGACGATCACTTAGAAATATAAGGTGACCTACTCACGGTATCCCTCTCCAGATTGAGGAAGAGTAGGGAGAGTTCTTAGGATTTTGTGAACTCATCAGTATGGCTTCTGGGGAATGTTGTGGGTTTTGGAGTCTTGCCATTCCAGAATCATATTTCTTTCTTGAGCTGTAGCTCTATGAAGCTCTGGGTTTTATCACTTTCTGGTTTCGATTGCTGCTCTGTGTGGACTTCTTTTGCCTCATTTTTCCTTACTTGTTACTTCACTATGATAGGAGTGGGGAGATTCTACCAGGCAGCTTCATTTCACTGTCTGATCCAGAAACTTCCTCTTAAATGTTGCTTAGGAAATTACTTATAAATTATTTATAAATGAAATTATTTGTATGTATTACTTAACTTTATGTTAGCTAGTTCTTCCTAACTCAATTGCTTTCCTCAAACCTAGTTACGGAACTTCTTACACATATCTGTATTAGAGGTTTTAGAGCTCCCATTTTGAGAGAGAAAAAACATGAAAGCAGAAATGTGATTCTCTTTTTTAAAAGAGAGTCAACCCTAATTGAAAGAAAATTGTGAAGCCATTCACCTATTTCTGAGGGACTTCTTTTTTTTTTTTTTTTTTTTTTTATGCCAGAACTATATTGTCCGTATTTTCTCTTTGCTGGTGGGAGAAGCTCCAAGATACAGAACACTTAGGACCCAGGGAGCTAAAGTAATAGCAATTTTCTAACTATGCTCTAATTTACTTGAAATTATGTTCTGTTGTGTCTTCCCACTACTCGATGTAAAGACATAAGGGTTATATCACTATTAATTTTTTAAAGGCCTGTTTTTAGACATCTGCCCTGAAAAATTCTACATGCTTTTATGAATGCAAAGAATCACGAAATATGTTTATATGATCATGGTCATTCACAAACTGATAACAAAAAGTCTAACTTTTAAATTTGAGTTTTCTCCCCCAAATCTATATCCCTGTTTCCACCAGCACCATAAACCCTCTGATGTTAGTTCCCACGTTTGAAGAGCCAGCACTCTCTCTCTGCTCTGACATGTTTAAGACAAAAATTGTTTCCAAAGTCACAAGTTCTGTAACACAACTCAAAGCTTTGTTTATTCTTCAACAAGGTCAACTTTTAGAAAAAAAAGTGCTATTAGACTATTAATTTTAATTATTTCTTCTCCCTTTTATCTTATCTTCTTGTCTCTTTATTTATGCTCTTTCCCTTTAATACCTATCATTTTGTTTCTTTTTTGGAGTGGTCAGGTCATTCTGTACCTTACCAAGGATGCCAAATAGCATATAAAACATTTCTGACTTCCAAGGTAAATAATTTTGAGCACTATGCTGCAAAAAGTGTCCTTTTTCCATTCTCCTATTGTATTTTTATTGGTCCTCTGTAAGTATTGTTCTGTGTACTTATCCTCAGATAAGGAGATCCCTATATAGACCTGGTGTTTCCAAAAGACTAGGGAAATAGGAGGTCCTTGACCCTGCTTACTCCCTAGTTGGGTGCCAGTCAAAATGCCAACTAAGACTTACTGAGGATGAACAGGTTAGCACTGCGCAATTTCTAATCCAGGCTCCCAATGTCTTTGAGGATTTCATGTGGTACAGCTAAACTTTAGGGGAGATCTTCAAATCCTGTTCCTTACATGCCTGATATTGCTAACAAACTGTGTATGTTCGTAACGCATAGCATCCACTAAAACTAGGACTCTTCCTATTTCTACCCCAACCACCTTGGTTTTGAATGTCTCAGGAAACAATCATCACCATTCTCCCCCTGCTTCCAAACCTGTGAGAGCTGAGACCACTTGTGTCCACAGAGCTTAATAATCAGAATGGAGAAATCAGCCCATTTCTTTCAACACGACTTAACTATTTATTTCAGGACATTATTAACGGAAGATAGGAATATAAATCAATAAATAATTTCCCTGATTGCTGCAGTAAATTCCTGTAAACCAATTTATTTACAAAAGAAAATAATCTAAGCAAACATCTTGCTTATTAGGATTTACTCAAGACCCTCACTTCGTTGCATTCACCAATCCTAAACTATTATGTCATGAAATTTGCTCAATTTTAATATGTTCCCTGCCATGAAAGACCAGCTTTAAGCAACTTGAGTCCGGACACTAACACATAGAAACATCCTGCCCTGCCCTCCCTCTTCTGAGACGTTTCTTTTTCTTTTCTTTTCTTTTTTTTTTTTTAAGATTTTATCATTTATTTTGAGATAGAGAGAGTGGAGGGAGGGGTGGAGGGGCGGAGGGAGAAGGAGGCGATCTCAAGTAAACTCCGTGCTGACCAGGGAGCCCAACCTGGGACTCCATCTCATGACTCTGAGATCATGACCTGAGCTGAAACCAAGAGTTGGATGCTTAACCACTGAGCCACCCAGGCATCGCATCTTCTGAGACATATCTAAGATCATAATGGTAGTGTTCTCCCTTATTACAGTAGGTTTGGTAAGTATAGTTTTGATTGATCAGCAAATCTCCTGGTAGTCTTCTGGAGAGGTGATATCTTCTGAGGTTATTTGTCATCTTAGTAAGTTTGTATATTTTTTAGTAGGAAGAAAAAATGGGAGTAGAAAAACAGTTTCATTCTCTTCCAAAAGCATGAGTAGTGGAATTGCTTCCTCATTTTTCTAGCTGATTTATCACCTGGGCCTAATTCTGAGCCTCGTAAAAAAGAAGATGTCTTCCATTACTCCAGATATGTGAGGTTGGTTTTGTTACATTAGGCAAAATACAGCTAGGCTAAATATGTAGTTAATTGTTATCAATCCAGATATTGGCAACCTTAATGTCTTGGGATTTCTCGAAGTGTCTGCAGCAGGTTGTCTCTAAGGATTACATTTGGGCTGTATTTTCATTTTTACTACACTTTTATTTTTAAAATTATTGTAGATGAAATTGGAAGATATCCCATAAAGGACTTTTAGACAGATGTCATTTTAAGGCATAAATTCGTGTTCCTTTTCAAAGCAAAATATCTGTGTCTATCATTCAAATTGGCCATTCATTTTTTTTTTCTCTCTTCATTAAACTAGTATTTACAGAGTATCTACCCTGGCCAACCGTTATGAAATGCATTGAAGATTTGCCTTCCCTACTCTGGAGAATAATCTATTAGGATAGTCCTATAAAGGTAGCTTTTATATACCTATTGTTTATGTGAACATAGATTTTCTCCTTGAGAAGAAAAGGTACGGCATAATGAAAAGTGGGGTTGAATGTTAGGAAGGAACAGAAGGTATAAAAAAAATCCCAACCATTTAAACTAAGAAAAGGGCTCTTGACTCAAAATTTTGAAAAGGCCACATTTCCAACAGATTTATTTTATCATGTTTCCTCTAGAATAGTCTTGTAAATGGTCACTTATATAAACACTTGAGAAAAGTTGCGATTTGTTCCAGGCTAGAAATGGATACTGACTCCACTCCTCTTCCTTCCCGTGCACCTCCATGTCAGAAAGTAGCCCATAAAAAAAATTACAGAGAACTGGTGTTTTTTAAATTTATTTGTTAGAAATTATTTTCATATTAATTCAGTAATCATATCCTGAGGTCCACTTACACAAGGCCTGTATTATGAGTATTACTGAAGTCAAAGTGACTTTTAAGAATTTTTAATAATGTGTTAGCTTTCCCATTGATGTAATTATGTTTGACCAATTTCCAGAGTTGGTATTAGTAGTTTAAATACACTGTTAACTAACAGCCAAGTAATAAAAATGAGAATGCCATGTTGGACAGGATTTAGACTCAGATTAATAAAGAAAGAGCAAAATTTATGAAGATATGGTGGATTACCTCTCCAGTGTGTGACAATCTTTTGTGTTCATTTTTCTAGACAACTCCTCTTTCAAATATTTTGCCTTTCATCACATAAAAACAATTCCAAATAGTTAATTTCAGGTCAGAAATAATGGCTGAAGTTCCTATATTACATAATTTCTATGGAGTAGGATCCACCACACAGAATTCTATCGCCCATACTACCGATTGATTGAAATTCCACAAAAAGTTTTACAATTAATTCTATTCAGTGATTTTTGGTATGTATAGTCCTGTAGTGTTAACACAGTGTGAATGTATTTTTCGTCTTTTCCTGAGCACAAATTTTTTAAAGCGAAAAGTAGAAAGAACGTAGAAGAGTGTTGGGTACGTATAGAGTATGGAAATTAGCATTAAAAAATACTAATGAAAATAGAATAGGGCACAGATATAGAGATTAAAATATAAAAACACATATTTTGTCTCCTCAGAATTTGCCTAGATTTGGCCCTGCATGTAATGGCTTTTCTGTTCATGAACAATAAGATTTGCTTGTCAGTTATATTCTCAGTTTGGTTCTTCCCCCTATGCATATTAATAGCTATTAAAAGAAGAATATTTTGGGGCGCCTGGGTGGCTCAGTCGGTTAAGTGTCTGTCTTCAACTCAGGTCATGATCCTGGGGTCCTGGGACTGAGTTCTGTCTTGGGCTCCCTGCTCGGTGGGGAGCGTCTGCTTCTCCCTCTCCCTCTGTCCCTCCAACCCGCTCGTGTTCTCTCTATCGCTCTCTTTCTCTCTCAAATAAATAAATAAATAAAATCTTTTAAAAAAGAAGAGGAAGATTGTCTTGTTGTTCTCCTTTCCCTGAATACAGAGGAGAAATAAGGATTTTCATGGTAATCCAATACTAAAATGATTTTGATTGAAGAAAGGTATTTTTCTACCCCCAGAAATTTGTCAAATTCTATTGCAGTTTTAGGGATTTTACTGAGCCCAAATTCTACAAGTTAAATCCCAGTCTTTGCACCCAGCATAAAAACCTCTGTAGGCTGGCCAGTTTTAAGACCATCTTTGTATTAAGGTTCAGAACAGAATGTTCTCAGAGTCAGCTTTAGGAGGTTCTTAACAACGAACCTCTGAAATTTGACCTTGAGCTGAATCAGGAATTCCCAGTCCATTTCGGTGTCAAACTATTCTCTGAAATACAGAGACAAAGGATTTTATACCTTGTCCATCCATGTCATCTATATGTGTGTGTCAACAGAAGGCAGAATTTTGTGGGGTTTTTTAAGATTTTATTGATTTTATCTATTTATTTATTTATTTGAGAGAGAATGAGAGAGAGTGAGTGGGAAAGAAAATCTGAACCAGACTCTACACTGAGCGCAGAACCTGATGGGGTGGCGGGGGGGCTCGATCACATGACTGCAAGATCATGAACCAAGCCAAAACCAAGAGTTGACCCTTAACTGACTGAGCCACCCAGGCATCCCTGAGAAGGCAGAATTTCTTAAGAAGCATCATTAATACTAGAGGGGAGGGTATAAAATTTCCATTGGCAAAGACTCTGTGTGGGATGTAGGTGAGAGTTTGTCTGGAGGCAGGGGATGGCCTTCAAATTGTCCCCTCCAAGTCAAGACATTTAATGATCTAGCAGTGCACTTTCCTTGGACAAGAGCTGTGTTGAGATCACTGTGCTGCTCAGGGTCATAAACACTTCCATTAAGTATCTTGTCTTGTGTTTGTGCTTTTATATAACGTAACTGTAAACACTTTAATGGACAAAGGAGAAAAAAGCTAATACACCTCCCACCACCCTGAAGAGTGGTAAATGCTGCAGAGGACAAAGAAAGGACGGAAGTAGGAAACAAAAGAAGTAACTGACCAGGAAAGAAACAGGAGTCAAACAATGAGCAAGAGACTCGTAAATAAATACTTCAAAATGAATGCCCAAAAGCTGATGTGTACACAAATCCTATTAATTTCTATATTCCACAGAAATGCGGCTATAAGGGTGACCAAGGGCAGGAAGGAACCAGAGTCTGAGAAGAAGGAAGCAGGAAGAGAGGATATATGGTTTTGATCCCCAAAATCTTTCAACATACAGAATCAAGCTTTCAGTATGCAGATGTTGGTGTAAGACAGTTTGAGATCTCTCAAAATAAGAAATTCCTGGAAGCAGAGGGAGGAGATTGGTAATGAAAGAGGTAGAGGAATTTTATTAGCCAAAGAAGAAGCTTTCTACAACTTGGAACTCCCTTCAGGTTAAGCTTGCATGCCAAGAACTTATCCATGCCAAGGGCTTTTCAAAGAAGACTGCAAGTAAAATAAAAACACCTGTCATGACTGTGGGTGAACCCTTCTGGACAGTTTGGCAAAAAGAGATCCCCTTGCTCTGTGGTGGAGAATGCAACCAGTTACATGAGGTAACTATTGAGTAATCCATTGTGTAGAAGTCACAGCCATATGTACCCTCCTTCCAAAGACTGAGACTGGCCTGACACCGAAAGCCTACTGAACTGGCTACCAGACCCTCCCTGGGAAAACTCAAAAAGGAGACAGAATTCATCTCTTTCTACTACTTCCATGTGGTGACCTCTGCCACAGTCACTCAGGGGCCAAAATGATATGGCGCCATGGACCTGAGCCCCTGCCATTATTCCAGACCATTACCCCTCCTTCCTCTAAAATCACCATAAAGTTCACATCAAGTGGCAGCGAGTCCGTAAGTTAGTTAATCAGCTTGCGCAGCCTTGGATAGCCTCTTTTGAAAAAAATGTTTATTGATTTTATACTTTCCATATTCTAGGCACACTTTCGTTTGATGAGAGGGTTTTAAAGTTCTATCAGTTAATGTTCTTAATTACAAGCAACAGAAACCCACTACCTTATGATTGTTGAAACCTTGTGCAGAGTACCTTAATGAATTATCTCACTTGATATTTACCACAAAGGTATGCTATTATAATCCTATAAGTACTGTAATTTTAGAGATAAGCAAACTAAGGATTTCAAGAAGCTAAATTACATGTGCAAGGTCACAAAATTAACATGCAATAAAGCTGTCATTTGAAAAGCACATGATCCTAAGTACTTAGCCACTTTGAGGAAGAGTCTATGATGACTTCAATTTAGGCCCCTAGAGAAAGAGATGTTCCATGGATCATCCACCATTTCTAGTTGGAACTTGGGTAAACAGATCCGTTTCTCAGAGAAGAGAAGAGCTCAAAGAGGTGAGTATTGGTAACTAGAATGAAATCTTTGAAGACTATCATAAACCACTTAGGAATTTTAAACCAAAATCTGTTTCTAGCTCTACCTTTAATAAGCTGTGAGACTCATAGATTAAAAAAAAAAAAACTACATATGTACAATACATACGATTTTCAAGGACCTTCTTTTTCACAATTTATACTTGCAAGATTCATCAAAAAAAATGTTGCATTTCAAGAATGAAAGAGACTTAATTTTCCTTGGAGAAAAATCAGAGAGAAACATAACCAAACTTTAAGAATTCTTAGTTTTCCTAGTGAGTCACCAAAAGGGATTTACGCAAGGGAAGGAAGTGAGAAAATCAACGGGAAGCATAAACCTTTTCTATCCCACATAACAAGTTCTGTCCCCAATTCAGACAGATCTATTTAGTCATTTAGGAAGGTGACTACATACTCTCATAGTGTTTCATCTTGTCTATAAGTGTCTATGATTCAGTCTATCTCCTAGACAGACTGTTCAGTAACAGTCAGCAGGTATAGAAGCTTGTGTAAGTGAGGTAAGAGGGAAAACTAGAAATAATAAGAGAAAAAAAAAATTGGGAGAACCTGAAACAAAATAAGAGTTGGATACATCATCTCTTTCAGCCATAAAAAAGTGATTCTATGATTCTTGTGGTGCATAAAGCTTTATTGAAGTAGAATTTACATACTACAAAATTCACCCATCATAAGTGTACAGGTCATTGTTTTTTTTTTAGTGGATTTATAGAGCTTGGGAACATTTCATCACCCTCTAAATTTCCTTTAGACCATTTGCAGCAAATCCCTGCCCGCAGCGCCAGGCAACAACTCCTTTGGCTTCTGCCTTTTCTCGAAATTTCATATAAGTAGAATCATGCAGTACATAGTCTTTGTGTCTGGTTTCTTTCTCTTAACATAATTTTTTGAGGTCCACACTTGTTACAGCATATATGAAACAATTTGTTCCTATTTATTGTTTAATAGTATTCTACTGTATGAATATATCACATTTTGCTTATCCACTCACTCTTTGACGGATGTTTGGATTTTTTCCCCATTTTTGACTATTGTGAATAATGCTGCCATGCACATTCATATCCCGAGCCTTTGTATAGACATATATTTTAATTTCTCTTCAGTAGATACCTTACAGTGGGACTGTCGTATCATATGATTCTATGATTCTAACAGCAAAATCTACATTGAAGAGCGATTAACGCAAAGATATTTGGGAAGCATCGAACCAAAGAATAACAAGTAACCAACTTTCTCTCCCAAACTGACATCCTCCTTTCAGGCAAGCCCACTGTTTATTCTTCCATTTCCAATTATGTTTCCGATGTCCAGCCTAGCAAAACACTGCACTTCACAGAATCGATCTTTTTGTTTATCATCCTTTGAGAACAGTCTTGTCTTTTCTTAGAAAACAAGAGAAAGCAAGAAAGTCAAATTTGTCTCCTCCAGCACTCCTTCCCTGACACACTTTCCCACTAGAAATTCATGAATTTCGATTTCTTTAAGTAACAGGAGGCTAGTCAGCTCTTTATAAATGTTAAGGGACTTAACAAAACTGCGCACAAATTTTTCTGGCAGTTTTTTTCTCTGACTCCTTTCCTGCTTTCTCTGCCTCTCTTCATCCTTTAAATATCCATATTTTCTGAGGGATCCATTGCCTGGCTTTTCTTCTTGCCCTGTGCTATCCCCAAGATTATCTCATCTGCCATTCTTCACATCCCTGGGACTCCCCAATCTGTATTCCCTGACCACTCATCCTACATCAAGAACTATATTTGCAGCTGCCTTTTCAATCTTCTACTCAGTAACCTATTGGAACTCACCACTTCAGAAACTGAATTCCCCATCTTCATCCACAGACCTGCTCCCCTATCCCATTCTTTGTTTTAGGAATTGGGATCACCATTCACCCAGACCTACAGCATAAAAGTCATCCTTGACTCCTACTCTTCCCTTGGATCTTTCTTAATATATAACCAAATACCACTTCTGTGGATTCTACCTCCCAAAGCTTGTGTCTGCTTCTCCCCTCCCTTCTAAATGTGGACACTTGGCTGTGACTCTCTCACGTCTCACCTGGACCACCCGCTCACCTGTGTGCAGCCTGTTGTTTCCATCCTCTGTAGTGTTTCCAGGCTGGCCTTTAGAAAATGAAAGGTGGTCATCTATCTACCCATTATAAAATCCTTCAATGCTATCCCATCACTTTCAGAAAAGCAGCCAGCATTTTAAGCATGGTTTTCCATGTTTTGTGGTATCTCATCACTGCCTATCTCTTGTTTCATCTCGTATCACTCTGGAGAATCCACCACAGAGAGAGAGAGAGAGAGAGAGAGAGAGAGAGACCAAATGATGTGCAATTCCTCAGAAATATAATACTTGCTTCTCACAACACGTATACATCTTTGCACATGAAGTTGTCTCTGCCTGGTATGCTTATCTCTGCCTTTTCCCCATCTTCACATTGCAAACTCAACTCCAGGAAGCGTACCCTATACCCCCAGAATGGCTTACATGTCCTTCCTTTGTGCTTCCAGGACTTTTCCTATATCTTGCAGTGACAATCTCCACGCCGTGTTGTAGTTTCTCTTAATTTTATGACTTTCCCACTGGAGTGTGAATTTGTTTAAGGCATTGTCAGTATTGCAGCAGAGTGTTAAAGGTACAGACTGCTTGGATTTGAATGTTGAGTCTGCCTTTTCCTAACTCCACGATCTGGGGGAGTGTTTTGAACTATCTGTGCCTCAATTTCCTCATCAGCAAAATGGGAGAGATCATAGTGCCTATCCACAGGACTATCGGGGAAATGAAATTGGTTAATCCATCCAAAACACTTTGAAGGTTGGTTGTCTTCTTCTTCTTCCTCTTCATCATCATCTGAATATACCTAATTCCCAGCTAAGCACATAGCATGTGTGATGTGCTGCTTGTGGAAGAAATTCATAAACTAACAATCTTTATAGAAGGAATAGCTAAAATAAGACAGTGTAATCTTGTTCTCTCCCATCCAAGAGACTACAAAGACAGAAGTGCATAGAGCCAATGAAATCTTGAAGAGTACCCATGATTAGTAGGGGTGATATAGTGTCACAAGTGTAAGGGAAAAAAACTGTTTCAAAGTAAAGAAGGTTAAGTTTGGCATATTTTGGAGATATCAAGGAGACAGAAAACTGAAGCAAGGCACTTGGACCTCAGCACTGATATTTTTGAGAGTGTGCTTTTGTTGAAATGGGCATGGAAAGAGTCACACTGTCGGAGGTAGAGAGGCTGAGTGAGTGGTGAGGAAATCAGGACATAGGTACAGACCAGCTCAAGAGGTCTGACCGTGCATGGGAGGGTTAAAGTATGATGGAGGTTAAGGAGAGAAAGAGAATGCTTATGAGTTGAGTTTCCTAACCATACCAGTTTACTAGTTTTCCCTTTTGAGGGGATAAATGTCGCCTTTACCAGAGGAAAGAATTGCTTATCACCTTGTGGCCAACTTCTCTATTTCCTAATCATCGGTGTCTTGCCAGGAATAAAAAAAAGGTGACAAATCCCATGGGGAATGTCTTTTTTTTTTTTTTTTTGCAATGGTCCATTTACTTGAAGAAACCCATTGTTCCACTATTCTTGCCACATTTTAAAAGTGAAGAGATAGATGTGGAGAAAGAAGAGCAAGGATGTCACCCACTTGCTAAAACTTGTAAGGAATGTATTAAATGTTTGAGTCAGAGATATTAATCAAGGCATTAGTCAGTTTTACATAGCTCATCATGAGACATTGTAAGTTCAAAAATTCCAAGTAAACTGATCTCATTATTAAATACTGAATTTTTGACTTAAAAATGGTATTTTTCACGGGGCACCTGGATGACTCAGCCAGTTAAGTGTCCAACTCTTGATTTCAGCTCAGGTCATGATCTCATGGGTCATGAGATCGAGCCCCACATCAGGCTCCATGCTCAGTGGGGAGTCTGCTTGAAGATTCTCTCCCTCTGCCCCTCCCCCCACTCACACTTGCACGCTCTCTCTCTCTAAAATAAATAAGTAAATCTTTTTTTAAAATGATATTTTCCTCTAATTAAAAAATTAAATCAAACTTCATGTAGAAACTGTAAAAATTATGAAGTATAAAAAAACAAAAATTAAAATTTATTCTAGTCCTATCACCTAGAATAAAGTACTATTGACACTTTAATATACTTCCAACCAGTATTTTTCCTACACATGTGTGCATACACACACACACTAAAAATTCACAAAATTTATAGCATATTCTATATAAATTTTCTATCCTGCCATATCTCACTCAATCAGACCATGGACTTTTTCCCATATCTTTGAAAATTCCTTGAAAACACAATTTATAATAATTATATAAAATTCCATCTATTTTATTTGATAATCTCACTTTCATTGGACATTTATGGGGAGCTTTATTCAAGTTATTTGCCACCATAAATAATGCTGCAAAAAATCTCCCTGTTCCTTAGCATTTGACTCAAAGTCTGATGATTTTTTAGGCAATCATTCCAGGAACGATTACAATGTTAAAATTCTCCTCACCAAAAAGCACACATTCTGTATTATTTTCCAGGAGTTAATAACAACTGACATTCCTACCACTGAGGAGAGATGGGACCAGTCTTCTTGTGCCTACCCTTGCCAGCATTCCTAGTATCATTTTTCACATGATTCATGAAATATGAATCCAAAGTTTAACTGCATTTTCACTTACTAATGAATTTGAACCTTTTAAAATCCATTATAGGCCATTTGCATGTCTTGTTTTTATGTGGTTTGACCATGTATTAATTGAAGCCTTATTGTTTTTCTTAATCATTTTAATAAATATCCTTGTAAGAAGGATATTAACACTTTTGTCACATTAATTTGTTTTTTAATTTTAATAGTATTTTATATTCTTTCATAGTTAAAAGTTTGTATGGTTAAACTTTGTACATCTGAATGTTAAAGTAGTTTCAATATTTGGCACTTCTTCGTGGCTGTTATTCTTAGAAAGACTTCCCCTAATCTAAATCAGATGGATGTTATTCATATTTTTCTTTTAAAACATGGTTTTATATTTTGTATTTAACTCTTCAATCTATCTGAGTTTACTTTGGTATATACAATGAAATAAAGTTTTACCATTATATTTTCCAAATATTATCCAATCATCACAGCACAATTTTATCAATTTATAATCCAACTTGGCAGTACTGATTTGTGAGACCACTTTTCTGGGTAATACATAAATTCTTCTATTAACTAAGGCCTACTATTAAATTTTTTATTCTGTCCATTGATGTGTTTATTGATTTTCGTACTAGTAAAGTAATGTGTTGCTAACAAGCTTTAGAGTATGATTTGGTACCTCATAGGGCATTAATGGCATTTTATTGTCTTAAATCTAGAGCTTCCTGTGCTTTTACTTTCCCAGGGACAGACTCTACCCCCATACTGAATTTCCAGAACATATGTAGGAAGTATAAGTCTTTGATCCCAGGTGCCATTGAACTTTTAAAAGTGACCTCTTGGTTCCTGGTAAACATTCTTTCTCTGGTGATAGAGTTGTGATGGACCCTAATAGGGGTGGTTAAAGAACAAATCACCCTGAACTAGAAAGTATCATGTTGAGTACACTGCTTCCCAACGTATATATTGAAACAATGTAAATGACTAATTTTAAAGGAGGGTCTCTAAGTTTTCAATAAAATTAAACCAAACATTTTTCTCCTTAGTTTTTCAGTCCTTCCATCATAAACCTCAATTGAATAAGAAAACTATTTCTTTCTCTTCATCAAAGTAGCCCATAAAATATATTTGGTTTGTTAACTGGACCTGTGAAAATAGTAAGCTGAACTGTGTTCATAGTATCATTTTTAACTTGATAATCAAGCTCCCTTCTTTAGGGACAGAACAGAAAACAGTGATTCCAACTCATTTCTCAAGCTGATGCTCACAAATGAAATCTTTTTTGGCAGGGAAAATTGTATTTAAGAGTAAGTTCCTTCCTGGAAAGAAGTAAGAACACAATGGTGATTCACTGAAAATGTACAGCTTTCTTGGGCTGGTGATGACCCAAAGGAGAGACCTCAAGTGCTTTCTTAAAAAGAAAAAAAATTACATTCACAGCCATTTTGTCAAGGATGCATTTTCTGAATCACAATCTAGCACTAACAAATGCTCTTCTAAATATCAGGAAGCTCTGTGTTTAGACCTTGCCAAGTCACTTCCTCAATTTCATTGGCTAGTGCACAGCCTTTAAAATTTCTCTTTCCTTAAATTAATCCATCTAAACATATCAGTGAGTAACTGTACATGTGCAATCTAAATGTCAGCATTCTCCACCAACTTGGTAAAATTCTTTCTTGTAAGGAAAACAGGAATTCATATTCCAAAGAGACTATGTCCAATCTAAAAACATTAACATTGTTTAATTCTGAAAATAACCCTGTGTTTGATAGGCGAAGGCAAAGATTTTGGCTTTTTTGAGAGGTTTGCAGCATCTCTGTTTAAAGATGCTGTAATAAACAAGCCTGAGACTTATAAATTATGAAACAAAAATGTGATTGTATGTAATTGAATTCAATAAGCTTCCCTTAATTTTGTTTGAAAAGAATTGGGAAAAAATTATTTCTGGTTATTGTGTAAAAAAAAGGTAAGCTTACAGAAGATAAAATTCCTTCTCATGAACTCATTTGCAATTCTTGTTATATCATGAGAGATCTTGAAACTTTATTTAATATTTCATGGTGTTCATGTTTCACGCCTTAAGTTAAACAGTCCACAGTCTCAACACTAAGGTCACCAATCCAAAACTTCTGGGGAATCGGTAATGATTTGAAATTTGTTTGGATTGACTTTGGCTTAATAATAAGCTCTCCAGTAGTTTCTTCTCAAATAGCATTCAGGCTGAAAGCTTACATAAGAACTCATAAGAGATTTATAATGACCAGGAAAATGTAAGTATTGTATAGGATAGGACAGCTATAATGCTGAATAATCAAATATTAGACTTTGAAAACCACCAGTAAGATAGAAATATTTAGATAAAGGGATATCTGGTGCCCAAGGCCTAAAGTAACAATGGATGTGTGTATGTAGGTATGGGGGTGGGGGCAAGTAGGAAAAGGAAGAGTATGCTAACTAATATTTTTTAAAACAAAAAATTTGCATAAATGTACAATAAAAGTGAATTTTTTCATAAGGCATTCAGTACTTGTTTGATCCCACAATTAGTCCTTACAACAATTCTGTTAATTAGATACTACTAACCTCAAAACAATGCTTCTAATCTTCAGTTTAATGACCAAGCATTATTTAGCATCTATTCTCTGAGAAGCTGTCTGCTAAATACCAACTCTGTGAGGGGCAAGGAACAAAATACCTGATAGTATTCCAGTATTTAACAGGCCATGGCTTAAAATGAATACAACACTTTTTTCTATTGATCCTTCTTACTTGAGTATTGTGTTGACTTTTTGCACAGCCACAGATATTGAAATAAATTGTTAAAGATTCATTTCTTAGGTTATATCTTAAAATTCAAAACCTAATGTATTTAAAATAAAGAAGTTCTATTTCTTAAGTTCATTGTTATAGTTAATAACCCAAAATCAAGAAAGCACACTCTTGAACTGCATTGAGGAGGTCTGCCCTTACCCTGACTGCCTGCCAGAAGATAGAATAACTCTTCTCCTGAGGTATAACATTCTATCACCCAAACTTCTACAATATTTATAGTGTTACAGTCAATTAAGAATTACCACTGTTCCCAAGAAATAGAATCAAGAGAATAAATAAAATAAGAAAAGTCACAAGTGATCCAGATTTTTGAGTTGTCAGGCATAGACTTTAAAATTGTGACTAATATCTCTAAGAAAATAGATGACAATGGAGACTTTATTCACAAAAAATTGATATCTATAAGGAAAAATTAAATAGAAACTCTAGAACTTAAAAATAACTAAGTTAGGAACACAGAAAATGAGTATAACCTATAAAGAAATAGTGAAAGAAATAGTGAAGAGAAAGAAATGGAGAAAGAAATACTGAACTAGAAGACAGGTAAGTAGACTA
The DNA here is from genome assembly GCF_003265705.2 of Callorhinus ursinus. Classification (NCBI taxonomy): domain Eukaryota; kingdom Metazoa; phylum Chordata; class Mammalia; order Carnivora; family Otariidae; genus Callorhinus; species Callorhinus ursinus. Next base: position 27,697,643 of record NW_027397084.1, read on the forward strand.
TTTCCCAACTTAAACAGAAAAACAATAGAAAATACAGAACCAAATATGAAACATAAAGACCATAGTGAATATGTCTACATATGTACCATTTGAGGCTCTGAGTGGTAAAAGCAAAAGAAGGGGCAGAAATAATATTTAAATAGTAATGATTTTTATACAGACTGACTAAGAAAGAAAGATAGAAAATTCAAATTCCTAAAATCATAAAGGAAAGAGGGACATTACTATAGACATTCAGAAAAAAATTATGAGGGAATAGTATGAACAATCGTACACCAACAAATTAGATAGCTTAGGTGAAATGGAAGACTTTCTAAAAATAAGCAATAACCAAAACTGACAGAAGAATAAATAGAAAACCTAAATAGACCTATAACTAATACAGAGATTCAATTATTAATTTTTAAAACTCCCCAGAAAGAATATTCCAAACCTTAATAGCATCTTTGGTAAATGCTACCACACATTTAAAGAAGAATTAATACCAATCCTTCACAAACACTCATAAAACAGAAGGTAAAGGAACAATTCTCAACTCATATGAGGGCAGTGTATTACCCTATTGCCAAAACCAGACAAAGATGTAACAGGAAAAAAATAACTACAGACCAAATAGTTCTTATGAATACATACAGAAAAATCCTCACAAACTGAATCCAGAAAGTTATGAAATGGGTTATATACTATAATCAAGTGGGATTTAATCCAGGAATGCAAGGTTGGTTTAATACTCAAAATCCAATTACTGTAATATCTGTATAATAAAATACAAAACCCATATGACCATTTCAACAGGCACAGAAAAAGCATTTGACAAAATCCAATACCTTTCGTGACAAAAACACTCAACACACTAGGAATAGAAGGAAAATTCCTCAACCTGAAAAGGGTTTCTCTAAAAACCTACAACTAACATAGTACTTAACAGTGAAAGACTGAATAATTTCCCCATAAGATAAAGAACAAATCTCTAGCTCTCCCCACTCCTATTCAACATTATACTGGAGGTTCTAACCAGAGTAATTAGACAAGAAAAGTAAAGTCATCCAAATTGAAATGAGACAAATAAAGAACATGATGTTATGTAAGGAAAACTCCAAATATTTCCCTAAGAGATAATGAGTGAGAATTTCCAAAAGTTATTACAAATAGAAACCATAGATTCAAGAAGTGCAAGAAATCCCAAACAAAATATATACAAAGAAAACTACACCAAAGACAAAGGAAAAAAACTTATAAGAACTATACAAAAAAGACATTATAAATCAAGGGGCAACATTAAGACTGATATTCCCCCTCTGAATGGAAAGGATAGAAACCATAAGAAAATGCAATCACAACTTTAAAATGACAGAAAAAAACTGTCTAGAATTCTATACTCAGCAAAAACAACTTTTAAAATGAAAGTGAAATGAGTGTTTCCAGACAAGCAAAAATTGAAAAAAGAAATCTATTTGCTAGAAGGTTTAAGAAAAAATAACTGTAGAGTTCTTCAGACAAGAGGAAAATGATCCCAGATAAAAACATAGGAATGCAATAAGGAATGGGAAGCAATGGGACATGTAAGTATGTAGGTACTCATTGGTCAAAGCCAAACATATGCATAACTTATGAACTAGCAATTCCACTCCTAAGTAGAATGCCCCTCAGAAATGTACACTGTTGTTCACCAAAAATAGATAAAATGTGAACAGTAGCATTATCAAAAACACGCAAATACTGGGGAAAAAATTCAAATGTCCATCAACAGGAGAACAGATAAAGAAATTGTGGGATACTCATATAATGGAATACCATTCAGAACGAGAAAAATAGCTTCCATACACAATATCATGAATGAATCTTGAAAACATAAAGAAGTATGTAACTATATGTCTCCATTTGCATAAACCTCCAAAACAAATCAATGCTGTCACATATCAGAATAACGGTTAGCTCATTGGAAGTGAGCAAAAAGGGGTTGTGATGGTCAACATCTTGCTACAGGTAGTGGTTATATGGATATGTGTACTTTTTGAAAATTCTTCCAGCTCTACTCTAGAAACTCGTGCACTTTTATTTATGCATGTTTTGCTTCAACCAAAAGTTTACTTTAAAAATGCCAGCATGGTAGTTTTTTGCAATGATAGATTACTCTCTTCAGAATTTTACAAATAGAAGTTTGCCAATGGTCTTTGAAAACACTTTAAGTGGTCCTCCTCTTAACTCCTTGGAATCAAGCTTGCACATGGCCTTTGGATAGCCTGAGACTATCAGAGCTTGACCTCTATTTCAAATGCCTGTTTGGGAGTAAAAGGCCCAGGAAACTCTTCTTCAGGGATCAGATTTGGCCCTCCTCATGGTATTCATATTTCAAAATTACCTGAAGTGTGATTTTCCTTAAACATTTAATGTAAAATCTATTCATCTTGATTACACCCCCATTGCATGGGACAAGAAATAATCATCTTTCCTGTTAAAATTATGCAACCCAGCTATGTGCTTATGTAGATTGTCTTTAGAAAGAAATAGGATGTCAATGACTATCACTAACATTCATTGCACATGGCTATGGCAGATATTCATGCCAAAATAAGTTATTGCTCACTCTTTGCAGGATTTGTGTTCCATCTGCAATAGAAGGGTGGTTCCCTGCCCCCTAGGGTTCTGCATGTAAGTGCAGGCCCTATAAGCTCTCATCATACAAACCCATTATTTTGGTCTTCCATTTGGAATTACTTTGCCCACACCCAAATTCGTACTGGGAGGGAATACAAGTTGGGTGGGGGGAGAAAAAGAGAGGTCCATGGTTTGTAGGACTATCTTTGGAGTCAATCAGGTGTGTTGTACAGGCAGGAACCGGGGGCCATGCAGAAGCCATTTGTTCTGCCTCAGATAATCCCCCTCCTTTTGTGGTTGGGTGTGATATGTCTCATCATCTTCAAGCTTGTTTGTTTTGGCTGTAGAAAACAAGTTCACACTCTTGCAAGAGAGTAAGTAAGTGAAAGAAAAAAAAATTCCCTTTTCCAATGTCAGGAGAGAGCCAAACACTTGGCTGCAATTACTTGACATTTTCTGGCTGAGGCTCCTCTTCCAGCCTAAGCTGTGTTAAGTAGAATCAGAAGCTGATAAACCTGCCACAGAGGGGACACCACACTTTGAGTGTCCTCAGGTCCTCTAGGCCAACTGCAGTCCTGCTTCCACTCCTGAAACCTGGCTAAAATAATCAGGTCGGCCACAAGGGTTTTGTTGTAAGATGTCACTGATAAATGGCTAAACACAGAGATGAAAACTTGCAGTTTGAAAAACTCTGAGAATCAATCATTCGACATTATTTAACCAAAGTGCTGTGCCAAAAATTGGAATTTAAACATGGTTTTCATTTAATACGCCACTGGTCTGTTAATTATAGCCCCTTGCTCGGGGCTACTCCCACCTTAGCATATTTGCACCAGACATCCCCTATGTCTGACACACTCTCCCCAGATACCCACACAGCCATAATGGTCTCTTCATGCCCTTGCCTGTCACTCTCTCGATGAGGCCTTATTCCAAGTTTCCACTCCCAACCTATCCCATACTCCTGATTCCCCCTTATCCTGTATGTTTTTATCTTTTCTTATGGCAATTGTTACCTCAGTAAAATAATTTATTTATGTCCATTGTTTGTGGCTGTTCCCTCCCTTTCAAAATGTGAGCCCTGTGAGGGCAGGGACTGTTCTTTTACTGATTGGTTTATCCTAAGCACCAGAGCAAGGCCTCGACCATTATTAGTTGTGCAATAAATAGTTTTGAATTAATTAATTACTGAAATATGAGCATTTCCTCTGAACTCAGAAACTTGACCGTTGCTAGAATAATAGAACCCAGATGTCAAAAGCATTGTCCTCACTTAGTGGATCGACTCACAGGGACTTTATGGCAAGTAGACTTAACTTTTCAGGCTCCTGGACCCAAGCCCTAGACAAGGCACAGCAATTTTGAGAAAATGGTAGGAACTAGTATTTGTTGGATGCCTTACAATTTACAAAACACTTTTACAAACATTTTCTCATGAGATCCTCACAGGAACCCTTTGAAGAAGATTTTATTATCCACATTTTTTTAAATGTAGAAATAAGAATTATATATTCTAATTTTTTTCCAGAGTCTCCTTGTGACTAATTGACAGAATCAGGACTTGAAAATGGGCCTTCTTCCAGTTCTTGATTGATATTTCTATCAACCTTAGCTTCACCTATAATAATAATACACATCAGGAGGAATTATCACAGATACATACTTTTAATAAAGATGTAAAAGAAATCATACAGAGTTTGGTAAAGGACAGACAGGCACTTCCAAAAAATTACATCATGAGGGTTGTCAATAAGCTGAGCCGATGGTAAAACTATGACATAACTCCGGTCACCTTTCATGTTGTACTTCAGTGAAAGATAATGTCAATATACTTGTCAGACATATAAGGTCCCTTATAACAAATGTGACTGATATCTGTAATATATTTTTTATTTTTTTAAAGATTTTATTTATTTGAGAGAGAAAGAGAATAAGCAAGCGAGCGAGAGAAAGAATGCAAATGAGCCAGGAGAGGGGCAGAGAAGCAGACTCCCCGCTGAAGTGGGACTCGATCCCAGGACCCTGGGATCATGACCTGAGCCGAAGGCAGACATTGGTTAATTTCACATTATATGTTTAAAAAAAAAAAAGAAGATAGTAGGAAGGGAAAAATGAAGGGGGGGCAATCGGAGGGGGAGACGAACCATGAGAGACTATGGATTCTGAGAAACAAACTGAGGGTTCTAGCGTGGAAGGGGGTGGGGGGATGGGTTAGCCTGGTGATGGGTATTCAAGAGGGCACGTACTGAATGGAGCACTGGGTGTTATACGCAAACAATGAATCATGGAACACTACATCAAAAACTAATGATGTGATATATGGTGATTAATGTAACATAATAAAATTAAATTAAATTTAAAAAGCACGTTAATTTCTAGCAACCTTGACAATTCTGGAAAATGCCCAGAATTTAGCTGCTACAGATCATTTAATGGGGGGGGGGAATATTTTTATACATGTAATAAACATAAAGCTTTCATTATGCCACCATTTTACAAGAGGAAAAATTCCGGTATTGATCATCTAAGTATTCACTTGAGATTATTGAATTTAAGCAAAAAGTCATTTTCTGAAGTAACAACAGGCTAGGCCTCATCTATAAATTCAAAATGTCTTTTACATTAATTCAATTCACATATATTTATTGAGTACTTCATAGAGGACAACCACTTATAGAAGAGAGAGAAAGCAAAGATAAGCATTACAGTAGTGTCTGTTTTCAAGGAGCCTCAAATATCTTCGGAGAATAAAATAATGGCATACATAATTATAAAACAGAGCAATTATAAAACGGTGTCATAGAAAGAGACAAGGTGCTGTGAGGATTCCAAAATTAAAGACGTCATACCTGGTTCAGATATTTAGAAAATGTAAAAGGGACTGGATTTAGTCTCCTGTCTAAAACTAACAAAAGTCCAAACAAAATATTTGCAACAACTGTTTTCAAGACCTTATCAGGCAACAAAGGATGCTAATTCCTGAGAGACTAAAAATAAACAAGGCGAGCCACCTGCTGAGTTGCCTTCCTTCAGAGTTTTCAGGCGGCCATGCAGGCAGAGGGAACACAAATGGAGCCCAGTGGATTCCTGAGTTGAAGAGATAGGATTGAAAGTCCAATAAACCAAAGCGACTAGAATTTGCAGGACAGTCTGCGGACAATGGGAGAGCTTCACAGATAAAAAACTCCAGATACCTAGAAAGAGGTTCCCCCTTGAGTATTTCACAGAGTACTGATCAACACATGCCTGTGAAGAAATCACCCTAAGCCAAGGAAAGAACCACTAAGGATTACAGGGAAACATGGCCCGTGCTCACACAGGACTGGGAATAGTGCCTGGTCCTACCAGGTAGATGGGAAAATCTACGTAATTCACGGGGCCTAGGGTAGAGTGATCAGAAGGGTCTTGCCTCGGTGGTGGTGAATAATTAGCTCTAGACCGTCCTATCTAACAAATTTTAAGAGCAAGAATAAAAGAATCAAACAGTTTTCAAGTATTTTAACTGCATCCCAGAACAAAGTTCAATAACATTTACATGCATACAAAAATACCCAATACCCAAGAAGGTAAAATTTCAAAATATTCTGAACGAAAAGAGAAGTCAGACCAAAAAAAAAAAAAAAAAGAGCACATACTGTATGATTCCATATATATAAAACTCTAGAATGAGCAAACTAATCCATAGTGACAGATCAGATCAGTGGTTGCTTGGAGGCGGGGGGAGGGGGGCAGGGGGAGGGGTGGCTAGGAAGGAGCAAAAGGGAAATATTCTAGGGTGACAGAAAGAAACTTTTGGGATGATAGATATGTTCATTATTTTTATTGTAGTGATGGTTTCTCAAGTGTATACATATGTCAAACCTTATAAATTGTTCATTTACATATCTACAGTTTATTTTATATCAATTATAGCTCAATAATGTTGTTTATTTATTTTCAATTAGTCAACATACAGTACATCATAATTTTTGATGTAATGTTCAATGATCCATCAGTTGCGTATAACACCCAGTGCTCATCACAACATGTGCCCTCCTTAATATACACTTCACTAAAACATCCTTCCCTGCTTGGGTCCTGTAGTCATGTGAGTTCACAAGAGAAAGGCATGTAATTTTATTAATGGAACACAAAATATATTAAGAAAAATAGCAAAGGACAAGTGGGAAAGAAAAAGTTATATGGATATCCTTAAATGGTATCTTCATTGGGTAAAAAATGAGTAGAGTATGGGGCGCCAGGGTGGCTCAGTAGGTTAAGCATCTGACTCTTGATTTCAGCTCAGGTCATCATCTCAGGGTCATGATCTCAGGGTCGCTGAGCATGGAGCCTACTTAAGGTTCTCTCTCTCCCTTTTCCTCTGCCCCTCCCCCATCACCTGCACGCATTCTCTCTCTCAAAAAAAAAGTAATCTACAAAGGGTTTTGTTTTTTGCTTTTTGCTTTTTTTCGAAAGATTTTATGATCAAAGTTACACTTGATGAAATTAAATTTGCTAAATTTGGCCAGTAGTATTTCAACAAGATGTATAGAAGATTCTAAAAGTGTGAAGATTATTTCAGAAGCTATCATATTAGCCTCATTTGTGAAATAAAAGTTAAACCAGAAACCAAACTACATGATCAAAATGGAGGTGCTTTTACAGAAGTTATCCCAAGGAGTTGATTGGGGAACAGGTTAATTGGTTTATATTCATAGAAACACTTTCATTCATTTAGTGGTGATTTAGATGTACACCAGCATGGTTTACCTTAGCATAGCTTAAATGAGAACTCACTGGGTAGATCTGTGAAGAAAAGGCTGTTTCTAATTTCTCAGAAAGACAATGTATTCCCAAACCATTGTCTCATATAAAGTGTTCTGTACATGCATTGTTTTTTAGAATCACCCAAGAGCTCTGTTACTCTGGATTCTTATTCTTTGCTATCTGCCCCACTTTTTAAAATCATAGCTGTCAAATATGCATAAAGTGTCTATTGAGAAGTTTATAGCATCACTGGGAGATTAAAAGGACTAGAGTATTTTCTGAGCAAAGAGATCTTATATCCTGCCAGAAAGAATCATATCCAAATCAACAGATGTCATGAATTTTTTTAATGTATATACAGTGTTCCAAACTTTGTAACTAATTTGGCAGACAAGAATGAATATTATGTTTGAGAAAAACTATGGTGAGAGAAACCACTGGATTGATGTATTACCCAGAAAATTCTGGGAGAAAAAAAGACTAATTTAGAGACCATTTAGCTTGATAAATGAAACCACCAACAGCCTTTGATTAATTATGTGAATGATCGACTCTTGCAAAAAAATTCAATCTGGAACATAATAAGCAATAAGGAGTTACGTACACGGTATAGCAAGGTCCTAGTTTCAGCTCTGAGTCCTTAATAATGGATCAAACACATTAGGTAGAGACAGTTAACCTTAATCAGTGGCAAACCTTAATTGGTGGATCCCCAGTTCCCATCTTCACCCTAACCCCCACCTCACAACAACTGCTACCCTTTATTATAGGAGAAAGAAGTATATTTTTAGATGAATTGAACCTAAGATCTGAGATGTTCTGGACTCAAGAACAAAGGCAGAAAGGAAGACTGGAATGAGGTGCTTGAGTGAACGCAAGTGTACTAAGTGAAAATGTACACACTAAATAATTTAGTGAAATGAAACCTGCACAGATCCAGAATGCCACCTTACAGTCTTCTACTGTCTCTGAACTTCTACCAGACTGGAGAATCTACTCTTCTCTGGAGAAAGTTAATGTAGTCAGGAAAAAAACAAAAACAAAAACCTGCTATGTAGGTTGCAACCCCAAACCTGGATGTTGCCCATTTGCTTTACAATGAGTCCTTCCTGCCAATGAAATAAACTATGTACAAGAGGTTTATAACCAATCCTTCAAGATCTCATTTTTAAGTGTGAATGAATAGCCAAGGATCATCAACAGATATTTGAGTAAAGCCTCTTACATGAAGAAGAGAAATCATGTGAAGGAATCAGAACAAAGTGAGACTGTGGAAGTAGAAGAAGAAAATAGCATTGTGAATTGTATAAGACTGATGAATCACAGACCTGTACCCCTGAAACAAATAATACATTATATGTTAAAAAAAGTAATTCAGAGTATGCTTAACTACAAAATAATGAGTAGCAAATTTAACAAGTAATGTATAAGATGTATGTGAAAAGAATATTTTTTTAAATATAAAAAAGAAAAGAAAAGAAAACAGTAGAGAGAAAAGAAAAGAATTATATCATCCACCCTCAGGGATAAGGGTATATTCTACTCATGAAATAAGAACAGGATATTATTTTTAAAAGGCCTTTAAGAACTAAAAAAGATCTCTTAGAAATTAAAAATATGATAGCAAAAATAAGAATTATGAGCACAAGTGGGAAGATAAAGAAATCTTCTTAAAATAAAAAGGTGGACAAAGATGACGAGACGATGCTGACGAGAATCTAGAATATCAAAATCCATTAAGATTTTCAGAACAGATGGAAAAAATAATATAAGAAATTTTCAGAGAACTGAAAAGCATAAGGTTCCCAACTGAAAACATTCAGGACAAAAAAGATTATATATATGTAACCATTCTATGACACCTCACCATGATGTTTAGGGGAAAAGAGAAGATCCTAAAATTTCCAGCGGGGGGGAAAAAAGGTCACAAGCAAAGTATTGAGAATAGATGTATCACTGGACTTCTCAACAGCAATGATAAAAATAAGAAAATAATGGAATAATATCTTTAAAATTCTTAAGAAAATTAGTTTCTACTTAGAAGTTTATGTCTCAGCAAGCTATCAATATAGAGTAAGGATAAAATGGAAACAATTTCAAGATATTCATGGTCTTTATTTATTTCCTGTGTATCCCTTCTCAGGAAGCTACTGGACAATGTGCATCACCAAAATAAAAGGGAGTGGGGGAGCCAAGAAAAAGACATGAACAGAAAATGAGAATCCAATACAGGAACAAAGTACAGAGAATTCCTGAAACTTCTGCAAAAAGACATCCCAGGATGACAGCTATCATCCTTTATACCAAATCTACTTTGGAGCAAGAGTATAGAAGGCACTAGAAGTCTCCAGGAGGAAAAAAATAGGAATTACAGACTACCTGACCAATTTGACCATATAGGAAAATGTAAAGAGAGGTAATCTACAGAACGGTTAGAAAATGTGGAGAGACTCAGTCTTAGGTTCAAAGAAACAGCAAATGAAAAAACAAAAAGAAAGACAATTATTAACCCCACGAGATGCAAACAGCAGAAAAAGAAGAAGAACATAAACATGCACATTAATTGGTTGTGCAGTAAACAATATTTGCTATCATAATCAATGAAAATATTTAATAAAAATTGTGATATAACTATACTGGAAAAAGTGAGATGCAACAGAGTTAAAATCTTTATATATACCATAGTAAGAAGTCCATGTAGACCACGTCTACAAATGCCTAATCAAGAGAAAGTATTATACATATACATTATTTAGAATTATGGAGATAATTTCTTGAAGAAGTTAAAAGAATTAAAAGTAGCCATCTTTTGAAAGTGTAATGGGATAAAAAAATCACTAAGGGTCTCCTTTTTTTTATTATAAGCTTTTTACACTGTTTAAATGGCTACATTTGAGTGTGAGATAAGTGAAGCTTTTGTTTCTGAACTCTTCTGCAAATAGCAGCATAGTCAATAATTTTCCCTTCATATTGCATAACTATATTTATTAATAAGTAATTTCTTAATTTCCTTTTCAATTTTTGCCAAATAAACACTGAAGTCTAGGCTTCCCCCATGGCCACAGAAGTCTAGCTTGTAAATTCAGAATTTTTCCCTGAATGCTTTTTAAAGTTTTTACACAAATATAGATTCTAATCTTTTATCAATTTCTCATTGAAATGTTTAAATTTTTGCCAAGTGATAAATATTATATTTGAAGTTACCCAGAAAGCTCCATTGAACAGTTTATATGATTACATTGATCACTAATGCATCAATAGCAAGATTTATTTAAAGTATAGGCAAACTTCAGTAACTATGAAATTGTGTTATATCTAGGGGCTGGCTTTTTTTTCAGTTCTAATAAATTAAAATTTCTTATGGGGTGCCTGGGTGGCTCAGTTGGTTAAATGTCAGACTCTTGATCTCAGCTCAGGCCTTGATCTCAGGGTCATAAGTTCAAGCCCTGAGTTGGGCTCTGCACTGGACGTGGAGCCTACCTAAAAAAATAAAATATAAAATAAAATAAAATTTCTTGAGCTGACTTAGCTTGAGATCATTTTGTCATTGCAATTACTAAGTCACAGAACATCAGAAAACTGAAATTTATTATCTCTTACTAAAAAATTTTAAGTATCAAGTTATCTTTCAAAAAAAACTGTAGATGTTTCCTGAAATTTTTTAAATTCTTTGTTTATATATTGCCTAAACCCCAATTAACCTGTACTGCTCACTAGTAGTATTTTAACAACTGTATACATAACACAATTTATATTCGAATCCATCAGAGTGCTAAATTGGAAGTTTCAAAAGAGGCACCAAGGTCAATAGACATCAGATATCAAAATGACTTATGAAACTAACTTACATGATCTCGCAGTAAGTGTTTGATAATCAGTTAGATAAATCAAATATATCTAGGATTGTTATGAGTTGAATTGTGTCCTGCTAAGAGAGGTATGTTGAAATCCTAACCCTCAGTATGAGGGTTATGGCCTTATTTGGGAATAGGGCTATTGCAGATATAATTGGTTAAACTGAAGTCATACTGGAGTAGGGGGGTCACTAATTCAATGTGACTAGCGTCCCTATAAGAAGTTGGCTATGTGAAGATAGACATACAGGAAGAATGCCTTGCAAAGGCAGAGGATAGGAGTGATGCATCTATAAGCCAAGTAATGCTACAGATTGCCAGCAAACCACCAAAACCTAAGGAGAAACAAAGAAGGACTCCCCTACAGGTTTCAGAGGGAGTATGTCCCCACCGACACCTCAATTCAGACTTCTAGACTGCTTTAAGCTACCCAGTTTGCTGTATTTGGAAAGCTAATGTGAGAGTGCAAAAGGTTAAAAGATGCAGTTAAGAGAGTTTTTTGGTTTTCTGAGCTAGAGATTTCTTTAAAAAGAGCTGCTAGGAAACAAACTGAGGGTTGCTGGAGTGGTGGGGGTGGAAGGGACGGGGTGGCTGGGTGATAGACATTGGGGAGGGTATGTGCTATGGTGAGTGCTGTGAAGTGTCTAAGACTGTTGAATCACAGACCTGTACCTCTGAAACAAATAATACATTATATGTTAAAAAAAAAAAAAGAAGATAGCAAGAGGGGAAGAATGAAGGGGGAAAATTGGAGGGGGAGACGAACCATGAGAGACGATGGACTCTGAGAAACAAACTGAAAGTTCTAGAGGGGAGGGGGGTGGGGGGATGTGTTAGCCTGGTGATGGACATTCAAGAGGGCACATACTGAATGGAACACTGGGTGTTACACGCAAACAATGAATAATAGAACACTACATCAAAAACTAATGATGTAATGTATGGTGATTAACATAACATAATAAAAAATAAATAAAACTAATGATGTAATGTATGGTGATTAACATAACATAATAAAAAATAAATAAAACTAATGATGTAATGTATGATGATTAACATAACATAATAAAATAAATAAAAATAATAAATATTTTTTAGCCATTTAAAAAAAATAAAAAATAAAAAGAGCTACTAGTGTACCATGAGTCAGCAAGAGATTTGGCATGTGTTTTCCCCCAGGATAGAGGGACTTCCAAGAGGAGGAGAGATCATAATGGATTGCTGTATGATACATAAGAACACTTAAAGAATCTAAAGACAAGATTTAGCCCAAGGCAGAAAGACCAGAATATATTAAAAACCAATTACATCTTCACTTACTAAGCAAAGATTCTGAAGGTCTCTCCTAAATAAAATGTGAGATATAAAGGAGAGAGGGCTAATCTGAAGCTACTCTGAGTCCTTCCAAAGATGGGCACTTGGAAAGGGAATGGAATCCAGTTAGAAGAAGACCACCAGAAAATCAGAGGGTGAGAGTAGAGTGGTCAACTGAAGGAGAATGCACTGGCTAAGACACAAGAAGTACAAATAAACATTTAGAGTGGGTCCTCAGAAGAAACTACCAGAATTCCTGCAAGAGAGAGAATCAATTCCAAGTGCCTATTACATCCAGAGAGAATGAAATTATCTTATTATGCTAACAATCAAGTAAGAACTTACATGTACGCTTTATCTCCCCCCCATCTTTTTGATGGTGACTAGCCAAATGGGAGAGGGGAAGGAGAGTAAGGGTAGGAAAAGTACTTCCTCAGCCAGGGGCAATGTCCACTAGGCCAGCAAGGTAGAAGAGGGACTGCCAAGAGAAGACTCAACTTAAAATCAATTTCAAGGAGGACTTCTGTCTCTGATAATCTACTTGTAGAAGACTAACAACCTCACCAAAAATATCTAGATATGATGCATACATTTTTAAAATATATTTTTGGACAGAGATACCAAGGCCTCCAGGATCTGAAGGTTGCTAACTAGAGCAAGAGTATAGAAGGCACTAGAAGTCTCCAGGAGGAAAAAATAGAAACCATTAACATATAATGTATTTAATACATTCTGGTCTTTCTGCCTTGGGCTAAATCTTAGATACTAGGGAAATTAGCAGCACGTGGAGGTAACTCCAAAATTCTAACTTGCTTTTTTCCCCCCACAAGGTATTTTCCATTGAGTAAAATGATCAAAAACAAACAACAAAAACCAAGGCAGGAAACTTTTAAGTTAAAAATTCCAAAGTGATATGAATAGCAGTGGCTGACATTCTGCTCCTCTTTTTCCCTAGCAGCATAAACCAATTCCTAAATGGTGTGTAGGATCCTGGTAAACTCATCAGCATTTCTGATGTAAGGTACTACCTTCTAAGAGGAAAAGCAAACTGTAAATAGATGAGGCCTTATAAAGTCTCAAACCCAACTTGAATTGGCTCCATCTTTGTACAAAGATGATCTTCCATTATTCTAACTATCTGGCAGAAGCTGTAACTAATCCTCTCAGGTCTCAGGAATAAGATAATAGTCTTTATAATTTTCTCTTTGTCACACACACACATATAAACAAATCAGGTATTAAATTAAAACGTACCAGGAATACCTGAAAATGGGGCCAAGAAATAAAATAAACAATAGAAATCAAGCAAAAAATGAAGTATATGTTAGATTATCAGACATTAACTTTAAAATAACTGTGATTAATTTGTTAGAGAGCAAATGACAAAATAGAAAATTTTGCCATCAAATTAGAACTATAAAAATGATCTAATGGAAATTCTCTAACCCAATGACAAATTAATAACAATTCAATCAACTGGTTTCAGAGCAGATGGTTTTGAGCTGAGGAGAAATGAGAGATAGAGCAATTCAGGAGAAACTATGCAAACCGGCACATGAAGAAGAAAAGAGGAGAGAAAATACATATATATGTGTGTGTGTGTGTGTGTGTGTGTGTGTATACACACATATATATATGTAACACATGGCAGAAAAGCCTAGCATGTACATACTCTTCCCTATATACATGGGGGGGGGAAAGAGTGAGTAGGGTGAAAGCAATATTTGAAGAGATAATAGTTAATTTTCCAAAGTTGATGAAAGTCGTTAAGCAACAGCATGAAAAATCTCACAAATTCAAAGCCAAAAACAAAGTAAAGAATGTCCAGGAACATTATAGTAAAACTGCTAGAAAAGGATAATCTTAAAAGCAGTCATAGAATAGTGCCTGGCTGGCTCAGTCAGAGGAGCATGTGACTGGCAGAATTTTTTTTTTTTTTACCTTTTTGAGTGTAAGATTTTTAAAAATATTACAATAGCATATCAATTACAGCGGAGGAGAAGCTGATAGCAGTGAGAGTGCCAGGGGCCATGTATAAATGTTTATATTTCTAAGGAAGCATGAGAACAAGGAGAAATGTTCATATGAAAGTCAATAAGTTGTATTCAACAATCTCCAGATGGATTTGCAATAAGTAGGTCCATTTGTGTAAGTTGGTCCTACAGACCTCCAGCTACCATTTTGTGAAAAGGTAGGGTAAATACGTAAATTAATTACGTCTCAGATTTAGCCAGCTATTAGACTGAATTGAAGGGGGTCACAGTCTCAATGTTTTCAGACTGCCGGGCTCCATTCTCCACAGTGAGCATGCGTTTACACTGGCAATCACAAGCGGCAGCAGGAAAGCTGGAGGTGCTGCAAACCTTACTTATGTTACAGACAGGAACTTTGGACTAAATAGAAGCCACTAACCCTGACGTGCTGTTAGTGTCCGGGTAAATCAGATTCTCCTGCTCTTCAATTCTTGAGATTTTGAATATTTACACAATCTTTTTGGCTAAAATCATGTTCATTACATTTCTATAACCACACTTCTTTAAAAAAATCCTTCCATTAGGGTTAACATGGTTAAGTCTTTTGTGAATTGCATATCAATAAAACTGCAACTGAGCAATAATTTCCATTATACTTATTTTAGATAATATGAATTTAATTAACATTTCATATTGACAGCCTCACTTATAAAATTACTTTTTTTCCTAAAAGTTTTAGGATGATGTATTATCATGAGAAGTCTCTGGAATTCTCTTTAAGGGAGATGCACACCATCTGTCTGATGTACCTATTGGATAAAAATCTAGATTCACAAAAAAAGCCAAATGGAAACTGGCATCCACACCACAAAAGTAATCAAATTAGGGACCTGTTATCTTGTTCCCTTTATGCTTTCACAATATCTTGCGATTTATTAAGATGTGATTTTACCTACTACATTTCTGAAATATACATAGTATGCCAAGTGTCTCCAGTGGCCATCATAATTAAATAGCCAAAGGAAACCATTCATTTATCAAGTCTGAATGGTGATAAATTTTATAACAGCTATTGTGACACCAGAGGTGGGTAACAAAAGATATCCTAAAATCATAAATATATTGAGCCCTGGGAATCAAAAGAGTAATCAAAAGAATAATAAAAAATTACAAAACTAAATCAAAAAATATTTACATAGTATGTTATCAACAAAATATTTTTAAATTACTTATATAAAAAAACATTTTGACACAAAGTTCCACACAGTGGTGTTAAGTAAGCCTCTACGTAACTACTACCATTTTTTATAATATTGCATATTAAGATAGATTCTGTTACTGTTTAATGATCTGAGTCTAACACTATAATCTAACATGTAATCTAGTTAGCAACCAACAAATACTTACTTGTTTGGTGACTGATAGGAATTATAGAAGAAGTAGAAATCTCTCTCTCTCTCTCCTTTCTAGGAGTTGCATTAATTAATGGGAGACGCAGAGTAAATACTACTGAAAACAAAACCCCCCAAAAAAGAGAAAAGGTAAAACGTAAAAATAAGACCTACTCTACATTTGCAATTTCATCTTCTGATTGATACTCCCAGCCATCTACCCGCCCATCTAAAGCATGTTCTTTCCTCAAGCTCACACTTTCCATGTTCTGGTGCCTTAGCAAGTGCTGTTTCCATTTCCCAAGATGCTTTACCCATCTCCACTTGTTCTTCACCTCAAAAGCTAGCTCCCTACCAGTCTTTTCTGGCCCTTCCCCTACAGCTCCCCTAGCACCAGCACTCAACGCGGCACCATCTTCATAGGTTTTGCATCTCTCTGCTGACTATGATGCTCTTCAGGCAGGGGACACAGTCTGTCTCAACACCTCCAGCATCTGGCACTGGGAGTGTAAATGCAAACCTGCACCCATCACACTCAAACGTGGCATAATGTGAAATTTTGGTTTTGGCTGCAACTGCATTTTTACTATGATGCCCAGGTCTGCCAGATGCAAGTTGGAGCTGAGCAGATCATGTGACAACTGGGAACTGCAGAGATCACCTTGCTGGAGTAGGAGGCAAGGGCCATGGGTGGCCTTCAGCTCCAAGGACAAGCAGTAGCTTCTCAAAACCAGTGAGGGCTTTGCCCTGGGAGCATATTGAAGACTCAGGTCATGGCAAATGTACCCAAGCGTGGGTTTTAATGATAAACCCTGTTCTCAAGAATTCAGAGCAACTCACTAATTTTTTTCTTTGTCTTAGTTCCACTGGCTCACAGAAAAGTTTTTAGCAAAAACTTCTTTGCTCTGTATTTTAGAATAATTTTCATTGTTTTAAACTTTTGAATTTGTAGTAATTTTCTTTTAATTTGATGGCATATTTTAGATTATTTTTTATAAAAAGTTCATTACCATCCACTCACATTTCTCAAACAATGTTCAAATAACAGCAAATAGATATATTGAGATGGAATTAAGAGGTGGAGAAAGGCTTGAGTATTTTCTATTCTACAAAGGTTATAACTGTTTGGGCCATTTCCATTTCTACAAAAACATGGATTCTAGCCTCACTGCAGTTTATAGTGGCATATCTCTAAGTGGGAACTTACAGAAGAGAACTAGATGAGTCTTCAAGCACTTTTCAAGGCCCATGACTTGATTTTAAAATAATTTTGTCTTCAGATCTTCTCCAAACCACCTAGGAAAGAGGTCACCCCAATAATCAAACTAAGAAGCAAATGAAATGTGACTTTAATAAGTATATTTTGTTATTCTAGTCCTTGTGAAGATATTTAATGCCGTTTAATGTCAAAGATCATATGCGTAGTCATTTGCTGTAATTTGTAATTACAAAAGTGTTATTTTTAGTTGAACTTGTGAATTATTCACTTACATGAACAAGCAAAGGTGATCATTTCCAATTTGTATGGTAATGGTTAGGGCTGCAAATGGAATTCATTTCTTCATGTTAACAACTTGGGACTCATATCAAGTAAACTTGAAATAGCTCCAGATGTCAAATAAAAAATACTAACCAACATACATTTGTTACGCTGTTAGAATTTCTAGCACAAAACAGTACCATTTTCAAAGATCTATATTCTAGTTAAGAAAACATCATTCGCATAAACAACATATCCAAAGTCCAGTAGGACATCTGTCCATGAACTCAGTGAAACAGATGCTAAGTGTCTAGGATTTCAGAAGTGAGACCACCATGGCTGAAACTATAAGGAAGACTATGGGGAAAAGAACACGTGGTTTGACCAGGGTCATAGGTAAGTTGTAAAATTTAAGAAGGAAAAAGAGAACGAGTGGCACAATGTAAGGAAAGGAATACATGGGTGAACAACGTGCTGTACCACAAATCACTGTGACTACCCCAGCCTGAACAATATCCTTTTCACAACCAGCATTTCCTAAGGTATCTTCCATTGAATGCTAGATGCCAGGAAGAAAACCTTGCGGTCACCAGAGACCAAATGATTGGTTGTGAATCCTAACCCTCTACTTCTGGAGTATGTAAACTTGAACAAGTTACTCAACCTCTCTTGTAAAATAGGGATACCAAGGTAAATTGGTATGGAATAAGTTAACTATTCTATTAGTACCTGACACACAATGAGCATGTAATGTATGCTAATTCTCATTAGCTGATATGTTTTCCCATAAGACACTGTGTGATCAAACATGCTTAAGAAGAAGTGCACTATGTAAAAGTTCCCAAGTTTATTTATGCATGATTTCCAAGAGACGTTAATATAACAATGTGTCTTGTGAGTCTCAAAACATGCAGGGTTTCCAAAATTTATTAGGCTATAGACCTTTTTGACGTGGAACATAATTAACCCTCTGTGTAAGGTTTTAGGGAATAATTTCCTATCTAACATAAGGTAAATGTCCTTAAATGTACACCTACCTTCCACCCTTAAAGTCTGCAGTAACATTACTTACACAGGAAACAATTTGTGATTATTACTAACAAAAATAACTAATACATACTGAGTACCATATTTTTAATCATCCCACTAGCAGCCTTATGAAGTACACTATTATTATGACTCCTTTTTCCACTGAAGGAAACGGAGTCTCAGGAAAGTGACATTTTCAGGTTCACAGACCTCATAAGTAGCAGAGCTCAGATTCATGTCAAAGTTCACAGACTTGACCAATCAATGATCACATTGCACTGCACAGAACAGTTCTGTGCTCCTTTGATTTCTTACAGTCTCACCTTCAACTCCCAGCTGGCTTATCAAGAGCTTTCTTCCAAAAAACACAAAAAGCGGTTTGGTTGCCTACAATTTTATCCATCTCCTTACAGGAATAAGTCACTTAAGAAATCACATTCCAGTGCATATACCGTTGTTTTTTGGTGAGTTCACAGTTGGCTTTAGGTCAGCCTTCACACAACCCATGAGCCTTTAGTTACTCAGTCTATCTTGGAACTCTGAGAAGTGTGTATATTTCAGAGCCAAGTATATTATGTTCTTTCCCTTTCTTTTTCATTAATTTTATTTTATTGATAATGTTCTGCACCACACCATGAAAAATCTCTTTTCTGG
Organism: Callorhinus ursinus; assembly: GCF_003265705.2. NCBI lineage: Eukaryota > Metazoa > Chordata > Mammalia > Carnivora > Otariidae > Callorhinus > Callorhinus ursinus. The sequence goes on from NW_027397084.1 coordinate 27,716,682, forward strand.
GAAATTGTAGATACTGATGGGCAATAATATCGGGGACTGTTCTCAAAGCGTGGTCCACCACTGTCCCGTACATCCCTGAGCGTCCCCCCTCTCAACTATATTAGGATTAGTGCACACCTTGAGATGGGCATTTATAAACTTTTAGAGCAACTTGACAGAGTAGTCCTATGTTTAAATTTAATATTAAATTTGAGGGCTTACGCTTTCATTTTTATTTTCATTTTTGTTGTTAGTTTTATTGACTTTTACAAAGATACCAGTCTGCAGAGATGGGGGAAAAGCTAGTCCTCTACCACGAATAGTTTGAGAACCACCAACGTAGGAGGGGGGAAATGACGTTAGAAAGCAAATTCTTGCCCATGCCAGACATCTCACCCCAATATAATATTCCCCTTAAATGTCAATTTCAGATCTTCTATCTGAAATTAACTACAAAAAAATCCACTTTAACTCTAGAATTCTGAACTGAAAATGGGATGTAAAAAGAAATTAAATTTTTTCTGTGTTGTCCTATTTCTTTTTTTTAATTTTTTAAATTATGTTATGTTAGTCACCATACATTACATCATTAATTTTTGATGTGGTGTTCCATGATTCATTGTTTGTGTATAACACCCAGTGCTCCATGCAGAATGTGCCCTCTTTAATACCCATCACCAGGCTAACCCATTCCCCCCACCCCCTCCCCTCTAGAACCCTCAGTTTGTTTTTCAGAGTCCATCATCTCTCATGGTTCGTCGACCCCACCAATTTTCCCCCCCTTCATTCTTCCCCTCCTGCTATCCTCTTCTTCTTCTTCTTCTTCTTCTTCAACATATAATGTATTATTTGTTTCAGAGGTACAGACCTGTGATTCGACAGCCTTGCACAATTCACAGCGCTCACCATAGCACATACCCTCCCCAATGTCTATCACCCAGCCACCCCATCCCTCCCACCCCCTCACCACTCCAGCAACCCTCAGTTTGTTTCCTGAGATTAAGAATTCCTCATATCAGTGAGGTCATATGATACATGTCTTTCTCTGATTGACTTATTTCGCTCAGCGTTAACACCCTCCAGTTCCATCCATGTCATTGCAAATGGCAAGATCTCATTCCTTTTGAATGCTGCATAATATTCCATTGTATATATATACCACATCTTCTTTATCCATTCATCTGTCGATTGTCCTATTTCTTTTCACACTTTATGTAGCTTACCTACATAGTTTCTACAAAGCCATGTGTCCTGTAGTTATAGGGAGTAACATTCAAAACCAAGACAGCTTAGAAACCTTTGTTTTGGAGGTGAAACTTCTCACCTTATAATGTTGATGTCACTAAGCGATGCATGGCTTTCCACAAAATGCCCTTTGATGCTGCTGTCAAAAATAAGATGGTGCATTGATTGAACAACAGAACTGCCAGAAAGACAGAACCAATGTGACATTTATTATCTTTCATATCTTACACTGATGCAGAAGGAATGGACAAAAGAAGAATGTAAATGGCAAGTGGTGAAGGAGGGTGTCACTCGAAAGAAGTGGGCTCTGAGAGAAGAGAGACGACTGGTCACATTACCCAGAGCTACCACCCAACAGCATGCATGACGGGAACCATGAGCCAGAGCCAGCAGACGAAACAAGTGTGGAGAAAGGAGAGCCAGAGGTAGTCATCATGAACATTACATTCCCCATCCCTAGGCAATAAAATGTCCAAAGAAATCCCTGCGGAGTTACCTATTTAAAGTCATTGTTTGTTATTCTATTTTAATTGAGAATTCAGTGTCCTTCAAGAATGAAAAGACTGTGGGCCAAAATGGCACCTCCTGTATTGGTACAGAAAGAGATCAAGAAACGGAAAAAATTTCAAGAAAGTCATTAGTTGCATTTCAATATTAAAAAAACGAAACCTGTTTTTTGTTGTTTGATTTTAAAATGTGCTTAACTTTTATTAACCTGCAACCGACGTGGCTACTTCATTGCCAGGAAAGGGGCGTGTGTGTGTGTGTGTGTGTGTATCTGCACATATAATATACATCTTTACACACAATCCTGTGTATCATCTGCAATCGACTTTTCCTGTTAGTTTCTATGATGATCATGTTACTCTGAGGTCTCATACCACATTCTAAAAATAGCATTTCTGTTTTCCTCCCAGTCTAAAACAAAGGCCATAATAGATATCCAATAAAAAAGAAAAGACCTATCTAAACCATCTAAGTTATGAAGGAATTATACTTACATTGTATTCACCAGCCAAAAATACATCAAAAGTTTAACCTACATAATAGTTTTCCTTCCTAGAGTAGCTGTACATTATATTACTCATTCTAGGAGGTGGTTTTGCTTTGAGTTCTCCTGTTCTCTGACAGCTGTGTTTATACAGAGAATATCTTTGCCAAATTATTTGTTGCCTTTTGCTGTTTAATGTTGCTTTCTTCTTACATGGCATGTTCTGAATTAGTCTTATTCATTCCTTTGCTTCTCCGTGTAGCCTGATTTCCCTCACATTTCTGCTCTTTTGTTTTTGCCATTCTGGTACGATTTCAAGGGTTGTAAAACAAACAAAAACTACAGTTTATCTCTATGTCACCATGTTCTTTCTTTAAGCAAAATGTGTCTGCTCCATGCTAGGAGATGTGGATTGGGACATTTGAACCCTGTCCGTGCCTCTATTAGTACAACCCATCCTGGCTTGTCTCCATTCAATCTACTTGCAGCCTCCTACCAAAAGGCTCTCCAGAGCACTTGCCTTCTATGTCACTTTTCCATGGAGAAATCAAGGCTCGCTGACTTTTCCCTTCCATTTCAGGTCTAAATTTCTCTGCCTTATCATAACACCTAGAACAATCCTCTCCCACCCTACCAGCCCAGCACTGTGTTTCCCTTCATTGTCCACCATGTGTTTTCCACTTCAGGAGAGCCTATCTTGCTGTTCAGCAAATTCGGCAACAGCATCCTTGCCTCTGGGAGGTTGTTTGTGTTGTTCTCTGCCTCTGGAATGTTCTTTGACTTCCTTATAGTTCAAGAACTGTCTTCCCCTTGAGAATCTTTTGTACTGCCTTAACACTTCATTTTTCTCTTGTTTACATATTCTCTTCACCATCAGTCACTCCAAGTACATTTGTCATATCTTCTTAAACTTTAACCCATCAATTTAGTGAAAGGAACTTAGAAAAAGGAAAAAGAAAGATTGCATGGTGCTCATAAGGTGGCTGTTCAGTGGGCAATTTGATTTTTGCTGGTGGAAATATAAATTGCAACAATCTCAAAGGAAAGTAATTCGGTGATGACTATTCAAAATGTAAAACCACCTATTGTTTGACACAACAATCCCACTTCTGGGTGTCACCTTAAAAGAATAAAATTCCAACATAGAAAGATGCATGTATAAGAATATTCATTGATCCTCTGTTTTCTGTGACAAAATCTATAAACAGCCTCAATATCTACAGTAGGAGATTGATTAAATGAGTTGTAGTATATTCATGCTATAGTATGTACAGTCAGTGACATCAAAATATTTTGACCTTAGAAAATACAGTACAAAAAACAAACAAAAGAAAAAGAAAATACAGTATATTGCTAAGTAAGAAAAACAAGTTAGACAGCAACATATATATATATATATATATATATATATATATATCTCATGGCTGCATTTTTATAAAAACATAAAGAATAGAAAAACATTCACTTAGTTAACACTGATTACTTGATTTGAAAGGTAGAAGTTTGAAAGGAGAGAGATAGGGAAAAAAGACTAAAGCAAAATGGAAAAATGCATGGGATGGTCACTCATTCTGCTCACTGATACCTAGTTCTCCTCACCTTTTGTGCACATGGAGCACTGAATTTCCTAGTATTCTTTTTTTTCTCCCCAGGGGTAGAATTTAGTTATTCATCAGTTTCATATAACACCCAGTGCTCATTACCTCACGTGCCCTCCTTAATGCCCATCACCCAGTTACCCCATCCCCCCACCTTTCCTCCAGCAACCCTCAGTGTGTTCCCTATAGTTAAGAGTCTCTTATGGTTTGCCTCCCTCTCTGTTTTGTCTTATTTTATTTTTCCCTCCCTTCTCCTATGTTCATCTGTTTTGTTTCTTAAATTCCACATATGAGTGGGATCATACGGTATTTGCCTTTCTCTGACTGACTTATTTTGCTTAGCATAATACCCTCTAGTCCATCCATGTCACTGCAAATGGCAAGAGTTCATTCTTTTTGACGGCTGCATAATATTCCGGAGTGTGTGTGCGTGTGTGTGTGTGTGTGTACCACATTTTCTTTATCCATTCATCTGTTGATGGACATCTGGGCTCTTTCCATAGTTTGGCTATTGTGGATGTTGCTGTTATAAACATTTGGGTGCAGGTGCCCCCTCGAATCATTATGTTTGTATCCTTTGGATAAATACTTAGTAGTGCAATTGCTGGGTTCTAGGGTAGCTCTATTTTTAACTTTTTGAGGAACCTCCATATTGTTTTCCAGAGTGGCTGCACCAGTTTGCATTCTCACCAACAGCATAAGAGAGTTTCCTTTTCTCCCCCCATCCTCGCCAACATCTGTTCTTTCCTGAGTTGTATTTTCCTGATGCCGAGTGATGTTGAGCGTTTTTCATGTGTCTGTTGGCCATTTGGACGTCTTTTTTTGAGAAATGTCTCTCCATGTCTTCTGCCCATTTCTTGACTGCAGTTTTTGGTTCTGGGTGGGAATTTCCTAATATTCTTGAGCCTGGGTGTGACCAGGTGGCTAACTTTGACCAGTAAGTTGGTGAGCAGAAATAATGTGTAGCATTTCTGCCAAAGCACTCAATTGCCAATTAGAAACCTCCAGAATTTCCTTGTCAGTACTACAATGATTATGAAAGTGCAGTTGACATAAAGCCTCCATCCCTGGGTTCCTAAGTGACTACAGAAGTGGAAATCCAAGACTTCCCCTAACCCATGTTGGACATGAGGCATACACATAAATTTTCCTGCACCAAGCTACTAAAATTTTGGAGTTATTTGTTACTACAACATAACCTAATCTATCCTGATTGATAAAATAAGAAAACATTACATGCTTTTTTTATATTTATTTTTATGTCATTCGGGAACTTAGTTTTAAAAATTCTAATAGCACTAAAAAGCCATAAAAGAAGAAAACTTACCTAATCTTTACCAAAACCAGGTTCATTCCCCTAGAAGCAACTAATTTCACGCTTGCAGCAAATCTTAACAGTCATCCACTCTGTAACACTAAATAATGTGCTTCTGCTGCGATTCCTTGACTTATTGATTTTAAACATCATGTCCTATTATGATAAGTCAGGATTCTCCTCTCTTACACTGCAACCCCCACTCCCAACACCACCAATGATGATAACCTCCTTCACCTCTCCCTATTTTCCTGATATGATTATATTAAATTTTTGGCTAAAATGATAATCAGTGTTTACATTATTATGACTATGCAAATAACTGTTAACAGGAATAACTCAGACTTCCACTTGGTCACTATCTTGAAAATCCTTTGTCTCATGTTTTCTGGGTATCCTACTTCTATTTCTTAAAACCTTCGGTAGTTCTTTAAGAAAGAACGCAGGACAGATGATTTTTTGAAAACTTGAATGATCCAGTACTATAATTGCCAGGGAGGATATAACTTAGAGTCATAATTTTGGAAGTATTTCTTCATTATTTTCTAGCTCACAGTTTCTTTGAGCAGTTTATGCCATTCCTAGCCCTCGATGGAAAAGATGACGTTTTATCAACCTAGATTTTTTTCAGAATCTTCTCTCTACTTCCTAATAAATCTTGCTGTGGGTCTTTTTTTTTTTCTGGACATTTGATTTATGTCCTTATGTGGATTATTTGAAATTTCTTCCAATTTTCTGGTCCTCTATTCATAATTTCTCTTAAGTGAATGTTGTTCTCTGAGGACCTCTTAGAACCTAGATTGAACCTCAATTTTTTCATACCTTTTATCTTGTCTTTCTATGTTTCATTCTGCTTTCTTAGACATTTCTTTAATATTGCCTTCTATTGAATTTTAATTTGGAGTATTGTATTTTTAATACCCAGAAGTTTTTTTTTTTTTTTTCCTGCTTCTCAATGTTACTCTTCACTGCATCCTATTCTAATACTATGGATGCAATGATTTTTATCTCTTTGAGGATTTAAACTTTAGGGGTTTTTTTTATTTTTTTCTATTCCTTTCTTTGCATTTACGTCCTTTTTCTGTTCATTTATTATGGTCTCTATTAAGTGAAAGAGACTTCTATTGAATATTTCTTGGTGATCCTTGGATATCAGTTCATGTTTAAAAGTGAGGCTAACCAAGGATAACTGGATGTTTTCCATACTGAGGGAGGTGAAGGGAAGGGAATATGAGGGAGTTGTCAAGGGGTGGGCTTCATCAGAGGGTGAGTAAGCAATAGGATGGATTTTTAGGAGATTTCTCCAAATGTCAGAACGCTAGAGCCCCTTCAGTTTCTTCAGAGAAAGATTCTTCCATCGCCTGCCTGGGAAGAGAACGCCTGAGAACCAGCATTCTGGGAGGCAACCAGATGGGGCAGTGTGGCTCACCATCCAGTATAGACTTCACTTGATTCCCTTTTTCAGCTCAGCAGCTCACTCCTGCCCATTATCTCCCTAAATCAAGAACGAATCTGGTGTAATGACTGCAAAGAAATAAATCTCCAGGCCTTGGTATTGGTAGAGAAGGGCTCAGCAGTGCTCCAGGAGGGAACGAAGATCCGGGAGTTTGCTTCCTGTACAAACTTGCATAGAACCCTCCTGGTTTTGGCCCCATGACTTTGCAGTACTTGGGCGCCTCCATCTCCTGACCCCTTGCTAAATTCTGCAGGAGAAATTCAGCTTTCTTTCCTGGCTATCCTTCCCCTAGACACTTCCAGCTGCATCTCACCCTTAAACCTGTTACAAATCCTCTAATTTCCAGCTTCCAAACACTCGTTGTCCTCTCACCTGCTGTTATCCCCTTCCTCTCGCTCTCTTCATCCTTTTGGTATTCTTTCTGTTTTATGCCCTTGCCATTCCTTCAGTAGAATTTTGAAGGGGAGCAGATACAAACTCTTGTGTTACTTCTGCTATCTTTATCCAGAAGACAACCATAAAATTGTAAATAAAATGACTAAAAGGAAAATTGCAAGCTCTCTGAAGGCAGGCCTCCCACTCCAGTGACCCACAACACCTTTTGCAGCAAGGGAGTTACTCAGTGAGAACTTCATTTCTATTGAGAGGAGCTCACAGGTTAAATATTCACTGAAACTGTACTGGTATTTCAAACCTGAGAACAAAGGATTTCTCGCTCACTGTGATAGGGCCTCTTTCCAGAGACATTTACAGTAAACTGGACCAGATCTTTCTGCCACTCATTTTTCTATTTGTTTTCATTTAAGATAAAAAAAGAACATTTTGTTTAGTCTTTTTCTTCTGCAGACATGCGTATGGGTGGGAAATGGAAAAGGGGTTTGGTTACCATTACTCACGTGGGTTTAAGTGGCCTGGGAATCCATGCACACATCCTGCCAAACCACAGCCTATGACCCACAGAGCACAGTGCTGACTTTTTTCCATGTATTCAATACCAGATAAGTGTATGATATGTTAAAGATGTTCAAGCTAAACTGTTCTAAAGGACAACAGTGGAAGGACAAGAGCACATTTTTTTCAACCATCTCACCACAAGCTTGGCTCCTTCAGAGCCTGACACCGAGGGACTCAACAGATGGAGGAATTCTGAGTTCATTGTACTTTTCCCTCCTCACAGCCCTCAGATTTAGATATCGGAGATGCCTGAACCCCTCATCTACATGAACAGACCCAGTTACTGTTGGAGAAGCATATCTGAATGACATCTAACACACAGATCTCTCCTCCATGTGCCAGTTTCACCACAAAATCCTGAATAGATGATTCTCTTCTTAAAGTAATGTTCACTAGGGGGTTCACTTATTACAAGATGTGGAATCTGTATTGTGTAATTCCTCATTTAAGAGACAGTAAACAATGATCTTTTCAAGAAAAGGTATAACAAAATCTAATCAAAGGAGCATTCGTGAGCTTATAATGAAAATTTCAAAAAGAACCACAGATTCAACTGTTTCTGCCTCAGCTCCAATCCCAGCCCATCCTATCATAAAAACATCACCATTGAGCAGTAGCAGGGGAAAAGAGAGGAAAGGAGAGGAAAAAAAATAGACAAGTTTCTATGCTTGACAGGTAAGTATTTTCTGCTTTCTTTACAATAGTCTTAAAGGATATAGAGAATGAGTAAGCAAGCCATTTGCTATTTAATGTTTTAACTAGGCTTTGTAAAGATCATATGGTAGGGGGAGTTTTTTATTTTTCATAAATTTTTTTAACTCCATTGCGTTAGGGGAAAGAGAAGCATCTGACATTTTATAGTAGTATCTACTTTGTGCCGGGTAGTCTGCTGTGTGTTTATGTAGATGATCTCATTTATTCTTAATAACAACCCAGTAGGACAGGTATTACTGTGCTTATGTTACAGAGGAGAAAACTGAGACCCAGTTTCCAGGGTTACTCAGCTGATACAAGCTCTAGCCAGGATTTGAACCCAAGTCTTGTTGGATTTGAATTATGTGGAAGATAGCATGGTATGTGGTAAAAAGCACAGATTCTAGCACAAGATTGCCTGCATTTGAATCCTGACCATATGCATCCCTTCCAAATGACCTTAGGTGAGTTGTTTCAGGTCTCTGGGCTTTAGTTTTCTCATCAATGAAAAGGAGATCATCAAATTAATAATCTCAGAAGGACATTGTGAAAATTAATGAAGGAAGACCTACAAAGTCCTTAAGAACAGTGCTTTGCAAATAGTAAACTTTCACTATATATTAACTATTATTATTATTGCAATATCTTAACCTCCATGAAAATATTTTTCTTATTATTTCTTATATCAAAAAAAAACCTAAGAAATTTCATAAATAATAGAACCGGTAAGAGGACATTTTCACGTCCCCAAATTTTACTTCATATATAGTAGCAATTGAATTTGCCCGGGCATCCAACCAAACTGGAAGTTACAAATAAACTTAGTCATCCTGTTCACTTATACATCCCAAAGGACTTCCAATATCTCTTTCCTAAAATTTCAAGTGTTTTTATTGGATCTTCACACACATATTTTGATATTTTAATACTTGAGGCGTAAGAGCTAGTTAGGAAGTAGAGTTGGCTGACATTATGGGTAGAAAGCACTTTTGGTTATCCATATTAAGAAAAAAAAAAGCTAAATTCTCAAGTATTGAATCTTAGACTCGAGGAAGACCATGGCAGACAAAATAGTACAGTGAAGTTAAGCTCATGTTCTTAAATAGTCCTTTTTGCCTAATGCTTGACACATTCAAAATGTTTTTACACACCTATTTCAGGAGATCTTTATATTCCTGACATCACAGTCTATTATCTGTTTGAATATTTCTAGTGATGGGGAGCTCATTGCTTTGGAGAAGGGAGAATTGAAGAAATTAATATTTGAAATTTGCCATATTGAGTTAAAGTCTATAGAAGATTTTAAAGAAAATAAATGTTATGACTTTCGTCCCTCTCTGTGGGTGCTGGCTTTCTTAGAATTGATTAAATGACTAACCATTTATAGACTTCAGGCTGTTTTTGCAACCCATAGAATGAACCTGTTCATAAAGCTCTCAAGGTCCCATAAACATTCAGCATATGCTATTTTAAGGCAGTCTCCAGGTTAATTAGTATGCAGAGAATGGAACAATGTAATAGGTGGCATGAAAACTGGGAAAAACAAAAGAAAGAAAATAAAAGCATTAGTTTTTAAAGGATTTTGTGCCAACAAAAAAATGTGCTTACATTTATATTTATTTCTCTTATAAGATTGAAGTAAATAAGATGTACTGGTACAAAGCATTGGATCAGGTATGTTCTGCTCCTTTTTTAAGTGGTTTATGTTTTAGGAAAACAAGATAAAACAAAATACTGCTCAGTTGTCATTTTATTTTCATAAATATCTTTTTTGAAGTTTAGAAGGAATATAAGCAATGTATATTGTGTACGCTTACCGATATACTGTGTGTGTGTGTCCAGAAATTGATGTGCCAGCTGGAGGAAGATAAATGTGGACCCAACGTAGAAAGAGTTTAGACAACAAGTGGAAGTGAATTAGAAAAAGTCAGGGAAGGGCGCCTGGGTATCTCATTCCGTTAAGTTTCCGACTCTTGATTTTGGCTCAGGTCATGATCTCAGGGTTGTGAGATTGAGTCCCGCATAGGGCTCTGTGCTCAGTGGGAAGTCTGCTTGGGATTCTACCCCTCTCCATCTGGCCCTCCCCCTGCACTTGTTCTCTCTCTTTCTCTCTCTCTCAAATAAATCTAGAAAGAAAGAAGACTCTCTCCAAATCTAGAAAGAAAGAAAGAAAGAAAGAAAGAAAGAAAGAAAGAAAGAGAAAAAGAAAGAAAGAGAGAAAGGAAGAAAGAAAGAAAGAGAGAAAGAAAGAAAGAAAGAAAGAAAGAAAGAAAGAAAGAAAGAAAGAAAGAAAGAAAGAAAGAAAGAAAGAAAAAGAAAGACGGAAGGAAGGAAGGATCAGGGATTCTGGTGGGTGGTGAATCCTCAAAAAAAGTATCATTAGAGCCAAATTTGTAAATGAGTCCAATATTAAACTGAAATATTATTTGCCGGGGTATCACATCTCTCAAAACAGTACCTCTGAAGAAACCCAGGCCTCAGAAAGATCCCCATGCTCTCTTGCAGGAATATATTCCAGATGCAAATGGGCAACAAGCTCTAGAATTATGCTTTGCCTGGGACAGCTGGGAAGACCCCAGGTAGATCTGTTGGGTGAAGTTCCCTCATTCACATAGTTAAAAAATTGAAAATCATCACTGAAGCAATTAAATGCTAATTGGTTTAGTCTGAAGTACAATGTGTTGCAAACACTTTGTTATAAGCATACATAAATAAACTTAGAGAATATAGACTCAATCCTTTCATAAATTAGGCATGCAATGTTTCTAAGGGGAAAATTTCCCGGCCTGATGCCCAAAATGAATTCTTATTTATCACAAAGCTGTTATATCCAACTGCTAAGGACAATCAGAAGTTTACCATGTACAAATTAGACAGAATTCTAAAGCTCACTTCTTTCTTTGTCGTGTATAATTTTAAAATCAGTAATTATGATATTAGTCAGTGTGCGTGCATACACACACATATATGTATGTGTTTGTTAGCATCCCACCTTGTTCTAAAACAGAAATAACATTATACAAAGTTATATAAAATGAAGAAATATAACATAAGTTGGAAATAAATGAGAAAGAGAAAATAGACTCACAAATGAAGCAAATACAAAACTTTGTGTCACAAATTCCTATGCACTAGTACAAATGGCTAAGAAAAGTGCATCTAAGATTCTTAGCAAACAATACAGTAGCCTTATATCTGTAGTACTTTTATGTAGATGATCTCACTCTTAGCACCATGCCTACAATGCAGGTGAGGCAACCCACTAATTAAATGAATATTCTAACATACAGGACATCATGGAACATAAAGCATTAAGTCCCACAGAACATAAGGTATGCCATGAACAACACTCAGATTTTTCTGGAAGAGTGTTATGGAAGTATCATGCTTTAAGAACCAAATGGAATATATGCAAGAACAAAATGATTTGTTGAATGCCTGCTATATTCTGGGCATTTTCTCTAAAGAATGTATTACTGATGAGGCTCTCAGCTGATGATCAAGAGCCTTATTTGGACTATGAAATAACTAGAGACCTGAGAAATGAAATATCTGACACAAGATTGCACAGATAGGAAGAGCTAGCTGTTGGGCAGGTATCCCAGCCTTTGGGTCCAGTGCCAAGTGTTCTTTCCACTGCTGGGTCAATCCCTAAATGGTCACTTCAGTGACTTGTTTTAGACTTGGGGTCAGCATGAAGTATTAGCAATCCAAAATGTAAATGCAAAAAGGGCTATAAATTAAATGTAAATTCCCTTTGGAGTTGTTTTTATTATTCAGATACAATGGATTATCTATTCTAAGCTTATTTAATTTTCTAATCTAATTATTTTAGTAGATTTGGTAAACATTTGACTCGAAAAGCTTGAAATAAATGTTTATAATAAAAATAATAATAACTGTAGTTTAGAGTCCTTGCCAACTATGACATTCTATAATTATATGGTCCCGAATGTTAAATATCAGTTTACATGGATCTCAGCATGACTCTAAGGCTAGGTTTTGTACATTTCATACAAAGTTTTGATATTCAGTTAAAAAAAACAACTTAAGTAAGGTTCTTCTCTAATTCATTCAGTCTCCCAATGTTCGTTTGCCTGACAACAAAGGAAATATGAATTTCAGAAGTGAAGGTTTTGTAATTGATGTCAAAATAATTCCAAAACTAAAACATAGTTCCTCTACCTCAGGAACCAAAGCCATTCAACATATAGTAAACAAGCAACCACTAACAGATATTATTATTGGCAAAATAACCAAAAAGAACTTAAGGAAGGTTTAGGTTTTGTTGATAGGTTTTTAAAATTCCATCAGTAAAAAAGTCAATGAAAGTAATCAAATGAGTCAAAAATGTAAATAAATATATTGAGGCAGATTAAAGTAAATAGCATGTCAGAAACATAGTACAGACTATTCTAAGGGAAAGAATAATTGCTATGCCAACTACAAAGGCAAAACTCTTGATGGGATAAAAATAAGAAAAAGATACATTATCAAAGAATCTGTATTTCATAATGAAGTGTAGTTGTGGGATCAATAATTCTGCTCTACAATAACTGTAAAATAAATAATTACTATTCTGCTGAAAATTAAACTGGAAGTTTTGGGTCCTTGATTTGATTTACTCTCTCTCACACCTTAAATGGTCCTCAAATGTCACTCCTTATAGAGGAATCAAAAATTAGGATAAAATATTTCCCCTTGACAAACACTTTTATACGCCCGTCCTTCACCAAACAAGCAAAACTACACTTGAAAATTAAGTATGAGACATAGTACTGTTCCTCGTGGAACTTTCCATTAAACAGTGTGTGTTTAATGGAAAGTGGTTTACATATATGTAAACCACTTCCTGGTGGGTGGGGCCATTTAGACAGAGTGTCCCATTAACACTTACCCCAGCATAAGGCAAGCCCTCAGAGAAATCATCAAGGGCCAGCACTAAAATGAAATAGAAGTTATCTTACTTCAAAGTCCTTAAGGTAGAGTTGAGGAAACTGGAGCCGAGGTGTTTAAGTGACTCACTGCAGGTTACATAATTACCAAGCATAGAGCCTGAACTTAAACCCTGGCCTGGTCTTCTTTCCACTCTGACATTCTGGGTTCTGGTTCAGTGGAAAGAGCTCTAGACTACAGATCACAAAAAGTTGCCAACTGTACTTTGATCATCAGGAATCTAGACTGTAATTCTGGAGAAAAGGCGAACACTGCAGGGCTCATAGTCATATAGACCATATTGGTTTTCTATTCCTGCTGTCAGAAATTACCACAAACTTAGTGGCTGAATGCAATTTATTATGTATAATTCTGTAGGTCAGAAGTCCAACACAGGTCTCCCTGGGCTAAAATCAAGATGTAAACAGGGCTGCATTACTTTCTGGAAAGTCTAGGAGAGAATCTGTTTCCTTGACTTTTCCAGCCTTAGAGACTACGTCCATTTCTTGATTTGTGGTCCCCTTCTCCACTTTTAGTGCTGGTGACATTGCATCTCTCTGGCCGTAGTCACATCTCCCCCTTATTCTGACCACAGCATGGAAAGTTTCTCTGCTTTTAAGGATTCTTGTGATTAAATTGGGCCCACCCAGGTAATCCAAGATTATCTCCCCTGGAAGAAGGAGAAAACTTGCTATTAGTCCATCTCCAGAGAGAATTTTAATTTTAAATTAGAAGTCTTGAATGAGACTCTAGCGTCTAGAGGCCAGTGCTTACCATCACTCATGGAATTTAAGGCGTAAAATCTGAGCTGGGTAGGGGGAAGGAAGGAGAGCACAGGGGGAGGAGGCCGAGAAGAAAAGCAATAAGAGAACCCTCCAGTGTGCCTCTAAGTATCCTTAAATCCTACTCTATGTCCATAAGGCCATTTTAGCCAGAGATGATCAGATAAGGTCTCCACTCCCCTTCCAGCTGTTTTACTGAAAGGAAAGGAGTTGACTGTCTATTACTATTAGAGAACAGAAGATACTCTGAGTAGAAACTTCCAAATCCTAGAGAAGGGGCTCTCACCATGGGTGACTGAAACATACGGGAACTTCCATTTCTTATCCCAGCCTGTCTCTCCTCTGAGTTGGTACCAATATAAAAAGTAAAGAAACCAAATAGCTATACCCACTTGAAGTTCAACAAAATTGGTAGATTCCAAGAATGTGAAAACTTGAGGGAAATTCACCTATAGTGCAATTCAATCCTCTTTCTCCTCTCCCATTTTGCAGGTAAACAATCTGTGCCCCAGAGATTTAAAGTTTGTTCTAGGGGCCGCTCTGTTGTTGGCAAGAGTGCCGGGGCTTGAGCAGAAGGGACCAGCGTTCTGTCTAAAGCATACTGCTATTATCAGTTGGCCTCCAAATCTTTGGGATTTTATAATAATGTCTTTATCTTTGTTTCAGTCAAGACTCTTTTGGTTGCAAGGAACAGAAATTGCTCCTTCTAAATCAAGTTGAAAGGATGAGGGGCTCTCGCAAACACTGGGGATAGAAGATGTTTCCAGGCACCAGGAGAACTTGGGAATAAAGACCTAAAAGCCTCATACTACCTCATAGGGGCCAATAGTCCCTCCCACTCTAAGCCCCCCATAATACATCCCTACATCTCCTTCCCTCACTTGCTCATACTCTAGTTAAACACACGGTATAACTAGGTGACCAGCTCCAATGCTTCCCCTGTGATCTCCTCAATCCCAACTGTCTGCTTCCTTCTGTGTCCCTTTTTTCTAAGTTTTACAAAATGAAATCTGATCAGATAAGATCAGTTATGTGTGGGCACAACTTTTTGCTCTAAGAACACACGAGTCAAGTGTTCACTTTTGGTTCAATCAATGACTACATCTGAATTAGATCTTTCCCTGCTTCGGGGGTGATGAGTTGAGCTACAGAGGAAAAATGAGTATAATAAGTATAATAGGAATATTGACTTATATGTCTGGAGCAACTTTCACTTGACACATTTTCCCCTTTTAGATATGGAGACCAAGTCTTCTTTAAAGATTAGTTTTGAGGGGCACCTGGGTAGGCTAGCCGATTCAATGTCTGCCTCTTGGTTTTGGCTCAGGTCATGATCTCATGGGTCATGAGATTCAACCCTCTCCCCTGCCCTGATCCCCTCCCCCCGACACACACATACTCCTGCAGGCTCCTTATTCATCAGGGAGTCTACTTGGGATTCTCTCTCTCTCCTTCTCCCTCTGCCCCTCCCCCTGTGCGCTCTCTCTCTCGCTCTCTCTCTCTCAAATAAATAAAAGTAAATCTTAAAAAGAAGATAAAGACTAGCTTTTGCATTTGTCCAAGTTTACATTTGTATGCTGAAAGACTGAATAGGGTTGACTCACAACATGGTAAGACCAGACCCCTGGTCAGATACTGGGAACCAGTGGGTTTTATCTGGTCCTCAGAGCTAGAAGAGACATGAGGGTGCCCTGAGAAGGCTAAATATTTAGCCCCCCTTCAAACCATGAATACATACATTTCTTTTAAACCTTTGTTTAGTCCGATGAGAATTCGAGTTTTCTACTAATAAGAAATATATGTTCTCTGCTCATGTTCAAAATAAGGGATTTGTTACACGCATTTACTTCATGTGCTTCTGAGCCAGTCAGGATCTTGGGAGGCATATGAAAGGGTTTAACTTCGGATAATAAAACAAGTCAATTATCTTGGGAAACAGTCATATGTCATATATTACTTGGTTTCAGACTAGCAGCTGACAACTTCAGAAGAGGGAAACTCTCTTGTCTCTTGGTGAAGTGGCTTGGAATTGTCCCATGATGTTTGCACAAATTCTTGACAGAGATCGATAGGCACTGGGGAAAAAATATTGAAATACCTACTAGGGCACCATCGCTATCCAGTGGATCAAGACAAAAGATATATTCTTTTATCAATGATACAAGTTATTGGAAACCTGAGTTGATTGGTGCCATGTTTTTAACTTAGTGACTTTATAAAACGTCTCTTAATCTAAATCTTGTTCATTGCTGATGACTTGAACCTATGAAATCTCTGAGTTTCCTAACTATAATCAGACCCAAATACTTTCCTTAAATACTATTTGATTAAAAAAATATAAATAGGGGTGGAGCAAGATGGCAGAGGAGTAGGAGACCTGGATTTTGTCTGGTCTCAGGAATTCAGCTGGATAGGGATCAAACCATTCTGAACACCTACAAACTCAACAGGAGATCGAAGAAAAGAATGGCAACAACTCTTTGAACAGAAAAGCAACAACTCTCTGGAAGGTAGGACGTGCGGAGAAGTGAATCCGAGGTGATATTCGGGAGGATAGATGGCAGAGGAGGGGGCCTCTGTCAGCCGCTTCTGGCAAGTGATAGAGCCGTGGAGCACAAAATTGGAACTTTTAGAAGTCGGCTCCGCTGAGGGACGTCGCTCCAGTGGCTAAGCGGGGGGTGGAACCCTCGTGGGACAGTGTGGTCTCAGGACCCTCGGGGTCACAGAAAGACCGGGGGTGCCTGAGTGCGGCAGAGCTCCCAGGTATCAGAGCAGGGAAGCCGGCTGCAGAGACGGAGCCGAGGTGCGGGCTCTCAGCTCGGGGTTGCCATAAACTGTGATCGGCGACACAGTTGGCCACTGCTCCTCCGGCAGGGACCCAACAAGCGGCAGAGCCGGGGAGACTCCCCTTCCTCCCCCGGGGAGGAGTGGCACGGGAGCGCACCGCAGGGATCTCCTGGGTTTGGAGACTCCACACGGGGTCGGGTGCCAGAGATAGAAACGCTCAGTCACAGGCCGAGTGAGCACAGAGTGCAGCTGGAGACCGGGGAGACGGCAGTGATTGACTGCTTTTCTCTGGGGGCACACTGAGGAGTGGGGCCCCAAGTTCTCGGCTCCTCCGAGGCGGAGATTGGGAGGCCGCCATTTTCAGTCTCGTCCTCCAAAGCTGTACGGAAAGCTTGCAGGGAACAAAAGCTCCCGAGAGCAAACCCGAGCAGATTACTTAGCCTGGACCGACAAGGGCAGGGCAATTCAGCCTCCGGCAAAGACATTTGGGAACCACGGCAACAGGCCCCTCCCCCAGAAGATCAGCAAGAACAGCCAGCCAAGACCAAGTTTACCAATCAAGGAGAACAGGAGAACTCCAGCACTAGGGGAATACTGCACATAGAATTCATGATTTTTTTTTACTGTGATTCTTTAGTCTTTCAAAGTTAATTTTTTTAACTTTTCTATTTGTTTTTTAATTTTTCTTTTTCCCTTTTTCAACCAACATCTTATCAATCCCTTTTTTAAAAAATATTTTTTATTTTTCATTTTTAGAGTCATATTCTATCCCTTCATAGTAGTTACCCTTATTTTTGCTATATATATATATATATAAGTTGTTCTCTCTTTAAAATTTTGAGATACAGTTTCTTCTAACAGATGAAAATATACCCTAAATCTCTAGTGTATGGCTTTGTTCTAGTCTCCTGCCTGATCACATTCTCTCCCTTTTTTTTTTAAATCCTCTTCTTTCTTTTTTCAACCAACTTCTTCTCTTATCAATTCCTTTTATAAAATCTTTTATGATTTTCATCTTTACAGTCATATTCCATCCCTTCATTGTATTAACCCTTATTTTTGTACATATATAAGTTTTTCATTCTTTAAAATTTTGGGAGGCACTTTCTTCTAACAGACGAAAATATGCCCAAAATCTAGTGTGTGGTACTAATCTATGCACCAGCCTGATCATATTTGATCATATTCTGGTTTGTTTTGTTTTGTTTTGTTTTTATCTTTTTCTTTTTCTTTTTTCCTTCTTTACCTTTCTTTTCCCCTGGTTTCAGGTCTTTTCTGATTTGTTTAGTGTATATTTTCTGGGGACATTGGTACCCTGTTAGCATTTTGGTCTCTCATTATCTATTCTCCTCTGGACAAAATGACAAGATGGAAAAAAATCACCTCAACAAAAAGAACAAGAGGCAGTACTGACTGCCAGGGACCTAATCAATACGGACATTAGTACGATGTCGGAACTAGAGTTCTGAATCATGATTTTAAAGATACTAGCTAGGCTTGAAAAAAGCATGGAAGTTATTAGAGAAACCCTTTCTGGAGAAATAAAAGAACTAAAATCTAACCAAATCGAAATCAAAAAGGCTATTGATGAGGTGCAATCAAAAATGGGGGCACTAACTGCTAGGATAAATGAGGCAGAAGAGAGAATCAGCGATATAGAAGACCAAATGATGGAAAATAAAGAAGCTGAGAAAAAGAGATAAACAACTACAGGATCATGAGGGCAGAATTGGATAGATAAGTGATACCATAAGATGAAACAACATTAGAATAATTGGGATCCCAGAAGAAGAAGAAAGAGAGAGAGGGCAGAAGGTATATTGGAGCAAATTATAGCAGAGAACTTCCCTAATTTGGGGAAGGAAACAGGCATCAAACTCCAGGAGGCACAGAGAACCCCTCTCAAAATCAATAAAAATAGGTCAACACCCCGACATCTAATAGTAAAACTTATGAGTCTCAGAGACAAAGAGAAAATCCTGAAAGCAGCTCGGGAGAAGAGATCTGTAACCTACAATGGTAAAAACATTAGATTGGCAATAGACCTATCTACAGAGACCTGGCAGGCCAGAAAGGACTGGCATGATATTTTTAGAGCACTAAATGAGAAAAATATGCAGCCAAGAATACTATATCTAGCTAGGCTGTCTTTGAAAATAGAAGGAGAGATAAAAAGCTTCCAGGACAAACAAAAACTAAAGGAATTTGCAAACATAAAACCAGCCCTACAAGAAATATTGAAAGGGGTCCTCTAAGCAAAGAGAGAGCCTAAAAGCAACATAGACCAGAAAGGAACACAGACAATATACAGTAACAATATACAGTGACTGTTACTGTATATTACAGGCAATACAATGGCACTAAATTCATCTTTCAACACCTACCCTGAATGTAAATGGGCTAAATGCCTCAATCCAAAGACACAGGCTATCAGATTGGATAAAAAAATAAGACCCATTGATATGCTGTCTGCAAGGACTCATTTTAGACCCAAAAACACCCCCACATTGAAAGTGAAAGGGTGGAAAACAATTTACCATGCTAATGGACACCAAAAGAAAGCTGGGGTGGCAATCCTTATATCAGACAAATTAGATTTTAAACCAAA
Organism: Callorhinus ursinus; assembly: GCF_003265705.2. NCBI lineage: Eukaryota > Metazoa > Chordata > Mammalia > Carnivora > Otariidae > Callorhinus > Callorhinus ursinus. The sequence continues at coordinate 27,736,025 of NW_027397084.1, forward strand.
GACTGTAATAAGAGATAAGGAAGGACACTATATCATACTTAAAGGGTTTGTCCAACAAGAAGATCTAACAGTTGTAAATATTTATGCCCCTAGCATGGGAGCAGCCACTTATATAAGGCAGTTAATAACAAAAGCAAAGAAACACATTGACAACAATACAATAATACTGGGGGACTTTTAACACCCCCCTCACTGAAATGGACAGATCATGTAAGCAAAAGATCAACAAGGAAATAAAGACTTTAAATGACACACTGGATCAAATGGACTTCACAGATATATTCAGAACATTCCATCCCAAAGCAACAAAATACACATTCTTCTCTAGTGCTGAGGGAACATTCTCCAGAGTAGATCACAGAATAGATCTTAGGTCACAAATCAGGTATCAACCAGTACCAAAAGATTGGGATTATTCCCTGAATATTTTCAGACTACAATGCTTTGAAACTAGAACTCAATGACAAGAGGAAAGTCAGAAAGAACTCAAATACATGGAGGCTAAAGAGCATCCTACTAAAGAATGAATGGGTCAACCAGGAAATTAAAGAAGAATTAAAAAAATTCATGGAAACCAATGAAAATGAAAACACAACTGTTCAAAATCTTTGGGATACAGCAAAGGCAGTCCTATGGGGAAAGTATATAGCAATACAAGCCTTTCTCAAGAAACAAGAAAGGTCTCAAATACACAACACAACCCTACACCTAAAGGAGGTGGAGAAAGAAAAGCAAATAAAGCCTAAACCCAACAGGAAAAGAGGAAATAATAAAGATCAGAGCAGAAATCAATGAAATAGAAACAAAAAGAACAGTAGAACAGATCAACGAAACTAGGAGCCAGTTCTTTGAAAGAATTAAAAAGATTGATAAACACCTGGCCAGACTTATCAAAAAGAAAAGAGAAATGACCCAAATCAACAAAATCATGAATGAAAGAGATCACAAGCAACAGCAAAGAAATACAAACAATTATGAGAACATATTATGAGCAACTCTATGCCAGCAAATTAGATAATCTGGAAGAAATTGATGCATTCCTAGAGATGTATCAACACCAAAACTGAACCAGGAAGAAATAGAAAACCTGAACAGACCCATAACCACTAAAGAAATTGAAGCAGTCATCAAGAATCTCCCAACAAACAGGAGCCCAGGGCCAGATGGCTTCCCAGGGGAATTCTACCAAACATTTAAAGAAGAATTAATACCTATCCTTCTGAAACTGTTCCAAAAAATAGAAATGGAAGGAAAACTTCCAAACTCGTTTTATGAGGCCACCATTACCTTGATCCCCAAACCAGACAAACACCCCATCAAGAAGAATTACAGACCAATATCCCTGATAAACATGGATGCAAAAATTCTCACCAAAATACTAGCCCAATAGGATCCAACAGTACATTAAAAGGAATATTCACCATGACCAAGTGGGATTTATCCCTGGGCTGCAAGGTTGGTTCAACATCCACAAATCAATCAATGTTATACAATACATTCATAAAAGAAAGAACAAGAACCATATGATCCTCTCAATAGATGCAGAAAAAGCATTTGACAAAGTACAGCATCTTTTCTTGATCAAAACTCTTCAGAGTATAGGGACAGAGGGTACATACCTCAATATTTTTTAAAAAAACCACCTTTGAAAAACCCACAGCGAATATCATTCTCAATGGGGAAAAACTGAGAGCTTTCCCCCTAAGGTCAGGAACACGGCAGGGATGTCCATTATCACCACTGCTATTCAACATAGTACTAGAAGCCCTAGCCACAGCAATCAGACAACAAAAACAAATAAAAGCATCCGAATTGGCAAGGAAGAAGTCAAACTCACTCCTTGCAGATGATATGATACTTTATGTGGAAAACCCAAAAGACTCCACCCCAAAACTGCTAGAACTCATACAGGAATTCAGTAAGGTGCCAGGATATAAAATCAATGCACAGAAATCAGTGGCATTCCTATACACCAACAACAAGACAGAAGAAAGAGAAATTAAGGAGTTGATCCCATTTACAATTGCACCCAAAACCATAAGATACCTAGGAATAAATCTAACCAAAGAGGCGAAGAATCTGTACTCAGAAAACTATAAAATATTCATGAAAGAAATTGAGGAAGACACAAAGAAATGGAAAAATGTTCCATGCTCATGGATGGGAAGAACAAATATTGTGAAGATGTCAATGCTACCTAGAGCAATCTACACATTCAATGCAATCCCCATCAAAATACCATCCACTTTTTTCAAAGAAATGGAACAAATAATCCTAAAATTTGTATGGAACCAGAAAAGACCCCAAATAGCCAGAGGAATGTTGAAAAAGTAAAGCAAAGCTGGTGGCATCACAATTCCAGACTTCCAGCTCTATTACAAAGCTGTCATCATCAAGACCGTATGGTACTGGCACAAAAACAGACACATAGATCAGTGGAACAGAATAGAGAGCCCAGAAATGGACCCTCAACTCTATGGTCAACTAATCTTTGACAAAACAGGAAAGAATATCCAGTGGAAAAAAGACAGTCTCTTTAACAAATGGTGTTGGGAAAATTGGACAGCCACATGCAGAAGAATGAAACTGGACCATTTCCTTACACCACACACAAAAATAGACTCAAAATCATTGAAAGACCTAAATGTGAGACAGGAGTCCATCAAAATCCTGAAGGAGAACACAGGCAGCAACCTCTTCGACCTCAGCCACAGCAACTTCTTCCTAGAAACATCTCCAAAGGCAAGGGAAGCAAGGGCAAAAATGAACTATTGGGACCTCATCAAGATAAAAAGCTTTTGCACAGCAAAAGAAACAGTCCACAAAACCAAAAGACAACCGACAGAATGGGAGAAGATATTTGCAAATGATATATCAGATAAAGGGCTAGTATCCAAAAATCTATAAAGAACTTATCAAACTAAATGCCCAAAGAACAAATAATCCAATCAAGAAATGGGCAGAAGACATGAACAGACATTTCTCCAAAGAAGACATCCAAATGGCCAACAGACACATGAAAAAGTGGTCAACATCTCTCGGCATCAGGGAAATCCAAATCAAAACCTCAATGAGATACCACCTCACACCAGTCAGAATGGCTAAAATTAACAAGTCAGGAAACGACAGATGTTGGCGGGGATGCTGCGAAAGGGGAATCCTCCTACACTGTTGGTGGGAATGCAAGCTGGTGCAGCCAGTCTGGAAAACAGTATGGAGGTTCCTCAAACAGTTGAAAATAGAACTACCGTATGATCCAGCAATTGCCCTACTGGGTATTTCCCCCAAAGATACAAATGTAGGGATCCGAAGGGGTACATGCACCTCAATGTTTATAGCAGCAATGTCCACAATAGCCAAACTGTGGAAAGAGCCAAGATGTCCATCGACAGATGAATGGTAAAGAAGATATGGTATATATATACAATGGAATATTATGCAGCCATCAAAAGGAATGAGATCTTGCCATTTGCAACGACATGGATGGAACCGGAGAGTGTTATGCCGAGTGAAATAAGTCAATCAGAGAAAGATATGTATCATATGATCTCACTGATATGAGGAATTCTTAATCTCAGGAAACAAACTGAGGGTTGCTGGAGTGGTGGGGGGTGGGAGGGATGGGGTGGCTGGGTGACAGACACTGGGGAGGGTATGTGCTACGGTGAGTGCTGTGAATTGTGTAAGACGTTGAACCACAGATCTGTACTTCTGAAACAAATAATACATTATATGTTAAAAAAAAAAGAAGAAGATAGCAGGAGGGGAAGAATGAAGGGGGGGAATCGGAGGGGGAGATGAACCATGAGAGACGATCGACTTTGAGGAACAAACTGGGGGTTCTAGAGGAGAGGAGTGTGGGAGGATGTGTTGGCCTGGTGATGGATGTTGAGGAGGGCATGTTCTGCACGGAGCACTGCGTGTTGTACACAAACAATGAATCATGGAACACTACATCAAAAACTAATGATGTAATGTATGATGATTAACATAACATAATAAAAAATAAAATAAATTAAAAAATAAAAAATATAAATATAAGACATACTTTTCATAAAGTACTTGTCTATGAAAAACAGACTTGGTGCTCCAATTCATGGACGTCATTAATTTTCAAAAGATAAATACTCTCTCCCAAGAAAATGGGAACAAATGTCTTGAGCTGGTTTTTGTCTTACACAAATCTATAATCACTTAAGGACTCCAGACAACAGTTTAAGTTCTCAGTCTCATAAAACAACTATTTTAATTAAATACAGAGATTCTCCACCAACTTCAATCCTCAATAATTTAAGATCTTTTTTTAATGGCATTAAAATGGCATTAATAAAGATGCTGACAAACTCATGACCATGGAGGGGCGCCTGGGGGGCTCAGCCATTAAGCATCTGCCTTCAGCTCAGGTCATGATCCCAGGGTCCTGGGATCGAGCCCCACATCGGGCTCCTTGCTCAGCGGGAAGCCTGCTCTCCCTCTGCCACTCCCCCTGCTTGTGTTCCCTCTCTCGTTGTGTCTTTCTCTGTCAAATAAAGAAATAAAATCTTAAAAAAAAAAAAAAAACAACTCATGACCATGGAGAGCAAAAATTAGTTTTCAGTGAAAGTGATGGTTACTGCTGCTAATTCAATAAATGAGATCCTATAACTAAGAAGGTCTGGACACTTCCCTCATGTTGTTTAAATTAATCCATAAAGCTCTGCATGTGTGGTTTGTTCCACACACATGCCCCCAAAAAATGTGACTGCGAAAGACAACAAAAGGAATAGAATGATGTCACCAAAATGGCGACATAAGCTGTTTCTGATTTCACTCTCCCTCACAAGAAGAACTAACAACTACTCAAGAACAAAACACCACTGAGAGAATCCTAGAATACAGGGTGAGTCTAAAGTACTCCTGCACCACAGAGACTAAGACAGGCTGTATTAGAAGTGTAAAAGAAATGACTGTAGGTTTGACCACATTGCCCACCCACAAAATAGCTCAATACCACACAAAGAGGTCTCCCCTGAGCCTCTGATTCCTTCAGTGGAAAAAAGAAAACATGGGGAGGACATCCAGCCACCACAGCATTATGAGGTGCTTTGCTGGAGCCCCTGCTGTGATCTCACACCACAGGGATTGCCTAGGAATCTGCAGGGCTCAACCACCGGGAATCTGACTGACAGAGGAGCGGAAGAGAATTCTCACAAGGAGCACAAGGATTTTGGCAGACTGAGTTCATTCCTGCAGTGCCCAAGTACTAATCCCAACCAGCAGCTCTGTTCATCGGCAGAACCAGAACAGGGGTTCACTCTGACCATGGAACTTGACAAGTTACCGATCTACCTGATTCAGATCCTCAAATAAGGAATTTTGCTGGCTCAAGAGCCCAGTTGGCCCATGTACAGGCAAGGAGGTGAATCAGCCCCATCCACTATGAAGAGTGTCTTCTGGACCCATCTGACCAGAGGAGCTGGCAACAATTCCTAAAAGCTCTGTGATTAAGCAGTGCTCAAACCAAGAGGTGAGTGAACAGAGCTGATCACCCCCAGAGCAAGGCCAGTACAAGGCGTGGAGTATTCCCATGCTACACACAGAGAATGGGATTCATTCATAGCTGAGGGTGAAGATGGCTCCCAGGTTCTCCCAACCGAAGAAACTGGAAACTTAAGAGTAGCATAGGTGGGCCCTCCCCCTCCTGCCCAGTCAAGAGAGCTACAACATAACCCCACATATTGCAGGATCTAATTTTATATATAAATTTATATATGTATATAAACACAGAGGATTTTTGTAGACCTTCACTAGAAAGACAAAAAACCCCAGAATTCCCAAAAGAGAAGTTTGGCAAATTCGACTTCATTAAAATGTAAAATGTTTCTGTGATAAAGATTGCACTTTTTCACTGGACGAAAATATTTGCAACCCTCCAGACTAACCACCGGTAAATATTTATAAACAAAGAGCCCCTCAAATTGTCAATTAGAAAGGTGAAAGAATAAGTAACTGAACACAGAAGAGAACATGAGAGTGGCTTATGAGCATATAAAAAGTGCTTAAGTTCATTGGTAGTCTTGAAATTGCAAAGAAAAATAAAGAAATAACAACAAGAGACCATTTTTTACTCACCAGAGGAGCAGAAATTAGGAGTTGATAATCCCCAGTACCAGCTGGGACTCTCACATAGTGGTGATGGGAATATGAGTTGATATATTGATAGAAAGTGATGTGGCATATCTAGCAAAACTACGAACGTGTCTAACTTTTGATCCAACAACTCCATATCTAAACTTCTATCCACAGAAGACCAATATGTAAAAGTGAATGTTCCCTAATGCTTTCTGCAGCACTGTTTGTACCAGTAAAAGGTAAACCTGCCTCCCTATCAGGAGAAGAGGAGTTGGATAAACTGTCATAACATCACACAAGACAATTTGTGGAGTACTCTACAACTATTGAAAAGAATAGATTTAATCAATATGTAGTGAACTGAAAAGATATTCATTATATTCTTTTCACATAAAAAAGAGAACCAAGTGATGTGTGTAGTACAATATTAAAATGAAAAAAGTCTTCGTGTCTGAGTATATTTGTAGTTAAGCAGAAGAAAACATGGGACATACCAAATGGTTAACATTAATTTCAAAAAGTCGGGAGAGAGGATCTATAGATGAGAAAGAGCAAGGAAATGGCTAATATTTGATTTGCTATGTTATTACTTTAGGAATTTAAAAATACAACTATATTCTAAAAGCAATATAAATGCCATTGTTCGCTGATAATATTTTTTTTTATTTAAAACTTCACCTGTACTTTTGCCTACATATGTCCCCACCATTGTCATCTGGCCTCTCAAACCAGGTCACTCAGACTGATAGACTGATCTAAGACTTCATGTGATTCAAAACATTTTACTTACGAAAATATTGCCCAAGTATGACCTAACAGAAGCTCTCTAATAATTAGTAGTAAAGAAGAAATTTCAACCAAACTTTCCATGTATTTAACAGAGAGAGGAAAAAATGTAATACAGACCTCTTAGATCCTAGCTCTCAGAAATTTTCAACAGAAATTTTTGAAAACAATCCATGATCTGCGCTTTCTATTCATTGCAAAAATTGGGGCCTAGGAGGAAGGTATCTCAAACCAGGTATATATAGTTAGAATTAAAGAACACCCCAAAAACTTACAAAACAGAACCTTGGAGCAACAAGCTTTAACCAGCTTATATTCAATTAACCTTGCAGATACACAAAACTAACTTGCCTACTAGAAATACAAGTTTGACTTTCCAGTTTTTTTATTGCCCACAGGAATTTTCTGATGAGTTGATTTCAATCTATGGGAACCAAGCTAAGAAGTATTATGGCATGACAACCAGAGAAATAAAAAGATTTAATATTTGTTGTAATGATGTTTGGTATCAGTCTAGATATCAACTGGAAAAAGATGGTATGCTCAAATAAAGAAAATATGAAAATTTTATTTTTTTAAAGCTTGTATTTATTTATTTGAGAGAGAGAGTGAGAAACAGCATGAGAGGGGAGAGGGTCAGAGGGAGAAGCAGTCTTCCCCCTGAGCAGGGAGCCCAATGCAGGACTCGATCCCAGGACTCCAGGATCATGACCTGAGGTGAAGGTAGTTACTTAACCGCCTGAGCCACCCAGTCTCCCCCAAAATATGAAAATTTTAAGAAATAACTCTTTGCAGAGATATGGGCAGGGTATAAGGTAACCACAAGATCTTCAGGGCTAGTCGTTCCAGTTACCACGCCTATGCCTGAAGAGGCAAAGGGAGGCGGTGGTTACCAAGAGAGAGCTACATGGAGAAGACCAGCTTACAGGAGCTGTGACCCTCAGCACAAGGACATAACCAGACAGTGAGAACCTATAAGAAGGGGTGCCTCCCCGTTAGCCAAATCCAACTCAAAACCAGAGAGCAAGAGAGACTATAAATGTAATCCCCCTGCTGTCCGTAGAGCAGGGTGGAGAAGGGGGGGCGCAGTGGCCCTGAAGAGACAAAGGAAGATACCCAGAAGAACATCTGCCTTACCAGTCGATGTCAGGCTGATAATGCTTTAAGGAAGCACATAGTATCTTTTGGCACAGTCTATGGAACAGAAACATCTCATTGAAATGACAGACCAAATGGCACAGACATGCCTTTGGCTGTGAGGTCAAGGACAGGGATTCATTCACTGCTAGGGAATGTATCTTTTCTAAGAACAAAAAGGTCACTAATTTGAGACTTGGCTTCTCCTAATCTGTTTGTAGGACCCAAATGTACTACAAACATATGTATCCTCAGGGTCAACATAAACCTGTGAGCCCATTTCTTGGCTGCTTTCATTATAGCACCTGATAGAAAAAGACAATTAACTGGGAAGGGACACAGAGTACGGAAAATGAACGTTCTTAAGGTTATTGTAGGCCAGGTGAACATATTTTAAGCATTATTTGTTTCCAGCAGGTCAAATTGTGTTGCTGGCTGCATGGGAGCAAGAGTGTTGTGCTGGTCTCCACTTGGGCCAGTAATCACTCCATGTGTCTGTGCATGCTGTCGGCAAACGATCAGCACTATATGAAGGACCTAGACTTCCTGGCCTCTCATTGGAATATTTCAGGAGTAACATCACCTGATGACAGGACTTGTGGCTGTGAGATGATGCATCGCTATAAGAATTCAACACATGGTAAGTTCAGATGCTAACATTAGAGTGTCACATATATCGCTACCTCTGTAATAAAAAGTATGCCAGAATGTCTTTTATGTTTTCTGCTTGCTAGGGTCTACATCTTCAGATAGATGAGAGATTAAAAAAAGGGATTAATATATAGATAGATTCTTAACTCCTTTCTTACATTTTCTTCAATTTAGAAAAATGAAACTTCGTTTATTTTATATTCTAAATAGATCAAGCTTTCATCTAAGAATTTCAGAGAAAATTGGGCACTGTACACCCACCAAAAAAGTATTTTGGTAATCAGCTACTTGGTTTAAAAAAAAAAAAGGTGGTCAGAGAAGGATTCACTGTTGAGATTTCACCAAGCACCCCTCCTGCTTATTATGAAATGAGCTCCCGGCCTCCACAGCCCAGTTTGTGACAGAAAGTAGACTGATCAAGAACTCTAATGCAGTTGGTTTCACAGGTGAATTCTACCAAAAATTTAAGGAAGAAATTATACCAATTCTGTACAATCTCTTCCAGAAAATAACAGAGATAACTTATTAACTTATTTCATAAAACCAGCATTGCCCTGATACCAAAATCAACAGAAATATTAAAAAAAACTAGCGACCAAAACTATGGACCTCATGAACACAGATCGAGGGTCAACAAACTACAGTCTGTGAGCCAGCTATCTGTAAATAAAGTTTTATTGGGACATAACCGCATTTACCCATTTGCTATGGCAGAGGCGAACAGTTGAAGATGCAACAGAACATACATGGTCCACAAATCAACAATATTGATGCTATAGCCCTTCACAAAGCTTGCCAGCACCTGACATAGATGAAATATTCCTTAACAAAACAACCACGAAGTTGAGTCAACGAATGCGTAAAAGCATAAACTACGTAGTGATCAAATCCACACGGGGGAGCTGAGGTGGGGGTGGATGCCAGAGCCAAAGCCTAGGAGGAGGGCATCTATGCACGGAGAGAGGGGCCGCAGCCCAAGTAGACAGAGAGCGACCGTTCAGAGCCCTGCAGTGAGCGGTGGGGACCCAAGTACAGTGAGGAGGGTATCCATGTTGTAGGCAACAATGGCAGTGGGACAATAGTAACCTACACAGGAGATGGAAACAATTTGTAGACATACAGCGAATTATCTTCTGGTACCAGAAGGTAACTAAAAATCCTAAAAGAAAGTCTTAAAAAAATTATGAGGGTATGTCAAAAGGTAACAGATGCCAGCTTGAAGGGCTCCTCTCTGGCCAGATTGTGGATGACAGAAGCATCAAAATAAATTGTGACATTAATAGATTCTAACCTATTGAATAAAAATATCAGTGAGTCCATACATACATACAAAAATAAATAGATAAGCTGTCCTTTAGAGTTAAAAGGCCAACTCATTAGTGTAGCAGGAACCATTGAATTATAAAAAATTACCATTTGGCAGCCATCATAGTAATAATGAATTCATCCAAGAAACATCAACGGAGAGTCAGACTAGAGGCATCCATAAACTGGAGTCAATTGTTAAATCTTCAGGAGTTTTGTGAATCAGTTGTTAAAATTATTAAAATTTAAGTTATATGAATGTGCAATTACATAAATTATATTTATACAGAGGTAAGAAGTGTTCAAACTTCACCACTTGGGCTCAAAAGCCTCTCTCCAAGCCGCTGCAGTCCTGAGCACACACTCATTTGCTTTGGCCCTGACACCCTGCACCGCAGAACTGTCACCTGCAGTTGTAACTAGACTTGTATTTTAAAACGTTAACTCTGCCAGAGACCAAAAAAAAAGCTTTCCTTCCCCAGAGTTCCAGCAAATGTTCTGGGGCTGACTCTGATTGGCTCAGTTTGGATCATACAACCATCCCGTAACCAATCCCTGTGGTAGCAAAGGGGTGAGGAATGGGATGGAACACACTTGATTATAGAGGCCGCGGCCAGGTGCTGAGCTCTGACACCAAGTTGCTGGGTCAGCTCCTCTGGCACCAAATGGACTGAAGATGACACAGATTTTGATTCTCTGAAGGAAAACCAAGGTGCTAAAACCAGCAGAAGGAAAAATGGAAACAAGGCAAGTCAGAAAACCCTGCAGGTAACCACATATTCAGGAAACAAAGGGGAGTGGACCCATCAGGCAAGAGAGAGCAGCCATTCAAATAACAGAATTAACAGAACATGCTAATATCATGGGAAACAAGAGAAGAGAATTTCAAGAAAGAGGGGGAGACCAAAAGTGTCTTATGCAGCAAACATCAAAGAGAATAAAAGAAAAAGAAAAAAGCCTTTGTATACAGTGATCTTCAGTGGCCTCGAAAGAGTCACTTGAGCTGAGTCATGGGAATGCCGGCCATGTTCCATGGAATTATGGCTGAAGTTGATGGCAAGAAGATGAAAGTAACAGGCAAAGACGTTTCTCAAGAAGTTTGGCAGTGAAAGGAAGGAATGAGATAAAGTGTCTAAAGTGGGATTTTCTTAAGGGGGGGAAACCTGAACACATTTATAGGCAGACAGGAAGGAACTCTTAAATTGTGCCACATTTGAGAACTCTGGAAATTTATTCAGATAAAGGGCTTAGATAGCTAATTGACTGCCAGCCATTTGACCTGTCTTCCAAATGATGTTACTTTGATATTTTCTAAGAAATTATCCTGTGCTATAAACTAAGAATTTGTGAGGGGCAGCGGGTGTCTTACTTCATCAGTTTATCAAAAGAGGCTGACGCAGTGCCTCTGAATAAATTAATTAATAATAAAAAACATATTTTAAGTGTACTCTGTTGAAATAGAGGGCTCAAGATTGATGAATTGCCCTTGGAAAGGCTCAGATTTCAAATCTTCACTATCAAGCAAACAGAAGCAGGCAAAACAAAACAAAATCTGGCCAAAGCTGTGAAAATCCCACAGAGGGACATGTCCAAATAGTTTAGTCCTTAAACTGGAACACCATATGTTTATAAGATAAGTCCTTCAATTCCCAGGAGGATATTTGCTCAATCATTTATTCAAAACATATTTGAGTGCCTACTATGTTTTAATAATAACACATGTCTATAATATGGGTTTCCATTAGTGTGGATTGAGAAGCTCTTTTGTTTAATTACTTTTCAGATAACTTCTCTGATATCAGTATAATCTAAAAATATCAACCACTGGGACAGTAATCCAGTTTGGAAATCTTAATACATTCTCAAATGAGAACACACTGTGCCTGAGGCAGAAACTGGATCTCCTTGTCTCCTATTTTCTCCCTTTTCGTTCCTTGACAATAAGATTGGTTTTAGAAGGATGATTACCCATCTGAACAGTGAACATAGCTGCGTGCTCAAGAGAGTTCTCACAAGTCTCCACCTACCTAATCCTAAAGAAAAAGGAGAATGAGGAACAATCGAAGAAAAATCCTTTAATAACAAGGTAATACCTCTGTTGGGATCTGTAGGATTTGAGTTTCCATTTAGTCAGAATTAGTTAGGAAATTTAAATGTGTCCTCAGTGCAGCAAAGGGCACAAAAGAAAGAGAAGCATGAGGAGGAGGAGCTGTGGCTCATCTGGTCTACTGACTCTATACAAACAAATATACTGCCAAGTCGCCTAACAGAAATTTTATAAGCATGTTTAGTTTCCCCTTTAAACTCAGCGAAGTAGCCATCCCCCAGGCAAGAAAGGAACTCTAAAACACCAGTCTCATTCTCTCTGCTCCAGCTCATGGCTGCCTCTCTTTTCCAGGCAATGACTGGAGGAAAGAATTCCACAGTGACTGTAAGACACAGCAATGGAGGCGGGGGGGTCGGGGGGGTGGGCAAGGTTGGATGAATGGGCACTTCTGATCACGTATCACTCGGAGTAAATATCTCCCTCATCCTTTCTCGACATCACCTTCATGCTCATCCTTTAGACAAAAGTTAAGTTTCTCAGATTGACGCAAGACCCTATCTCCACCATCTGGTTCCTGTTTCCCTCTCCAAACCCAGCCCTGTGCCTTCCCAGCCTTCCCTTCCCTCCCTTCATGTTCCTTCACAGATTTTTACAAGGGGCTCCATCTGCCAGGAATGCCTTTCCTCTAGGAAACTCAAATCGCTTAGTTATGTTGCAATGTTCTTATCAGAGAAAATAGTAAAATCCCAAAGGTAGTAATTCATTGGTATATCTTGCCACCCACAAAATGAGCCTAAGTTTTAAAGCTTTACTTTTGGACTTGTGTAGGGAAGTCTAAGGTCTACCATCAGTATTTACTTGAACTGATAAATCATTAGAATTCAAGTGAAAACGGCAATAACACGAATGAAACACCAAAAGAAATACTCAACATCATCTATATATGATGGGTACAATGTGACTTTCAGCTTAACTGTGTGCTGGACTATATTATACATTATATTTGAAGCCACTGTGGCTGCCTACATTTGCTCACTTACAGATGAAATGCTGAAGGACTTATCAATGTCAATGGGTATCATCAAAATTTTTAAGTGAAAAGCCCTTTGAAAATCATAATTAAAGCTCATCATTTAAAAGATCATTGGAAACTATAAATTAAGCTTTTGAGGCACTTGGGTATTCAAGAAATTCATTTCATTCAGCATAGGAATAACCAGAAATTATTTATGGTCTACAGTTTTATAAAGCTATTTATTCTAGCATTTTATGGAAATAATCATGAGAAGTTCCTTATAATCCATGATAAATATCAAGAGACAATAATATTTTAATCACATCCACAAGAAGTTAGAGAATTGGTCCACCAATTTCTTCCTTTATGTTTTACCCATATACATTTCTTCCTTACATCTCCAGGTTTTAATGGTTTCTACACTAACAATTAGGCTTTCTATTGGTTTTCACAAGATAATTTCTTGGTGTTTTTGGAGAGAACAAGAGCTATGGATAAAGCAACAAGGAAAAATAAGATGACCACAGAATTAAATGCCATGAATAATGATAGTATACATGCCAGAAAATGACATACTAATAGGATGAGACATTTAGGTCTTGCTCTGATATGCCAAAGCTGAATTGATTCAAGCTGTTCTTGAAAGAAGGATTCCTTGGAAACTTATGTGCAGACAATGTTGGCTAGGAAAAAAGAATACCCCAAATAAAATCAAACATAACTGATAAAGGCTGTAAGAACTTCAAAAAGAAATACATATAGCACTGGTGTAATAGGGAGCATTCCTTATTTTTGGAAGCTGAGGAGACTTATTCCTAGAGAAGCTATTCCAATTACAGACATCAATTAAATGATTGTTCATACTTCACTGAGAATGCCTATGCTCATCTCTGTTGACCCCTTTCCTTTCTCATGATGAATGGACAACAATGAACAAAATCAAGTGGTGGATCTTATTCCATTTATTCAGATTTTCAAAATTTACCAAATTATGTTAGACAACAACCATTAAGCCTTCTTGTAAATGCGTTCATCCAATATTTATATGAATATCGTGTTTTTGCAATTCATTTTCAGCATTTCTGTTGGAGATTTTTACTTCCAAGTTAAATATTCAATGAAAAGTTCTCCAAATATCACAGGGATGGTTTTCCTTTCTTCTACAGTTAGTCAATAAACTAATATATTATAGCCATCATTCCTCTTTCCGTTGTTGAGCAAAATTTAGCTCTCAATCTCTCTGTGTGTATCTCTTTACAAATACCTTCCTTCTCTCCACAATTTCTTCATTCGTTTCTCTATGCTTACTTTTCCTCCATACTCTCTCATTCATCCCCACATTTGACATTTTGGCAGCTAGCCTTCTGAAGTTCTAATAGCCCATTCGAGCCCTCCAGGAAAGCAGAGCGCTGTAAGGCTAATGAATAAATCCGGTTTTATTGAAAATTTGTCTGCATTTTAATAAAACTGAAAGTAATCGTTATTTTTAAACCACCCATTTTTGTGCTTCCTGAGGACTAGGAACGGAAAGGTAAGATTAAAAAAAGAGTTCCTTAGGAGCATGCAAGTTGAATTTGACAAAGTCTGAGAACTGAATGAAGACTCTGACCCAGCGTGCGCCTGGAGCCTTCTAAAGCTAGAGTCTGTAAGGACTCGGGGACCTTCAGGCTGCACCCCTCAGCACGTGGTGCTAAGCAATGATGGCAACCCACTGATATCTTGTCAGTGAGTTAGTTCTCCTGAATTATGGCATTTGGGAATCAAGGAAAAGGCTGCCTTTTCCTACATGAACTCCTTAAAATTCCAGGTCTCCCCAACTTGCTGTGCCAGTGTATCAGTTTTCCTTATCTAAAGGAAATCCAGCCTTCGATTATGTGTGGCCTGAGACCGAATTTTCTCTTAGTATTCCTCCCTTACAAAGATAAAATTTCCCCTGATTTCACATGATTTCAGCCTGTTAGTTCTTGTATCTGTTTCCACTACCGAAAAACCATGAGGCTTGTCATCTAATCCATTCTGCCACTTTCTCTTTCCGCCATTTATGTTGTGTTTGGTTTAGAGTCAGAAGATACTTTCCTGCTCTTTTTACATGAGGTGAACTAGAAGCTCAGAAAAGCTAAAGCCTTGTCTCCAGGGACCACTGAGTCAGCTCATCACCAATCTAATTCCAATCGGTGTTCTTTTCTTAAATTTTGACACCTTGTGTGTCAGTCAGAGCCTCAGAAAAAGAAATTTTTCCAGAAGGGAGCTAAAGATAAGGCTTTAATAAAGAGAAGGTTTACAAAGGTGTGAAAAAGTTAAGAAAATAAACTAAGAATGGTAAAGCATCCAGAAACTAGCAATGGAACTTGCTAATAGGAAGGCATTACCACCCCCAGCAGTGAAGAGACCTGGGAAGAAAACATCAATGTTGTTGTTGTCAGAGCTCACGGAGACTTGGAGCTGAGGAGAGGAAGACTCCCAGCAGGCGGTACAGTGTGGTAGCACATAGCTACTGCCAGAGATGAGACATCAAAATAAGTTGTCTCCCCCTTCCTCTGATCTCCTGCTGGTGCTTCTCCCTGCCTGAACCCAAACTAAAGCCAGCCAGGAAAAGATCCCAGGTGATTTCTTCCTAAGACATTAGGTTCCAGAGGCCAAGAGCACAGAGTAGATCTAGGGGTTAGGGCTGAAGGATGAGAAAAAGGAGAATAACCAGCACACTTTATTGAGGCATATTTGTGAATTAATGAACTATTTTTGAAGGTATATATAATTAATTCATACCACTAGAGATATGAATCGTTCCCATTAAAAAACGTCAGCTTAATACTTAACTTGAAATTTCACCTTGCTTGCACAATCTCACTTATAAAAAGAGCATATGATCTCAAACACTCCTAAAAGCTCTAAGACTCTTGTTTTCTGGCCAATCATCTAGCATCATGATGTTCAAGTTGATAAGCCATGTGCTTTCTGAAGTACGAGCCTCCCTAGGAGAGTCTATGTGGCCCACATGAAAAATTTTATTGCTCTTTCCCACAGGAGGCTCCATAGAAAAAGCTGGATGGAGATCTGAATGTGTGGTCAACACAAGACATCCCAACTGGTGAACTAACACTTTTCCTCAGCACTCCGTCACTGAGTCAAACGCAGCCCTTGCTGCACTGTTCCAAGTACTACTAAAAGCATCCTTGCATCTCATCAAAAAGGAATTTCCTTTGTTCCTGACTTCTTTACCTCCTGTTGGTCTAGAGCACTCTCTATCCCATTTTGATTTTGATAAAGGTTGTGTTGAATTTGCAGATTAATCTGAAGAGAATTCCCATTTTAACAATATTAAGTTTTCAAATCCATGAATATGGGATGTCTCTCTACTTAATTAGGACCTCTTTAATTTCTCTCAAGATTTTCTTTTGTTTTCAGAGTATAAGTTTTGTATTTCTTTTGTCAAACTTATTCCCATTTTATTCTTTTTGGATTTTTCCATGTTAATTTTCAGATTGCTCATTACTAGTATACAGAAACTCAGCTGATTATTGTATAATGATCTTATATCTTGCAAACTTATTCATCTCATTTACCAGTTCTCATAGTTTTTAGTAGATTTCTTAAGATTTTTCTATACATAACATCATGCATCTGCAAATAGATAAAATTTTACTTCTTCCTTTCTCATTTGGAAATCTTTTATTTCTTTTTCTTTCCTAAATTCCTTGCCTAGAATCTCTAAAATAATGTGAATGGAAGTGGCAAAAGTGATCATCTTTGTCTTGTTCCTCATCGTAGGGTACAGATAGATTCGATCTACCACCATCAAGTTTGATTTTAGCAGTGAGGTTTTTTGTAAATGCCTTCGTCAAATTAAGGAAGTTTCCTTCTAGTCCAAGTTTATTGAATGTTTTTATCCTGAAGTAGTATTGGGTTTTGTCAAATGCTTTTTCTGGGTCTATGGAAGTGATTGTGTGGTTTTGGGTTCTTTATTCTGTTGATGTGGTGTATTACATCAATTGATTTTCAGCTGTTGAACCATAAACTGCATTCTTGGGATAAATCCTACTTGGTCGTGGCTTTTTATATGCTTTTTATATGCTACTGAATTTGGTTTGCTAGTATTTTGTTGGAGATTTTGGCTTGTATGTTCATAAAAGATATTGGTTTACAGTGTTTTGTTTTCCTTTGATATCTTTGTCTGGTTTTGCTATCAGCATAATACCAGACTCATATAATGAATTGGGAATGTTATCTTCACTTCTATTTTCTGGAAGAATTTGTTAAAATTGGTATTGATTTTTCTTTAAATGTTTGGTAGAGTTTACCAGTGAAGACATCTGTGTGTGGGACTTCCTTTGTGGTAGTTTTTGATTATTAATTCAATCTCTTCACCTGCTATAGGTCTATTCAGATTCTTAATTGAGTCAACTTGGATAATTTGTATCCTTCTTGAAATGTATCCATTTCATCTAAATTATCTAATTTGTTGGTATGCAGTTGTTCATATTATTTCTTTATAATTCTTTTAATTTCTAAAAGTCAGAAGTAATATCCCTCTTACATTCCTGATTTCTCCAATTTGAGTCTTTTTTTTTTTTCTTGGTCAGTCTAGCTAAAGATTTGTCAATTTTGTTTATCTTCTAAAAGAATCGAGTTTTGGTTTTGTTGATTTTCTCTCCTGCTTTTTTCTATTCTCTGTTTTTTAAGATTTTATTTATTTATTTTAGAAAAAGAGAGAGACAGCATGTACAAGTGGGGAGAGGATCATAGGGAGAGGGAGAGAGAGAATCCCAAGCAGACTCTATGCTGAGCACGGAACCCAACATGGGACTTGATCCCACAACACTGAGATCAGGACCTGAGCCAAAAGCAGGAGTCAGATGCTTAGCCTACTGAGCCACCCAGGCACCCCCATTCTCTAATTTAATAATGTCTTTCCTAATCTTTATTATTTTATTCCTTATGCTTGTTTTGGGTTTAGTGTGTTTTTCTTTATCTAGTGTTTTATGGTGGAAGATTAGAATATTGACTTGAGATCTCTCTCCTTTTTTTAATATGAGCATTTATAGTTATAAGTTTAGCTTTAGCTGCATCTCAAATTTTGGCAGGTTTTGTCTTCATTAATCTCAAGTATTTTCTGATTTCTCTTTTGATTTCTTCTTTGACCTATTGATTACTTATATGTGTTTGATTTCCACATATTTGTGAATTTCAAAAAAAAAAAATTTAGTTTAATGGGAATGGGTTTGGGAGTGAGTATTAGAGGTACCTACTTAGATCTCCAGAAGTGAACTAGCCCCAGCCTAGAAGAAAATCTAAAGAGAAGTCTTCCTTCTCTTCAAGATAAATCTGGCTCCCATGGTTCCATCTCAGGACACTCCAGTTCCCAAGAGAGTGAAGACTATGGTTTTCAAAACAGATTCTCTCTCTCTCTCTCTCTCTCTCTTTTTTTTTTTTTTGGCTTGCAAATTGAGTTTCTTTCCTGAGATATCCTGAATATATAACAGGAGCTGAAAGAGAAAGGAATGAAGGAAAATAAAAACAACTGGAAGAAAGAGGAGAGAGTAAATAAGTAAGCAAAAGCAAAACCAAGATCTGCTCTTTTGCTGGAGTTTGATAAATGTGGCTGATTGGCAAATTACTTTATGCAAACCTAATGACAGAAGACAAAACCCATATAAATCCCCAATATAATCTAGGGACTATGCATTCTCCCAGGGGCTGGCACTTGCCTTTACTGGCTCCCATGGTGGCCTGACTTCTCCCCACTATATGATTCCTTACACCAACACAATTTCATTTTTCATGCTCAGTGAAACTTTCTCTCACCAGGATTATCTGATTCCTGGTACATCTGTACCCCCTATTTATGCATATCTGCTTTATCTCTAGAGATTTTTAAATCCCACTAATCAATAAATTGTTCTTTACAGTATACAACATGTTATCAGGGCTTTAAAAAACTGACTGGCAATAGTCTAGGTTAAAGTAATGTGTACGAGCTCATGTTCTCCACCATTACTAAATATGAATTTCGTTTACAGGTTGTTAGAAAATAATTTTAATAAACTGGAGAGTATATCATAATGATTCAGAGTTTGGGCTCTGAATTAGACATTCCTGAATTCTAGTCCCAAATATGTTGTTTACTAACTCTGTGATCCTGAGTATATTATTTAGTCACTTCAAACTTCTGTCCACATACCCATTATATAATAGGTTGTATATAACAGTAGATTTGTGATAACAATAATTGCTAAAAATGTTCTTGAGCATTCACTACGTGGCATGAACTGATCTAAGTGCTTGTCATGTATTAACTCATTTAATGCCTATGTATGTTTGGCACCATAGTGACACATGATAAAACACTTAATAAATGTTTGATATTATTAATAATGTTAGTGAATCAACTTAAAGGTTGACTACTCATTAAAAATCAGAACTAAAACAAGGATCTATCACTTTCTATCACAGTAAAGACTACCTTAGCCTTTATAGAATGTAATTTTTCTCCATACTATTTTTTTCCACTATGTTGTAGGAATAATGAGGCCACGTTTTACAAAAGATATTTGAATTAGCACCATGCTTGAGAGTGATAAAAGGGAAGTCTTCTTCTCTTTTTTGACGTAGCTCAAGCATAACCTTCTTCAAGAAGATGCCCTCCTACGAATCCCCCATTGCCCCTCACCCACACTGCCAATCTGGTGGTTCAGCTGTTATCATCTTATCACACTCAATTTTAATAATCTCTTTAATAGATTTCACTGAAGAATTAGTGTACAAGTGCCTCGTCATTTTCAGTGCAGTAGTGACCAAAGGTTTAATGAGAAGTTGGGCCAACGTTTTAGGAAGTTTCTCCTTATCCACAAGATCCAGGAAGAGACTTTGGATTTCACATGGAAAGTACTCAGTGGTTAAGGCTGCCTGCCCACAAGAATCAAAACCCCAAACAAAACCCATATGAAGCTTCTGTGTCCAAGATGTCTGAGTGACCCTCTTGCCCAGCTGCAAGCCACAGTATATCAAAGGGTGTTTTGACTCCTGGTTGATATGTGTTATTATTTTTTATTCAATTCTAAAAGAGTGGAATGTTGTCAGTGTGTGAGGAGATGGCCAAGAGGCATTTGTTCTGTTCACAAGTAAATTATTAAGCTCTAAATTTGTTGAAGTGATTTCCTGGACATACATTTTATTTATCTGCAGATCAGAATATTTACACATGGAATATGCTGGAAGTCCAAGGAATAATTCAGTTAACAATTCATTCCAATTTGAGGAAGCTCTCAAAATACTCAAGATAAAACACAGTAAACAATTAGATTGCATCCAGTTTGGATAGTAAATATAATTAAATCCTTGGTGCCATTGTCTGAATTGATAGGTCTTTTAAGGTATTTCCACTAGTAACAAGACCTATCATTTCTTGAACATATGCTTCCCGAACATGATGGTATCTAATTCTTATGTGAATTTTAAAGGTAGTTATTAACTTCACTGACAGTCCTTTAAATTCAAGATCGATTTCTGCCAAGAAATATGCCATGACAAAGATAATTCTGCTAAATAGCTGATTAACTTGAGGACAGGAGAGGAATTCCCAGTCAGCTCCAATTTAGACATACTGTAAAAGAGTTTGTGCAAAAAACTACATTTTTTTTCTGGTACCTTCCCTCTCTTCTAACAGCTTGCTGGTATCCCACTCATTATAATGAATGACAGAACATCTGCATGGAAATAAGCCCTGTATCAAATGTTGAAAAAGCTATTCTACCCATTTAAGAATTTCCATTAGATTAAAAGTAAATTAATACATATCAAGTGTTTATGCACGTATTACTTCTGATACAACATTACAAGGGAGATACACTCATTTTATAGGTTAGAAAAGTAAAGTTCAGGGGCGCCTGGGTGGCTCAGTCATTAAGTGTCTGCCTTCGGCTCGGGTCATGATCCCAGGACCCAGCCCCATGTCAGGCTCCCTGCTCAGCAGGAAGCCTGCTTCTCCCTCTCCCTCTCCCCCTGCTTGTGTTCCCTCTCTTGCTGTCTCTCTCTGTGTCAAATAAATAAATAAAAATATTTTTTTAAAAAAAGAAAAGTAAAGTTCAGAGAAGTTGAATTACTTTCCCAAAGCAGTTAGTAAGTGGCAAAGTCCAGACTTGCATCCAGGTCTTCCTGGCTCCAGAGCCTTTCTTTTTCCATTACTGCATTGCCAAGCCCTGGGTGAGTTGCTTTCCCTTCTTATTTTATTCTTAAAATGTAACTCTTGGCTTCACAACCTAAGAACACAATGTTATTTAAGAAAGACATAATTCCAATACCTTTAAAAATTGTGAAACTCTCCTCATTAACAAATTCTGATAGAGGTTAAAAAAAATTATTCCCAGAGTTTCCCTGTTTTATGCAACCCTACCATGTTCCTCCTCCACATTCTTCCATCTGGTTAAGTCAAGGCAGGGAACATTAAATTCCTGTGGTGTAAGAGCTTTACTAAAACCTTTTACAATAGCTTTCTCCAGGATCCCCAAGAAGCACTGAGAAATCCAATCACTACATTAAGACCAATTTACCGGAGCTATTGTGGGGAAAGAGACAGCATTTATTTTTAGTGACCAATGTGCTAGACATGTTCACATAATTTTCTCCTCTCACTCAATTGAGAAGAGTAATGAAAATAGGGACTATAAGCTATCAACATGTAAAAGGAGAAACAGGTGTTAAAACTTCACATGATGGAATGGAAATTGAAGAGAAAGTAAGAAAGCTTCAGCTGAAAAGTGAACTGAATGACCTTGCCTGAGCTGGAATAACTAATATTCTCTAATACTTTCTCACAGGATTTGTATCTGGCCTTTTTTAAAAATTTATTTATTTATTTATTTGCGAGAGAGTGATAGAGAGAGAGAGAGAGAGAGTGTTGAGGGAGAGGCAGAGGGAGAAGCAGACTCCCACTGAGCAGGGAGCCCATTGAGGGATTCCATCCCAGGACCCTGGGATCATGACTTGATCCCCAGACAGAGGCTCAACCAACTGAGCCACCCAGGCACCCCGGCCTAATTTTTTAATATGGCCAAAAATATAATAAATATTGGTATTAATGTTCCCGCAACTCTAGAGGTAGGCATACGGCCCAAGTTTTCAGAACTTTAGAATCAGAGAGGTAAACTAACTTCTTAGGATATCAGTGAGAAAGCACCCATGCTATAGCTCAAACCCAGGTCTATTTGAGAGCAAAGTTTGCACTCTTGACTGCATCATGACTTGTAGACCGAACTCAGCCAACACCCCCACAGGTAAGGACAACACAGCATAGGAGAAAGGCTTAGAGTGGAAGCCCCCTCTCTTTTCTAACTGTATGACCACAGCAGTCATTTAATTTTCTGAAAGTTTTTTTCTCATTTGTACAATGGGGATAATAATACTTTCAAGAATGCCAAAGTGGAGGCACTTAGCATCATGCCAGGCACAAAAGAGCTTACATGTCTGTTTTATTTCCTGTCTTTAAAATATCCATGGGAAATATTTTATAACTTCATTAGACGTTCTCTTAAAATCTAACTTAATATGTCCACTTGCATCAATTACATTTTGCGTTCTGTTCTAAGATTAATATTGCTGGCTGAGAAACTAAGAAATGAGAGGTTGAGAAAAACAAAATACATATTATAAGAAAATGTAAAGTTAAAGGTATATATAGAAGAAAAATGTGTAAATTCTCTTTGTTAGTTGAGCTCCACTCAAAGGAATTGACCTTAAACATGTTTCAGTAGCTTTTGCTTTGAGGTATATAAATAGCAGAAATTTAAATTGATAAATATCTCACATCTGCTTTGATTTGGCAACCCTGGGAAATGTTCTGATTAAAGGTATTTCCCATTTTACGTGCTTGGTTCATCCCATTTAGGGTAACTTTAACTACAATCAAAAGCTCCAATGACTGACTACAGTTATCTCAACAAAACATCAATTTCATAGCAAACACCATTGTCTAACCATCCTATGAGGTATTGGTTCTGGAGGGAGTGGTTTGGACAAAAGAGTTCTTTTTAATGAAAGAAGATAAAAACATCCTTTCTTCTCTGTGGCATTTCCTGAACACCTGAGGCTTTTTGAATTAATAACTCAGTGAGACTTTGGAACAACCTCTATTTCTCATTTTCCAGTTATCAACCTTGAAAAAGAGAACATGAAATGTTTCCTATAATCTAGCCAATTATCTACCTTTTTTTAAAAGATTTTATTTATTTATTTGTCAGAGAGAGAGAGAGATGGGGGGACACAAGCAGGGGGAGTGGCAGGCAGAGAGAGAAGCTGGCTCCCCGCTGAGCAGGAGGCCTGAGGTGGGACTCGATCCCAGGACCCAGGACCCTGGGATCATGACCTGAGTCGAAGGCAGATGCTTAACTGACTGAGCCACCCAGGCATCCTTTCAATTATCTACTTTTTATTGTTCACATTGCCTCGAATTCACAAGTATAGGTGTTGGTTCAAAATATCAGGAAATTCCCAGGTCAAATCTGAAACTGGCCTCTGTACACAGAGGTCAAGGAGATCTCGAAGAGAGGCAGATCACTCCAGATTGGTAGGTGGCAGATTCAATAAGCAAGAGAACTTATTTATAAGGCTGGTCTCAGGCAGCTCCAAGACAGATAGATTTTTGCATTTTAGCATTTGCTAAGTCCAGTACAATGTGGCACACTCATAGGACCATGGCAAAGTTATATCTAAGATGGCGTCAATGCTGGGCACAGATGCATGGATGGAGAATAATACTTTTTGAATTCTTAGTAGTCCATAATCTTCCGCCATGAGTTATCTGGCTTTTTTACCAGCACTACCAGGCAGTTGAAAGCACAATGGCCAGGGAGTGCAATACCCACTTGGTTCCATTCTCCGATTTCCTTATGTCCCCCAGGCAATTTATATCATTTGACTGTTGCCATTCTTACTGGTTCCCCATTGGCATTTCTCCTTAGCACTGGTTTGATGACTATAACCCAGAGGTGGAATTCACCTGTACAGGTGTTCAGAGTTTGACCTTGTAAAATGTCCATTCCCAATGTTTTCTCTGGTATTAAAGAGATAAAAGCCTTATATTCTTATGGAAGAGAATGTCCAAATTGCATTGTCAAAGGGAACTTGCTACCCATAATCGTAACCATCGATGGTACTAAAATGGTCAAAAAACTTCTAAGGGTGACCCTGTATTAGAGTACATTCAGCTCTAGTGACAATGAGAACCATCACCTTTTGTTTATCTCTGGGATGTCAATGAATAGTGCTCAATGTGAAGCCTCTGATTGCCCGCATAGCCCTCACCTACAGGCAATCTTGGCCTTCATCCTCTCCCCGAGGTGTGGGTGGTCCCACCCCTGATAGGACTGCATCCCTGAGGCCTCTGCTGGAGCTGATGGGGCATATGGGATAGTAGGGGCAGGTGGGGCAGGTCTGAACCGTTGTTCGTTTTCAAGGCTTTCCATAGGCTGGCCAATACATTATTAGGTTCTCAGTCTGTCTTTTCAAGTGAGACCTCGGCAGCAATAAAGTCAAACCACATTTGCTTCTGGGTTACTTTTGTACTTTACAATTGATTGAAATAAATTCTCTTTTGACTTTTCAAGCTCCCTCTCTGTCTCGGGCTTTTCCCACAACCATACCAATTCCCAGGATTTGTCTATTTCCCCCAGATCAGCAATGGACTGCTCGATCTCATAAATGTCTTGTCCCACAGCTAGGCTCAGCATAGATATCAGCATCCATACCAGGTACTAGGGCAGACTGGAGTATCATGGCTTTCATTCCTACAGTGAATGTGACCTGGTCTGGGCTTTCAAAGACAGGGGCATATATGATCTCTCTCACTCCCTACCCCCTAGGAATTTGTTGTACCTCCTTTAGAAATTTCTGGGTTCACACATGCCCAGGGAGAAGAGAAACCCCCTTCACTGGGCCGAGCCTCCCTGCAGATTAGAATAATCCAGTCTATAAGGTAGTGAGTGCCTTGAACCCCCTAAGCACAGGTGCTGTTGGAGGCCATGGTGGGTAGGAAAGTTGCTCATTTTCTTTGCTTCCTGCTGAGTCAGAAAACGCAGTCCCGTCGCACTCCCACCCCCCCACCCTCCCACCCCCTACCCCTTCTCCCCTACCTTCATAGCTGTACTATGTCTGGATACTTCCCTTGGCCTTTTGCTGGGACTTGGCAGCTATAGCAATAAGCTCAGTGAGAGTATATTCTCTCATCATGAACTGGGGGCTGCCCCACTGACTGGGGTTGTTGCTGCTATGCTTTTGCTTTCTTTTGTATTAAGCATCAGAAGGCATGGGGTGTTCATCCATTCCACTGTCAATCACTACAGCATCCTCCATTTTGTTCGCCTCACTTTCCCAGGGATTGCACCCTTTCGTGTCCCAATGAGGCTTTGTCACCAATGCTTCACCTTCATCCACAGCAGCTTGCAACTTCCTTGTTTTGCAGAATGACATGCTAAGGTCACCAACTTATTATCCGGCCCTCTCACCTCATCTCTCAGCCCCAAAGCCAACAACCTCACATTCTTCTCTAATCTCAGCTCTACTTCCAATTTTCTAGCTCAAGCTTTGGCTCTAATTGCACATGGGTGTGCAGCCAAACCACCCACAGTAAAGCCCAGCACCCTGTGGCAGCCGTGTGTTTCTTTTTGCTGCAGTGCCCCCCCGACCCAATGCACAGTTCCTCCAACAAGTGCATTATTAGATCAGCCAGCATGTTCAGGGTGGCCCTGCAGTCTCACACTGTGGGCCACAACTATTTAACATGTGGGCCACCCTTCCCCACATAGAGGTCAATGGTCAACACAGGATTTCCCTCATGGATGTCTCTTTCCCAAGACCCATCTGTCCTAGCTGGCTTACCAACCAAATGACTAATGAGTATTGATAAGGTTTCTGAACTTGACACCACTAAAAATTTTTAAGAAATGTAGTGATGTGACCAGATTTGCATTCTTAACAAATCATTTTGGTTGCTAAGCTGTAAGAAAAATGGATTGGAGTGAAGAAAAAGTGGCTGGAAAGAGACCAGATAGAAGACTTCTGGGGAATCCAGACCAGTCAATGGGGCCTAGAGGGAAAGAATGGCAATGGGGGTATGGGAGAGGTGAACAGTTGAAAGATGCTTAGGAGAGAGAATCAAAAGGATTTAGTGATTGATGGGACGTAGGAGGTGAGGGAAGGGAAAGTTAATTATCAGGTTTCTAAGTTAAGCCATTGAGAGAGTATCACTCACAAAGACAAGAAACTTGTCTTTAAAAAAGAAAAACTGGGGTGGACCAAGGAGTGAGGGATTTCACTTTGTTCATACTGAATTTGAAATGCCTGTAAAATGTCCAACTGGAGATGTATCAAGGCACTTGGATGTATGTGCCTAAAGGTTCAAAAGAAAGGACTGGGCCAAAAATATAGTTTTGGCATAAAAAATATATCGAAAGCCAAAGACAGAAGGTGTTAAAAGTTTCCCATTCTGGCTGATCATTATGACTCACCTGAAGAATATATTTAAAATATACATATTCTTGGGGCTCCTGGTGGCTCAGTCATTAAGCGTCTGCCTTCGGCTCAGGTCATGATCCCAGGGTCCTGGGATCGAGCCCCGCATCGGGCTCCCTGCTCAGCAGGAAGCCTGCTTCTCCCTCTCCCACTCCCCCTGCTTGTGTTCCTTCTCTCTGTTTCTCTCTGTCAAATAAATAAAATCTTTAAAAAAATAAAAAATAAAAATAAATAAATAAATAAAATATACATCTTCTTGGGTCTCTATTTCCAACATGCTGAATCACTCTGGAATCTGAAGACTTATTTGAGGGGGGGTCAAGGCTACAGGAAAAGAGACCCTTTAAGAGACCATTTATTATAGTCATGACAAGAAATCCCAAGGGTCTAAAATTGAGTAGTAACAATTGAGTCATGAGGGTGATTCAGAAATATGTGGGAGTTCACTCAGCTAGTCTTCACTGATTAGATGTGAGAAATGAAGGAAGGAAGAGTTTAAGGTCATTCTCAAATTTCTGGCCTGAGGAACTTGATGATGGGGGGGGGGCGCGGACAATGGAGGAAATTAGATTTATGGAGAGACATGTTGAGATTTGGACACTGTGTCAAAGACTGAAGCCTTGAGTTGACCACCAGTATTCCTTTCCCCTCTTACACAGTAATAGAATAGCTGGTTTTAGTTTGGCACATGGCCACCCAAAATAAAGGTAACATTTCACACTTAGAGCTAGATACGGCCAAATGACTAGATTCTGGCTAATGGTATGGAATATAAATAAGTTATGTTTACAACGTCCAGGAAGTGTACTTAAATGGAAGGGCGGGGTTTTTTTTCCACCCTTTCTCCTTCCTGCAGGGGAATATGGACACCATAGCCAGAGCTCGATTAACAATCTTGGATTATCTATTTAACTGGGCCATGGAAACCACAAACAGAAGAGCAGCAAGATAGCAAGAGCTTGGGTCTTTGGCTTTTTAAACGTGAAAAATAAAGAAATTGCTACTTGTTTAGGCGACTGTTGTTTTGTGACTTTCTGTTAGTCACAGCTGAATTCTAATCCTAGTAAATATCAAATGTGTTAATTTTGAGTTGTCTGTAGAACTTCAAGGAGGGATATACTGCTGGATGTACTGATAAAGAACCAGGTAAGACATCAGCATGGGAGACAGTCTGTAAGTGACCACACGTAGGTCATTCCCTGAAAGTAAGTCCATGTGATTTTTCCAATAGACTTCAGCAGCCAGATCTAAGAGTGAAAAGGTTAATAAATGTTCATTTAGAGATTCACATTTAAATTCATCTTCTAACCTCAAGTATAGAGAGACTTAGGGATCAATGTTAACTTGTATTTAAAGGATTGCCTTTGAAAAATAAAAGATTTACCACAGCTGTTCTTTATATAAGTGGCTACTCTTTTTTTTATTTTATTTTTATTTGACAGGGAGAGAGGGAACAGAGGCAGGGGGAGTGGGAGAGGGAGAAGCAGGCTTCCCGCGAAGCAGGGAGCCCAATGCGGGGCTCGATCCCAGGACCCCGGGACCACAACCTGAGCCGAAGGCTCAGGTTAACAACTGAGCCACCCAGGCGCCCCAAGTGGCTACTCTTTATAAGGCACTCAAACCATATGAGGGTAGTATGATCAAGTCCCTTTTACTATGGAGAAATTATGACAAAAAACTAAATGAGGACATAACCTAATGTGCCAAATACAGTACAATATATGTAAAATATCATAAATACTTGGAAACAATTATATTCACCTTATTTGTACAAAAATTTAATGCAAGTTTGAGCAATCCCATAGGCAGCATAATTCTTTACAGACTCAAAAACAGACGCTCACAAATCTGAGAAAATATACATGCAGCCACCTGTTAAGCTTACTTAAAAAATTGTTAATCCCACTGTACAAAATATTCTTATAAGAATGCTCAGAAATTAGTATCTATGTATGTGCTATTTTTAAATTTTTGAAATATCTCCCACAGTAGACCTCATTCGAAGCTACAATCCCTTCAGACTTTTCAGACTAGTTTCTTAAAAATAAGAGAACTAGCTGTTAATACAAATTATAGAAAATGAATTTCTTATAACACTTTAAAATTTAAAGAGCTAGAATAAGTGTTTCAGGTTGTGCTATGTTTCCTCCAAAGTGAGTCTGAATAAATAAACCAGCACTCACATGTTTGATTTTGTGGGGTTTTACCATTAATTTTTAAACCCGGGCTACCTGGCCTCTTCTCCCTATCCCTTGTCCGTATCCACTCGATCAGGTATTACAGAAATAATTTTAACATAAGATTTACCAAAACTAAGGAGCAGATATACTATGAAAATAAAAATCACAACATGTAGCTCCGCTAGATATTAATTTTGTGCTTATCCCCTAGTTAGAACCCTTGGCCCCTCATCCCTTCTCCCAGCACAGACTAGCAGGTAGTTAATTCAGGGCATCGCTGATGTCAAGAATCAAACCCACAGGGGCCTCTGCCTTCGGCTCAGGTCGTGATCCCAGGTTGTGATCCCAGGGTGCTGGGATCGAGCCCCGCATCGGGCTCCCTGCTCTGCGCGAAGCCTGCTTCTCCCTCTCCCACTCTCCCTGCCTGTGTTCCCTCTCTCGCTGTGTCTCTCTGTCAAATAAATAAATAAAATCTTTTAAAAAAAAAAATCAAACCCACATCGAGCCAGTGAGAGCAGATGGAATTCCTTTTTGCCCCAAACTCATGTGGTCTTGGGACTCAGCTGGGTCAGTGACAAGGAACTGAACCTGTCTTCAGTCTCCTGATACAAAGGCTCTTCATTAAGGAGCATCAGAAACCCAAATGAATCAGAAGATTAATCAGAATAAATTCATAAACTGTAAGGTTTGAAAGCTCCTGCCTGGAGAGTATAAGTGTTCCCAGGAGGGGAAGGGGAGAGTACTTCCTAATAAAACTGCGTTAAGAACCACAAGACCTAGAGTCTTAGTCTTGTTCTGATACTAATTAGCTGAGTTTGTTTCCTTCTCCATAAAGCAAAGAATTGAACTGGGATGATCTCAGTGGTCTCTTCTAACTTTAGAAATGTAAGTTACAGAAGGGAGGGGGGGTGGGATGGGGTAACTGGGTGATGGATATTAAGGAGGGCATGTGTGGCGATGAGCACTGGGTGTTATACGCAACTAATGAATCGTTGAACACTACATCAAAAACTAATGATGTACTATATGCTGGCTAATTGAACATAATAATAAAAAAATTTTTTTTTAAATGTAGGTACTGGGGAATGCTATGACTTTAGCACTATCTGCTGGAAACCTCCTGAACACAATGCATTCATTTATTGTCGTTTCCTTTTGATCTTGGTCTCCAGGAAGTATTTAACTCAGACGTTTTGCTCTGAAGCAAATTTTTTATCACCACCTCTCTCCTTCGATTGATGTTGGTTCTTTCAAACCAGCATTTACATTGTTTTCTTTGCTATTTAGGATGAAGTTACTGAATTCACCAAAGTGCAAAAGGAAATTTTTACATTTAGAAAATTTTTAAAACTAAATGTAAAAATTTCCATTAAGGAATTTTCCTTTTTGCATTAAACATGTTATTGGGTAAAATATGGTATAGGAAGGTGATTAAATCAAAATCATGTGGGTTGTTAAAGATTATTTGGTTGTTTGTGGTCCCCTAGGATACCTCGTTGTTTTTCCACCAACCCACACATCCTCTACATTCTCAATAAAGCCTTTGGAATCTGCTGAGCTTTTTAAGGCTCTCAACATTCTCTATGACTTCACCGTATCATTAAAAATTTAAAGTTATTTAGCATAATTTAATAGTATTAGCAAGATTTGTAACCGTATCCAAGGATATAAACTTGTTTGTTGTGACAACCGCCTGAACACTCCAAAAGGCCATTCAAAGAAAAAAAACATACCATGTCAAATTTTCAGTAGTTTTATTGAAAAATGCCTCTTTTGTTTCAGAAATAAATAATATAAGGCAGTGAAATTCACAATCTGCAGTTAAAATATAAAAGCAGCAATTCTATATTCATAGTCTTGCAAACATCTTCCAACTGCTTTTGATAACTAAGAAACATTATGTTCTGAAAAAAAAAGTTCATACTAAATATACAACACAAACATGCAATTCCATCTTTGCAGAATAATCTGCAATTTGGCATAAATGTTAGTGTGTCTAAAACAAGGAGGTTTAAGGCAATATGGAACTGTATCCAGTTGATACAATAATTTCAGCTACATGGCTTAAGGTTTGTGGTTGTTAAAGGAGATGTATAAGAGCATTCTATGCCCTAACGTATAACAGAAGATAGAAGAGGAAGATAAATTATTGCAATGGAGTTGGGTTTTTTTCCTCTTTTTCCGTTTGAGGAGGGGAATTACTTGAATCGTGGTGTAACTGAATTGCAAACAAGTACGGGAAAAGATGAACTGCCCTCTCGAAATATACAGTCGTTCTGGGTTCCAGGACTTACTGCTTAACCTAAGAGTTTCACTGAGGCTGCCTTTTGTGCTAACTAAAGGCACAAGGCACGTTCTCTCCTTGCAGCTTTTGCGAGCAAAGTATTTTGCAAGCATTTCAAGGGCAAAGGCAAAAATGTCTACAAGACTGCGTGCAGCGAGCTAGGTTTCCTGCAGAAACAAGGTTCTCTACAGTCAGAAAGCATACTCTTGGATGAAGCAACACCGGAAGAAACGCAGATAAGACGTACACTGCTCTGTCTGACCTGTCAATGAAAATCCCAACACCTCCCCCCAGCGTGGCAGCGCTGCGCGCGCGGTCTCAGGTTCACTGCCCTGGACTGCCGGGCAGGGCGCGCCGCCAGCGCCCGTGGGGAGGCTGCTTGTCGCCAGGCTCGTCGGCGCCGTAGTCCTCGTACTCGTCGGCTGTCCGCTCGGGCTCCACAGGCACGATGAAGGGCTCGCGCTCGGGCAGGTAGGCCCCGCCCTCGGGCACGTACGGCTCTGTCCGATTCAACATTACAGTTATGGCATGATTTGGAAGGCACACATACAGCAAAAGCTAAATTCATCACCCGAGGTGATGGCACTCCAGTCTGAATCTCATTACTATAAATAGATAAGTTACAATGTTCTGATTACGTCCATTTGCAGAGAGAATTTGGTGATGATCAAATAATAAAAATGGCACATTTTTTTTTTAACCTTCAAGGATCCAGCAGCACATACAATCATTGCACAAGTACCTGGGAACGGTCAGAGGCTGCGCCAAAGAATTGTAAACGCAGAGACCTAGGTAGGATTTTCGCGAATCCCCAAGCCACTGTTCATGAGTTCAAACTCCTCAATTCAGAGAACAATTTGGAAAGATGAGGAGATAAGGGAAGTGTTATTGGCTCCTAGAAACTGAACTGTGGAGGGGAAATCCAACTATCACCAGGTAATATACAGTACAGGACATTTTCTGTGGCTGTCTCTCCCACAGACTGAGTTACAGTTCGGTGGGTAAAGGAACCCCAGTGACTACAGCGAAACAGGAAGCAAAAAAAAAAAAAAGTGATTGTAAAACTTTGGTTTGAAATTGCAATTACAAAACCCAAATGAGAGTACATGTACAAAAAATAAGAATAATAAGACACATGCCCTGAATCAGACACATTGCTAACAAGCAAGAGATGAGGAGATTCCATTCGGTGTTATTCCGGCACAGAGCAAGCAGCAGGCTTTGATGCAGAAGCTTACTGTAGAATTGTTAAGTGATTTTAGTGGACAGGATCACATACAAATCATTTACAAGCCACAATTAGTTTATTATTTACATAAGACATTTCTCTTTAACCAGGTTAATTGTTTTTCTCAAAATGGCATGACCTCCGCTGGTTAGTAGTTTTATTATGCGCCTCTTTCACGACTGAGGCTCCTCATGGTTGTGGGTTTGAACTTTTTTTTTTAATAATATTTTTCTACATTATTACTGAAATGCATCAGGCTTATAAACTAACACCACTGCTTTTGTCTCATTCAAGTTAGTATAAAGAGTCTCCACCCTCCTTTATGATGTCCACCCGCTTCTTTAACCATATCTGTGGTGAAATTTCCATACAGACTCATTTCCTAATAAGCACGTGCGCAAACATCTCAGAAACAGGATTTTCATGTATTCAAACTGTAAGCAGCACTGGCGACTTAGAAAATTTGTTAGCCGGAACCTGAAACAGGTCAAAGATGATAGTTTTTAAAAGTTGAATTACTATGCAAAAAATATATATACACATCCATCTAAGTATGTAATGGTTAAAATATATATATATATATCCATATATTTCCAGTTATTCACACATACCATAAGGTAGAGGTAATTAAAATTTTTCTTAAAAAGAAGTAAATTATAATTTTGTGAACGAGTTGCATGAGAAATTGGCATTAAAATTCATTATTACTTTTGGTCATATATAACTATGCACATAAATATATAGATATATAGATATTTAGATATTCAACTACTCATGCACTATTTGCTAGTAGCCAACCATATCAAACAGCAGTATCATTTTTAAAACTTGCAAGATGCTTGAGGGTGCGCTGATGAAAAGGTCACCACTGACCACAGCATGAGTTTCTTATTCCCAGATCAACGTATCTCCCCTGTCCCCACATGCCCAAAAGCAGGCATAAGAGATCTGGCCTCAATAATGGTCAAACACTAGACCTGCCCTACCAACTCTTTGAAAAAAATCAAGTCCCAGATTTTATGAACATTAATACTATGGACAGCATGAGACAGTGAATTATTTTCAGTTGTCTGCCCCATGTTATCAAGTAGTTTGCCTAAATATTAGATTCCCAAAACAATTTTTTAGTATGTACTCTTGACATTCTACAATTACCTTCAACAAATCCCTGTTCCCCAATCTTTAGGTTTAAAAAAAAAAAAAAAAGTCATTTGATTGCATTCTCTGAACTTCCAAAAGAAATTAAGGAGAGGTTTACAATGTGATTTGGCAGATGTACAAATACAGGAAGGAAAAGCAAATAATTATTCAACTCCTAACAATGAAGCAACGTTTCACGCTTTAAGAGAGAACAGTGTTACTACATAATCAAAACACGTAACTGAAAGAGTTGCTATCTTCAAGAAATCCCCAAATCAACCTTCCTTCAATCCTGGGGAATCTGATTTCCATAAAGGTTCTTAATTCAGGTGAATTTGGGTTCCTACGCGGGCAACAACATACCTGGATAGCCTTGCCCATTGTATGGGATGCTGGCACACTGGGACGAGTCACAGTACCCAGGAGGACCTGGGGGGCCTCGGGTACCTGAGTTTCCAGGACGACCCGGGGGGCCAGGGGGACCTCTGGATCCTGTGGACCCTGGTGGGCCCGTTCTGGATTCTCCTTGTGGACCTAGTGCGGGGTTAAAACAAAGATTTCCCCTTTTGTTAAATACATCTCCCGAGGCAATCAACAATTTTCCAGACTAGATGATTCACTAGCATACAGAAAGAAAATATTCCCCTAAGAGATCACCAGGATGAACTAAAGTGTGGAACTTTCTTACCAGTGATCCATCGAGAGTTAATGACAGAGACAGAACTACTTTAACGATTTTATCCAAAGAAAACTGACTTACCAAGAATTAAGCAAAACTAAAGATATCAGTGAGTTCCCCGAATGGCTCCCACTCTTACAGAGACAAAACTCTCTGAAGAAAATGGCTATATTAGCCACATCAGACTACCAGGAAAACATGGGAGCGCCTGCTTCACACCTGCAGACTATGTAAAGGGATGTTATTTCTGGATCAAGTTATACTTATTTATGGTTAACATAAATGTAAAGATTTAACCACTAGGGCTGACCTTGGTTACAAGGGTCTCGTGGACCTTACAATGAAGAAAAACAAAAATCCATTTTCGGCCTAGGAAATGAAATGCATAAAACAACGAGACGACTATTAGTTCTTTCCAAAACACCAATAAAGAAACTGTGAATGAAATCTTGCAATGTGTCAGGCTTTTTAGTGAGAATATTATTTTCTCGGTCTGCTAGCAACATCTTGAAGAATATGAGAAGAAACAGGAAATAACACCATCCTTAAAGGCTACATGGCCAAACAAAACAAATAGGAATTCCATAAAAACGAAAATAGAAACCCTCTGTGTCACTAAGACTCTCACCCTTTTATATTAAAGTTATAGTAAATGCTTAATGGAACACAGTCAAAAAGTTTTTTGAACAAAGAGAACATAAAAGTGAGGAGGTTATACAAGCTGAACTTCTTGCTAAAATATATTCGTGGTGGCAGGCCCGCCTGAAGCTCGGAAGATTAGATGGTGAATCTCTTGGGGCTGTATGCTCTCCCAGTGTTTCTGCTGTTTACTTATTTGATGTTCGGGCAAACGTACCTGGGGGGCCAGGCAGCCCTCGAGGTCCTGGAGACCCAATGCCCCTTTCACCTTTCTCTCCCGGCAACCCTAAGCGAGGACAAAAAGAGAAAGCACAAGGAGAAAATTATCGGGAAACACGTAGTTCTCATCGTAACTGATAATGCTCAATTCAAGTAATTCGCTTGTTTTAGTGAAAGCAGAACCTAATTTTTCACAGAAGTTCACTCTTGAAGCCAAATTCCTTCTAGACATTTGGGTAATTCCAGATTCATGGCCAAGAAACAAATCTGGCTACAACTCAGGGGAAAAATTATTTGAAGAAAACAAACATGTCTAATATATTCTTTTTAGAAACAGTAATTTAGAACGGGAATCTTGAATAAATAGTTACAACTCATTGAGAAACATCTTAAAGGTATCTTATCTTTGGGAGCCCCGTTGCACAACATCCAAACCGTCAGAATTACCGAAGTATCTAAGTCTTCTCCAGAATATTAGCTGCTGCTTTGACCAAAGCGACCACCCAGAGTCCTGAAACATCTGGAATCAAATAATCTTATTTTTCTTCTTTTCCTTCAATGACACTTATCTACCATGAAATTAAAGCCAAACAAACACGTAAGGCCAGTGCCAGGCCCTGAATAAAGGAACCAAAAGAATTTGGATCTAAAGCTGTAGGGCTGCTTAAGTACATTCAGTTGGTGCCCAACTCTTGCCAGTCACAATAATTAATCAGATTTTAGCGTCCGAGTGAGTTCGCCAAAATACAGTTTCTTCCATCAACAATGACAACAACCATCAGAACACAGCATTATCTTTACTGAGATCTCCTGACAAAATCTTCCTGTGTTCTTTGATACAGATCTCGATGGCCTGGGGCTGCCTGAATGAAAAGACAGGTTCATGGACACACAGCTCTTCTGGGGCTGTCCAAACAAGAATAGTTAAAGCAGTTGCCAAGTCCAGTCTTCCACGTGCTTTTCAACCTGACCCAGATCCCACACTTGCAAACTCCTTTCTTTATCCCTGCATAGCAGCCAGAGAAACCCACCTCGTTCACCCGGGGGGCCCTGCATCCCTGGTGTGCCGGGGAAGCCTGGTCGCCCCCCAGGTCCCGGTTCTCCTCTGGCCCCCGCGCTGCCTGGGGGGCCTGGGGGACCCGGTGGGCCTGGTTGGTTGCGATTGGAGTGATAGTCATTTGGAATCTGATTCAGCATCTGATTGAATCTGCTCATCTGACCTACAAACAGAAAGACTTGTTAGTAAGAAACCCAGTAGGGAAGGGATGAGATGGCGAAACTCTTTTCTCTTAGTGTCTAGTGCAATCCATCTCTATTCCTCCCCCTCTAGGACACATTCTTTTTTTTTTTTTAAAAGATTGTATTTATTTATTTGAGAGAAAGAGAGAATGAGAGATAGAGAGCACGAGAAGAAAGAGGGTCAGAGGGAGAAGCAGACTCCCTGCTGAGCAGGGAGCCCAATGAGGGACTCGATCCCGGGACTCCAGGATCATGACCTGAGCCGAAGGCAGTCGCTTAACCAACTGAGCCACCCAGGCGCCCTCTAGGACACATTCTAATTAGAAGCCTCAAAATAAAACACTCCAGCTATCCAGGACAAAATGATCCCTGATAAACAACTGTCTCCACAAAGTACTGACCAGTAAGCCATAGCATTACTATCAACCATAAAAGAGTTGTAAAAGTTTAATATGGCTCTGATATAAAGCCCTATGTTTTGCCAGATGTCACTCAAAAGAGAACCTTTCTTAAATTAAGAAAGTATACTATTTTTGTGTGTACCTAAGAATGATAATCAGGCTGTAGTGCCAATTAGAATCACCTGTGGGATCCTTTGAAAAATACAGATTTCTGGGCCTCATCTCCAAAGGCAGGGATTCGCTATGTTTGGGGTGTGGCCCAGGAACCCTCATTTTTAACAAGGTATTCTAATGCAGGTGTTCCTCAGGATCACACTTGCATTAACACTGCTAAGACTTCTGAAATAGGGAACTTTGAGTTTAAGGCCATACTCGGTTTGTGGGCACTGAACTTTATTACTTGGTAGACTTCATAGAGTAAGAAGAGTCTGAAAAAAATAAGGAGGCAAATAAAAAGGTCCCCACCAAAATGTACTTTCTGTGATCAAATTAATCTTGATGGGCCTCCTTCCTTAAAGTCATAGAATAACTTAAAGTTTCAACGTTTGGGGCGCCTGGGTGGCTCAGTCGGTTGAGCGGCTGCCTTCGGCTCAGGTCATGATCCCAGGGTCCTGGGATCGAGCCCCGCATCGGGCTCCCTGCTCGGCGGAGAGCCTGCTTCTCCCTCTCCCTCTGTCTGCCGCTGCCTACTTATGCTCTCTCTCTATCTCTGTTAAATAAATAAATAAAAATCTTAAAAAAAAAAAAATCCAATGTTTGCTGCTTCTACATATACCCAGATGAAGATCACTGAAAATCCTAATAAGGAAATTGAAAAGCCCTTTCAAAATATGATTTTGCATCAGATTAAGTATAGGATAACAAGCTATTATTTTACCTTGGGTTCTTATTTTATGTTAATGACACAGTCATTAAAATATCACTAGTTTTATCTAACCAGATCCAAAACTGAGAATGAATAAAAATACGAGATCATCAAAATGAAATAGAAACATGTATCTTAGAAACTTTATGACTCAAACTCTACATTTTCCTGCAATAAACTTAAAAATCATTCATACATTAAAAATAAAAGAAGTTTTACCACTTATCAATTGTTCACAGACTTGTCTTGCAACTGCTCGCATCATGTTCTGGGAAGCAATGTCTCCCTTGTTAATTAAATCAATGAGAATCATTAGCATATTATTTCGATAGTTTCAGACTTCAATGTTTAACACACAAAATAAACATAAGTCAAATTTTAAGAAATACATACTCTATCGCCTTTCTCTCCTTTCAATCCAGATGGACCCTGAAATACAGGAATTTCATAGATTAGAAACTGACAAACATGATCTAAAATGATTCATGAAGGCACATGATGAAAGACAGCAAGGTCTGCTTTCTAACAGATTAGCAAAATGACACAGCATATTTATATCCATGTTACTTGCATTTTGTCTGTCTGTAAAAAGGAATCTTTCTGTCTTTCACTGTCTCTCTGTCTGTCTGTCTCTCTCAGAAAAACATATCCTCCAAGTTAGTGCTGAGATGTGAATTTTATGATCACACATTTAGAAGTTATGTATTCTGCATACATTCATGATGCTGTTCACAGTATAAGTTTGGAACTAAACTATGGATGAGAAATTGCCCTTGGTACCATTATACTTTCCTTTACACCGTGACTGGGTAGCTCAGCTTCTTATTTTAGAGGGTCCATGAGGTTAATCCAGGTTCAGTTCTAGTAAGAACCAGTGGGCTCTTCGTCAATTTCCTAACGTCAATATATATCTCTAACTTCCTCCAGTTATTGTGTGTGTGTGTGTACATTGGGTATAAAAGGAACCATGTGTCTCTCTTACTAAATAACTCAGTCCAAATGGTGGTCCCAAATTGAAACACAGCCACAGAATATTTTCCCTACTCTGTCAAGCCTCTCACTGGCCATGAGAGGATCTTTAAAAAGTTTTCTCAAGTGCAAGAAGTTTTCGTCTTTCCATAATGTGTTTCTAGGCTGCCAACTGCTATCATGGAAGGAGCATCCAAACCACTGACAAACCTGATGCTCAGATAATACCCCACACCAAACCACTTCTTACAGCCTCCAAGAATTTTGCCTGAACAGCTCCAATATCTTCTCCACTGGTCTTCCTGTTTTCCCATTTTGCCCCTATAGAGTCTATTTTCCACACAGAAGCCAGGGTGATATTTTTAAAAGGGAAATAAGATTATGTCACTTCTTTGCCTTTAAGCGCTTCCCATCACACTTAGCACAAAATAAGAATTCCATATCATTGGCTAGATGGTCCACATGATCAACTTGCCCAGCTCTCTGACCTTGCCTGTTATCCCTCTCCCCTTCAACGCCCTTCATCTAGGGTACGCAGGCCTCTCTGCTATACCTTCACTTGCCAGACTCATTCCTCACTTGGGACTTTTGTTTGTACCTGGAATCTTCTTCCCACAGATCTTCAAACAGCTGTCACCTCCTCAAAGGGGCTCCCTGACTACTATATCTAAAATAACCACCTTCTCATTACCACAATTACTCCCTGACCCCTTACTCTGTTCCCTTTTTCTTTGTATCACTCAACACCACCAGAAACTATATTGTTTAGTTAGACATTTTTGGTCTGTATCCCCCACTAGAAGAATCTCCATGAAGGCCAGGACTTTGTCTTGTTTACACAAACTTTGTTTTATCCCCAGGCCCTGGAACACGGGCTAACACATTTAGACACTAACCAGGTGTTGAGTAAATGACTACAAATATTCCACAAGCAGTTCCTTAAAGCACCCTCTATACAACATCATGTGCTACAAGTTATCAAGAAGATACCAACTGGTAACCATAGCTAATGACATGAGCTAACAGTGATTGAGCCAAGCTCTTTGCTAAGACCTTTATA
This sequence comes from Callorhinus ursinus, assembly GCF_003265705.2. Lineage (NCBI taxonomy): Eukaryota > Metazoa > Chordata > Mammalia > Carnivora > Otariidae > Callorhinus > Callorhinus ursinus. The sequence goes on from NW_027397084.1 coordinate 27,775,480, forward strand.
CATCCATCTGCTAGTTTTAGTTTAAGAAATTAAAGGTACATCAGAAAAGAGAAGAAAAGAAGGAGCAATTTGCCACCTTAGAAGGATGAGGAAAATAAAGGGAGAAAAGAGGGTAGGTAAGGTCCAAATAAATGTTACCAAATTATAAGAAACCAGAGTTTAGTGCTCCCTTTGCCAAAAATATTAGACACTTATGGAAACACTATTATGACTTAGTTTGGAGCCTTCTGTAAATTTCAAGGAATTTTTTCTCCTACATTTACTGCTACTTTGAGATTATTCCTGGTGTGTGTGTGTGTGTGTGTGTGTGTGTGTGTGTGTGTGTGTGTGTTTTAATTTACTGCCACTCTGAGATTGTTCTAGTATATATGATTTGTAGGAATCATCTTTATTGCCAGTATCTAGAGATCACATTTCAAGTAAGGGGAGCAGAAGTTTCTTTTAGGTGTCTAGCTCCAGCCAACAATTACATCAGGTAGATTCTTATGTGAAACTCCATTTCAGTCATACTCAAATGAAATAGAATTCTGAATGGGTAGAAAAGTTCCATGTGCTTTTAACTGCTCTTGTGAAGTTTCTGCTATGATTCATTGAGGAAAAGAGAGTAATAAATTCATGTGCTAGGGTACACACAGATTGTAAAGTGTATCAGGAGTCCTTTCATCTTTATGCTGCTTGCTTAATTTTATGTAAACATGGAAGGCAGGCCCTGTCACATAAAGATTCTACCCTAAGTTTCTTTGACATTAAACAGTTTTTAAGTTGGGGTTTATATAACTTGGACAATACTTTAAAAAAAAAAGATTTCTGTCCAGAGAACAGTCCTGATGGACTTGTGTCATTGCTAATAGTTGGACTTCATTATCTTTGGCATAAATTTTTATATTTTAGAATTCAATTCAGACAAATAAACTGCTGAAAATATTTTCACACTTCATACATACAAAGAAGAAAAAGGTTGTAAAGAAGATGATGCTCAATGGTCATTACAAATGCTTCTGGATTTGTGATTTTAGGAACTTCAAATTCAGTTTTGGAGGGACTAACCTGAAAATACCAGATCGGCATAATGCCATCTTAACTACTATTTTAATCAAACCATCTGACTGAAAGAAAGATAAACTGTATATAAATTGGAGCAGGGCCATATAAAAAAGTAAAGGAGTGGATTAGAAAAATCCTTTTAATCCTGGGACTACTGGTCTAGCATCCTCAGTGAGAGAGAAATGAGTGAATGCATGGCTGGATGACCTTCATGAAGGGTTAACATCTGCAAAACTCTGGACGGGATGGAGGCGCCGAGAACCACCATCACGTATTTTTCTATCTTAAGCAGCATACCATTCCTAAATAAAAGAATCATTCTGCTGACCCAGCTTTGAGTGTTTATACAGTGCAGAAAAATGTGTCTTGGCTCAAAATCCCATTCTCCTTTTAAAGAAACCCTATGACCACAATTTTCATCCCCAAATGTTATAACTCAGAGAGAAAAACTTTAGAACTGGTACCAAGTGAAATCCATGGGTTTTAGTATAGTTTCAACAAATGCTTCAAACCCATTACGGCAGCGATAACATAAATAGGCCAAAGCCTTGTAGCATCCTCGTTATTTATAGCCACAGGGAGGGGCCTCTTGACACGCAATCTGTCCACTTACGGGTCTGCCATGGTCTCCGGGTTTTCCTGGTTTCCCACTCGGTCCTGTGACGCCTGGGGAGCCTGGGCTTCCCTGCAACACATGGGCCAGGCCAAGAAAGGGAAGGACACAATGAAAGAAAAATCCCATCGTAAGTTAACTAACAAACGTGGCCAGCTTTAAAAGCCTTTCACAGAAGCGGCACGCAATAGGGAAGAGTAAAACCAAATTTTAAGATAGCATGAAGGAAAAAGAAAATCTTGATGATTCTCAATCTTATGGAGCATATAGTTCTCAAATACAGTTTAGGACCACTTGAAAAAAATCTGTACCTACACACAATCAGTTTCACAATTCACAGACTGTGATTCTAGTAGATTGGTTACGAAATGAATTTGCAGAAAGTAATCCCTGTTTTTTAGTTTACCTCTGTTGCAAAACCAGAAAACCCATCAAAAGACAAGAGTGAAAACTTTGGTTGGGGAAGAAATTAAGTAGCTGGGTTTGTGCTAAATCGGGCACCACTGTGGCCGAGTCTTCCCTTGCTGCTGGGAGTCCTGCTCTCTGCCTAGAAATTCACTTTTTTTTTTTTTTTGGTGCCTTCTCTACACTTCCACTTTCTTCTATCATGTGAGCACCCTTCACCCCATCCAAACCATAAGAATTTCTCCCTGTTGCTTTTAACACAGTTTTAAAAGTCTTAGTCATATTTTGCATAGAATATTTATAATATCTCCTAACCAATACTTTATGTTCTAAAGCCTAAAGTTTCCTTAAAATAGAATCATCAAATTTTGCAGGACAGTTAATCCTTTACTTTGCCAATTATGCAAATATTAAGTAAGCTCTGTAGTAAATATTTAAAATGCACGTTTATAGTATACATTTAAATTCTCCTCTACCTGAGAACATATATATTAAACATAAATAATAACATTATTTTAACACATGCTCTCAAATCTTCATATCCTACTATCAGACATGAAGAGCACCCATCACCTCACACAAGTTCATTACGATCTCACCCAGATGCAGGTATATAGATGCCACTTTCCACATCACTGGCTGCAGTATTTTCCCCGAAGATCTTAATTAGAAGACTTACTTGGGTGAAACTTACTTCCTCAGAATGACTGATAGTGCTCAGTAATAAATATCCTTAAAATTGAAATATTTAGATTCTTAAAATCTTAATAGACTATAGATTCTTAAAACTTTAGAACAGAAAGTAACCAGTGAGGTCTTAAAACCCTACCACTCAATGTGGGGTTGGAAGGAACAGGAGTGCTAACCAGCTAGGGGCCAACTTAGTTAGGGGTATTTTTCTATTTTTCAAATATAACTTGTTTAAAAAGAAAGACTCTGTATTTCAACACATCTGTTTTCTGTAGCCCATTTTGATTTAGGAAAATAAAACGAACAGCTCCCTTGACAGTGTACCCCACAGCACTGACAGAATCTGCCTCAAAGGCCAGGTTACTGGGCTTTTCCCAAGCAAATGGGGCAGGGGTTTGGGTGGGGAGACAACACTGTAATCCATTCAGTTCTTACCGGTGGCCCAGGGGGGCCCCTGGGTCCCATTGCACCATCTTTTCCCGTAAAGCCCTATTGTAAACATAAAATTAATTGCAAATTAGTGAAATAATGACTGAGAGAAAAGGAAAGACACTAAAGAGCTCCCTAAGAGTGAAGAGTGAAGTACCCACCTGCAAGTAACCTTCCACTATGAAGACAAATATACCCCCCCCAAAAAATGCTTTCCAATTTACATTATTCCTTTTACTGAATAGGTAATTTCCATACTTATTCATTTATATAGTTATAAATAAAGTCATTTTAAGAGTCACACTAGGCTTCTCCGAAGAAGGTAGATTCCTTTTATAAAGATGCTAGCTTTTGCTTTTGTACGAGTGTGAGGAAGCCTAGAGCAAGGCTAACCCTTTCTACTGAAAAGTCAGTGTTCACAAACTAGCCCAGAAAGAATCAAAGTGGGAGGAAAGGAAATGTTGCTGCCCAAAACTCATGGTCTCATAAAAGATGAAGGAAAGGCCAACCACCGAAGTAAAAATTCCCTCGCTTCCTAAGCAATGGCCAGGCAGCCAAGGGCAGGACCACTGATGTTTCCACTCCGGGGGCATTTCTCTCCCCGACCCTGGAAAGGTGTGAAGTTGTCTTAACTGCCTTCGACTTGAAAGAAAATCCTCAGATCCTTAGCTAATTGTTTTACTGATTTGTCTCTCCTCATCTCACACAGGAAGCCAGATCCACATGGGTGTCAGGTTGACTGGGAAGACAGATGTGCCCCCGCAGCACCACACCCCGCCCTGCAGGCCTGCTCTGTGGCTCTCACGACCTGCCTCCATCCAAGTGCCAGATGACCTCTGCCTGGAATGAGTCACTCTGCTACCCAGTTAGCACTCATTCCAACAGCGAGATCTCTGAAATTCAGCAGAGGATTTCTGAGTCAGGTCTTTTTTATAGTTCTTGCATTCCTCTGTCAAAGGAGATTTTTGTCTCATTTTCTGCAGGGAATAAGATTGATAATTTTATCCATATTCTTGGATTCGAGCAAAAATCAAGAGCATTTGGATAACTGCCTGCATTAAGTATCCATGCTTCCACTGATTTTACGACAGAGGAAGTTTAAATTATTTCTTTAAAATTGTGTTAGAAATATTCCACCACCACCACCACCACCCCATTTTTTTCCCCAGAAACTTAAACAGATAAAGATTTCAGACTGTTTTCTGGGAGATCCAGGCCTGCTTAACAAAAAACAGACGCCAAGTTCATCTGATGTAACATCAACATTGCTTCTGAGAGCCACCAAAGAAGCAAAAATGCTCTGGTGGTATTGCTTAGGCAGTTTGAATTGCATTTCTTCCATCTAAATTTCTCCAACATCAATATAGGACACTCTTTTGTTTATTTGTTTGTTTAGGTGAGTATTATGTTTCTGAATAATCCTCTTTCAGTCAGCTTAAGAAATTCCTGGTCAACCGTTTTCTTTTTTTTCCTCCAGCTTTATTGAAGTATAATTGACAAAAGTTGTATGTATTGATGGTGTACAACATGAGGTTTGTGTACACTGTGGAATGATTACCACAACCAAGATAATTGACGGATACATCACCTCACACAGTTATCATTTTTTGGGTGCAATGAGAACATTTAAAGATCTACTCTATTAGCAAATTCCAAGTATACTGTATAGTATTATTCACTATAGTCACCATGCTGTGCGTTAGATCTCCAAAGTTCATCCATCCTAAACAGCAACGCTATAGCCTTTAACCAACATTTCTCCATATCCCCCTCACCCCTGCCCATGGCAACCACCATGCGACTTTTTGCCTCCATGATTTCAACTTTTTTTAGATCCCATACATAAGTGAGATCATTTGGTATCTCTTTTTTCTGTGCTTGGCTTATTTCACTTACCATAATGTCCTCCAGGTTCAAGTTTAATCCATGTTGTTGCAAATGACAGGATTTCCTTCTTTTTTAAGGCTGAATGTTATATACATATATATATATATATATATATATATATATAT